>NW_028262369.1:15231842-15535657 GCF_047370975.1 Nipponia nippon | reverse complement strand
TGTGTTCAAAATCTTCTGCTGTCATAAAAGACTTGCAGCATTAATTGTAGAAAAATAAATAATGGCCAAGTGCTGGGGAGAGGAAGCATCAGCAAATGCTCTGCAGCTGAATGAGGTCCTTGGCAGGCTCTGCATGTGGAAAAATCAACAGTCAGGGCCGAATTCAAGCCGGGTGTCACTCGGCAGGGCACTGATACTGGGGATCAGTGTGACCCTGTAATTACCTCTGAGAAAAGCAAAACAAGCCAACACACCCTTTCCCCCACTGCACGGTGATAACACTTCCGAAACACTCCTCATGTGATACAACACAGCTTAATAGCCTGCTTAGGAGGAAATGAATAGGCTGTAATTTAGCAGTAAATGAGCAATATACGCTATTCTGTGTAACAAGTTTTATGTGATTTTCATTTAATATCACATTTTATTTATTTGCCCAAGAGAAAAAACCCTGGCGGTGTTACATCAGGATCCCATAGACTCTATCACTAGATATTTTGCACTGGTGCTCCTGGGTGTGACCACCTCTCTTCTACTTCGGTGGAAAAAATGAAGTGCTTTGCCACATTCTGGTCACCTTTTCAGCCACGTGTGCAGTGCTTTCTGGCCCCTGGTAATAAGTAAAGCTGATGATTTCTCTCCTCTCTCCACTGAGCCTTGCTGCTGTTATTTCTGCACTTGAAATCCCCCCCCAGTGCCATCAGGGCTGGCTCTATGAGGCCGTTGGCCTTCCTGGCAGACCCACAGCACTGGATTGGGTCCAAACCCTGGGAAATGGTGCACAAGAGCTGGGGCGAGCTCGCTGCTGGGGCTGTGGCAGTGCCAGGCAGGAGAGCCAGCCGTGGGGTTGGCAGCAGTGCGATGGCAGCATGGGTATTGCTGGGGGGAGTGGGGCAGAGCTGGGGCAGGATGAGCCCCCCCGTACCGCACTGCAGCCGGAGACACCACTACCCGCACAACAGCACAGAAGGAGGAATTTGATCAGGAGGAATTATAAGAAGAATTTTATTTGTTTAAGATCAGCATCAAACTATTTCAAAGGGGCTCAAAGGGGCTCAAGACAACTGTGTGATTGCCTCCTTTTTCTCATTAAAAGGCTGCCACCATAAAGGGCAGCGAGGCATGACAAATAATTGCTGTTAACAAATTGCTGGAGCTGTGCAAAGTGGCACCAGGACACCGCCAGCCTGCCCTGGGGAAGCCCTGCACAACCCTTCACGCAGTGGTTTTGACTGTTTCTCTTCCTGGGATCTCAGCTCAGGTTGCTGAGTTTTTTTTGGGGAGTCCCAGGTCTCTTCTGAGGTCCCAGGGCTTTCAGAAGATGTTAAGTGTCTGCCCTTGGAGGCCAGAGCTGACATCCCAGCCCCGTGGCAGTGGGAGGGATGCCGGAGGAATGCGTCTGCTGTCTGGTTCTGGTCAGACCTAAAACGTAGAGCGTATTTGTCCTCCCTTGGTGATGTATCACGCTCCATATTGTGGCATCAAAGCCCAAAGGATTGATTCATTTTCATCTGTAAGGGCACATACCACATAACGTAAGCAAGCCTGGCAGCGCACCAGACAGCCTGCCTTCCAACACCAGTCCAACCTTACAAGCATTGTGTGGGGAGAGAGCCAAGAGATCCTCTTGCAGGATATTGCAGCTATCCCCAGCTTGACTAATGGCAGCTCTGCAGCCAAAAATGTGTCTGCCAAATACAGTGGGGAAGGCACCTCCGCTGATCACCACGAAAACAGGAGCTTCAGGAGGAAAGGTCAAAGCAGGGGTCCCACATCCAACCCCCGGGACCAGCAAGGCCGGCAGGGAAGGATGCAAGCCCACAGTATTGCTCTTGCAGATGACCCACAGCCATGGGGAGGTGCCGCAAGGGTTGAGGATGGACAGACTTCCTACCCCCAAAAAATCCTACCAAGACCACAAAACCTTCCTGGCTGACTCTTTGCTGATCCTGCTACAGCACAAGCCGTTGCCCAATAAGTAGGTCAAGCTTGTAAGAGGAGAGAAACAACTCACCCCAATGCTACTCATCGCCTGCGTTGAGCAGCCTCATTTCTCCAGCAGCCTTGTTTCTCCCGAAAAACAAATGGAGCATTAGCTGTTTGGGGACAGCTTTGTGTATCTCTGGTAGGGAGGTGTTTTAACTCATGGCAACGGGCTGTGTAAATCAGAGCTGGAGCTGCAGCCAAATGATGCAATTAGAGGTCTTGCTGTCAACAAACAGTCATGCAAATTTGTTCTCTCTGATAGGAATCAAGGAGGAGACATGACTAAGCATGTAATAGCAGGAGGGTGGGAGAGGAAGAAGTTGCCCGATGCTGCCTAATGAGGGAAAAACTTATTGCAAAATGGAAACAGTGGAAAGGTGAAGATTTGTGTGGGTCTCTCCAGGAACTGATGGGGCCAGGCAGTGCCTGATGGCAGGTCCAGTACGAGGTTTAGGTAGTTGGGTCTCTCCTCTGAAGGCATGTTTTCCTGACAGGACTAGTCCCCTTGCACAAGGCTTCCAGGATGTTTATCCTCACCAAGGACCAGCTAAGTACTTTTTTTTTGCTGACAGCCAGGTCTTGTCCCCCTCAGAGCTGAGCTGTGATGAGCAATTTAAGGCAATCAGCAGTGTCCTAATTAAGGGCAAGGCTTGAAGCCATTAGCTGGAGTTGTAGGATGCAGAAAGGGTGTTTTGGGGGGGCTGGTGCCTGTGGTGAGCCAGACGCAGCCACGCTCCTCGCTGGGGAGATGGGGCCGAGACCTCGTGGGTGCTGGGTTAGCAAGGGGGGAATGGCTGCTGGTGTGGCCACTCTCACTCGGGAGTATTTGCACACCATGGGATGGTCTCAGCACCTGGTTTGGGGACTGTAACCCACCCCCTGAAATCCTGGTGCCTTAGCAAAACCCCTGCTGCTTTTGCTGGCATCTCTCTCAGACACATTCAGGCCAAGCATCAAAGAAGTGGCCCCGTGTGGGTGGTGCAGGTTTGCTGCCTACGTTGACATCTCTTTAGCGCAGGAGGTGATGAGGAATTTTTGGTCCCCATTCTTTGGCCTCAGTGCTAAAAGGAACAGCCACTCCCGTCGCATCCACAGCCCTCGAGCACCTCTGCCCATAACCAGTCAGTGCAGTGTGGTGGGTGGCATCAGTCCCCTGTGCTGTGTCTGGTGATGTCTTGCTGAGAAGGATACCATTTAGCTGGGCCTTGGGAGGTGACAGGACATGTTCCTAAAACATCTTGAAATGGGTTTAAATGTGAACCAAGCCCCCAGCACCCCATACAACCAGCCCTGACGCAGCACCTGCCCCAGCACCCTTCACAGGGCAGGCATGGACCTTTCCATCCCTTTCCATCCCCAGACCTGCGATGGCTCAGCCGCCGTTTCGGCGTATACGGTACCATACGCTGCTCCGTCTGCCAGGTGTCTCCTGCACCCTGGGTGGCCCATCTTTCTGTGCACATCAAGCATTTCCCTTATAGCGCTGGCTCGGAGCCACAGCCGTACATAAGCAGCTGCTCAGCTATTAAACAGCCTTATAATCTCAGAACTTAGCATCAAAGCAGAAGCTCTCTTAGCAGAGACATGCAGGGATCAGACTTAAAAGAAGTCGCCGAAGTAGGCTGGGAAGAGTCTTTGCCAAGTAACATCTGTCTAAGACAGTTAACATTAAGTATAAAAAAAAAAAAAACTTTTGTTCGCTTCTGTTTAATGAGCAAGAGAATGCTCTCATGGAGCCTAGCATCTCATTTCACTTTCTAAACCAGGTCTTGCATAAGCCCATGTACTTACCTGATCTTTTCCTTCTCTTTCAAAACAGGCATGCTAGCCCAGCTGGCCTTTTGCTGACAGCTGTAGTGGCAATTTCCTACACAATCGCAATGCTGTATGAGGGGTGAGTAGCTTTGCAAAGCTGGAGAGTTTCTAATAATTTCTACCAGCTTTATCTCCCAAGGTTTCGGGGAACTGCAGTAGTAGAGATGTTTTTTTCCAATTAATCAGCAGGGAAGAAGGAAAACAGAGGATTGTTTTTCAGTTGTTTTGATAATGGGCAGATTCCTCTCTGAAACTATTTGCTGAGGTCTAGAAACATTTATGCATTTGTCTATTTTTATCAAAATGAGATCTTTTTTTCTTTCGGGTGCCTGATTCTGTCTGTACAAGAACAATAAGAAGGGCAGTGAGAGGACTTACTGTGTCATCTGAAGAGACCCTGCAAGAAGAGCTTGCATTTTGTAGTTCCTTGTATAGGCTTCTCTGATATTTTGCACCACAATACACCTGCAGCCCAGGACAGAGCAGCCCAGAATTATTTCCAGAAGCAGCAGTTGTGCTTCAGCAGTGAAGGGTCTTTTGTGTTTGCAAGGGAGGAGGAGATACAAAGAGAGCTGGTCTTCGTGCAGGGAGAGCCTGAGCATGTGCTGAGCCTCATCCCGCTTGGTGCGGGGATGGTCCCCGGTGGGAGCAGCTTGGAGCTGCTCCATGGTCCAGAGAGACCGAGCCAAGGATTGCCATGGCACAGGAGTAGTCAGGCTGTGCCAGCCTGTGAAGGGCAGTGTTTCTGAGCCCAAAGGAGAGCACACAGTGGTCTTGATTTTAATTCTTCCTCTCTTCTTTTGCCCCTCTCTTGTGTTTCTGCCCCCTCTCTCCCCAAATTCCCATACTCCCAACCACAGGCCTTTCACAGAGGAAATATATCGGCAGAAGCAGAAGGGAGTGAAGAACAAGTAGCAACAGGTATGTTTGCCGATCGACGTTTCAGCAAGAGGGGCTGCTTTGCCGGACTCCCCCACCTATGAGTGCGTTAGATGGGGACAGGAGCATCACCCGCCCTCCCAGTGCGCCTCTGCCCAGCCCTGCCTTCCCCGGCTCCTCCAGAGCCCTTCCTGCACTTCTCAATGGATTTGAGGTTCAAACCTCTGCAAAAACCCAGGCGAGAAGGCTTTTACACAGCAGCGGTTGCGTCCGCCTCTTGGCACCCAACCAGCAGCCCCAAAATTGTTTTGATTATATACTTGAGAGTCAGTGTGAGAGAAAATTGCTAGGGAGCTTTGAGGCTCCAGGATTAGTCTAAATTAGGCTGAAAAAAGCTATTGGCCATGGCAGATGCTCCAGCAAGTGGCAGGGATGGTGCAAGAGGGCCTGTGTGCCCAACCATGCCGCAGGGAAATTGGGCATCCCTGCTCCAAGGCTGCTCCATGCGTGAGCCGAGAGCATTTCTGCGCATGGACTTGTACCGGCTCACCCCAGAAATTCAGCCCAGGCTTGCTCTTTGGGGCCAAAGGTTTCTGCAAAAGTGTAAGTTCCTGCCCAGGCTCCTTTCCCTGGGGTTAAATGCCTCCCTGGAAACCCCCGGTGCATCTGCCCGCTGGCGGCTGGAGAGCCTGGACAAGCACTGCTGAGGTTTTGGCAGCCCAGTAGCCTCTGCCCCAGCAAAGATGCTGTAGCACCAGTGAGGTCCCTAACAGAGTCTTGTCTCTTTGCCTTTTGCGAAGCAGTGTTTGGGATACCTCGGCACAGCGTGCCTCTCCGGTCCCCATGCTGTCCGGTTTGACCATTCTCCTACTGAGATGTATCCTACTAATCAGCCCAGCAACCCTTAATGAGCCAACTGAGCACCCTGCAGTATTGGAAGTGATCAGAGGAACAGCCTGAGCACGGCGGCACCTCCTCGCTGCAGCCCACGGGAGCTGGAGGTCCCTGTCACCAAGGGGGATGGAGGGATGGCAGCCATCCCATGGGGAAGCCCCAGCATGGAGAAGCCCAAGGGGAAGAGTCAATCCCCATCCGCACCCTGCAGATATCCCATCCCTGGCCGTGTCGGTGCCCCGGTCCCCTCCACACCCACCCAGCCCTCCTTTTCCCCGGGGGCCACGTGAGGGTCCTGCCTGCCTTCCCCACCACCCAGTGCCTTCCAGCTATTTTTCACTGCCTTGCAGGGGTGGTGGGTGGGAGGGAAGAGCTGCTTCTGCCTTCTCTGCTGTGCGGCAGCTGGGTACAGATCTGCCCCTCTGCCCCTGCCACCAGCCTCCGTGAGTCCCAAAGAGCCCAGTGCTGGATCCTGCCCTGAACGGGAAGCTCCCAGGGGCGATGCTCCAGGCCCAGGTTCAGTGTTTACAGATTCCCAGAAGAGTTTGAGAAATAAGCTGTAAATGACCAAAAAAAAGTAGTGTAAAGCCCCCGGCAGCGGCGCTGGAGAAGGGAGCCGCACTGCTGCCGGCTCCCTCGCAGGCACCGGGATGCGGTGCCGTGTCTCAGCATCGCATTGTCCCCTCCGCAGAGGGTCCTCCCTTTTCTCGGTGTCACCTCCGTGAAACGGTCCGATTTCCTTTTGCTTTTGCATGTTGTAATTCACCCTTCTGGCGTTGCTCAGCAGGAATTAAAAGTGTTGGTTTCTTTTCAGTCCAGCCTCTCTTTCCTTTGGCCGGGCTCACGGACGCTGTGTTTGTGTTTCACCGCTTCAGAACCATTACACGAGGATTTTTTTTATCACCATCTCAACGACCTTCTTCTTAAAGACTTGGGCATAGTATTTTATTTTTAGATAACTTTCCACATTGCCTTCACAGTTAATGTTTATAAACAGAGGCTAAAACAGCCCAGTACCCATAGCAACCAGCAAGGAGAGGATGTGTTGCATTGTTCAGACAATTTATGTCAGAGTTGCCAGGCCTGGCTCAAAGTCTCTGATGTAAATAAATTCAGATTTGTTGATAGGTGAAATCAGTATTTACCGAAGAGACATGTGTTTGTTCGGGAAGGATTACTCTTAACGAGAACGCAGTGAGGGCTGTATTCGTGCTGTCTCGTTCCCAGCCTGGGGACCACGTACGCCTTTCCCTGTCCCCACTGCGAGGCTGGGAGGACCCCAGTTGTACCATTCCCATCCCCAGCCAGCATCAGCCCCCCCAGATGGGTGTCTTGTCACCATAAACCCCAGTGACAGAGCTGCTTCCCCTCCTGTGCCTGCAGCATCCCAAAAGCATGGGGGTTTGGTGCTGCACTGGGACTGGCTTCATGGACTCCTTCCCCCTTGATCCACCATTTCAAACCCAACCCTTCCCACTTCCCAGCCGCTCCGTGTCAGCTTTGCATTGCACAAGGGTTTTTCTGGGGCTATGCCAGATATATCCCCGTTTTTAGTAGCTCTTCCCGCAGCAGCCAACGCGGATTAATGTGTCACTGCGTTCACAGAACTGGTTCTGGCTGCCATAAAGCTGGAGTTTGACGTTTTAGAGGCATCTGCTCTGTTACCTAAAGCAAAACTGAGGAGGTGGAAGGTGATGTTCAAGCCCATCTCGCAGGGTCCAAGCCTTTCTCCCTTGGGCCTGGAGGTGGCTCTGGCCTGGGCCAGTGCCTGGCAGTGCTGTGCCGCTCACCAGTGCTTTGGGGAGGAAAACAGAGAGAGACCATTATTTATATTGTTTTATAGTATTTAACAGCAAGGGATTAAGGGACTCTCCCTCCCTGGTTTTAAGGAAAAAAATTCATTCCTCTCCAATTAGTTACCTAATATTTCTAAGAATTTGAGATTACAGAGGGTGGGGATGAAACCTTCAGGCTGAGCACAAAGCACTGGTGAGGCTGGAGCTCTTTCCCCTCTTCCCATCCCCAGGGCCAGTGCCTGGCTGCGGCTGGGCCATATCCTGCATTGGTGCAGGGATGGACCCCATGGCCTCCAGGTCAGGATATGAGATGACTCCTGCTTCCAAAGAAAACACCTGCACCGTCGGACCCCCAGGACCAGCTGGCTGCAGACCCAGCGCCGTGCTGGCACGGTCAGGTGCATCCCTCTGGCTCTTGGGGAGGCGTTGAGCACCAAGTGGAGTCCCTGGAAAAGTGGTCATGGGTCTGTTTTCATAACTCCGTGGCTTCAAAATCCACTGTGGGGCTTGCTGGGCCCATCTGAGCTTGGCAGGGGGTTTGTTTGCAACCTTGGGAAATGCCGCACATAAGGCTGTGTGTAGATGCCACAGATAACGCCTCCCTTGATGTTCAGGACATTTCTCCAGAGCAAACACCAGGAAAGGAGAAACTAGTTAAATCACAACTCCTGCCTGGCAGGGACACCCGGATCACCACGTCCATCACACCATGCTGCCTCGGGTCACCCCATCCCGCCACACAGTCCCTGGCAGCGGCTGTGCCCACCCTCGTGCTCCACCCGGGTTTTCTCCACGTGGCCGTTTGTGTGGTTCCCGACACGTGTCTTCCCCTCCGTGAAACTGCATGTGATATTTTTTTGGGGGTGGGAGGACCACCCATACAAACGCAAACAGCCCCAGCGATGGGCATATGGTGCGGGGCCAGGTCCACGCTTGCAGGATGCCTCATCCAGGGACACTTGGGGCTGCAGATGGAGGCCGCATCCTGCGGTCCTTTCCCTGAAGGCAATGGGGTGGCAGGGACATCCGGAACCCGGGACACGTCCCCAAAGGCCCTGCCCTCTGTTGTGACCACCCGTAACCCTGCGCCCATGTTTGCTTTCGCCCAGTGAAGCTGCACTGCCTTCACCCAGGGGAGGGACGGCCACTGGCCCTTACGTGGCAAACACACATGATCAGCCAGGAACAGAGAATAAACATACAGAGCAATCAAGGCAGCCTGGGTCACATCGGTGGAGCGATGGAGAAGTCACAATTCCCGCTGGGCTACTGCCAGGCCCAGCTTGCTGAGTCTGCACTTTTGCTGTTCAGGAAGACGGAGGGAAATGGGGGCTCAGGCTCTGGCGGTGGCTCCCGCACCCGTCCCAACGCCGAGGCTGAACCTCAGCACAGCCGTTCGGTGGGCAGAGGAGACAGGCTTCTTTGCCAGCGATTGGGATTTGATGCAAAATCAAAGACAAGCTTTGAGCAGAGTTGGTATGGGGGCTTTTAGGGGCAGTTTGGGCACTGACTACTTTATTGGGGACCCCTTAATCCAGAGAAGGCAGATGGGGGACACAAAGGACTTTACAGGGGAATAAACCAGCCTCCTCTATCCCTGCTGCACAGGGAAAGCAGTCTTAGCTTTAAATGGTCACAAATGCAATGGGAAGAATGCCCTGGTAGGAAGATATTTCCAGGTAGGAACCACCGGCATTGGAGCCCAAACAAATGCCTGGGGCAGGACCAGGATCCGTCCTGCCTTGGCAGAGCCGGGGTTGAGCCGCATGGGCACTGCTGGCAGGCTCCTGCTCTGGGTCTGCAGATGCAGGCAGCCCCCGTCTCGTGGGTGCCCAGGGGATGCTTCAAAACGACCCCCAGCGCCAGGAGAGCAGCGCACCCTGTGCCCACCATCCCCCCGTGCCCACCGTCCCCCCGCCCTTCGCATCCCTCCTGCCGGGGACAGCACGGAGACGCCATCCAAGCCGCCCCGGCCCCAGCCCACCTCCGCCCTCCACCCCGGGGGCCTTTACGCACGGAGCTCCCGCCATGTGCCAGAGGACAAGTTACGAGGCTGTTTTCTTTAATCTGCACACTAAAAAGCCGCCCCGGGACAGCCTGGTGAGCTGGCCATGCTGCACCGCATCCTCCTTGGATCTTATTTAAAAAAAAAAAAAAAGTAGGAATGTGCTGCTTTTTCCATGTTGCATTTCCTTCGGAGGGGAATTGTTTACCGAGCGTGGCTCCTTTCTGAATTGAGCTTGCAGGACGGAGACAGAGCAGGCAGAGCCCTCCGGGAAGGCGATGTCAGGGCAGGGGTCTGCCCGTGGCTCTGCTTTGCTGCTGCGCCAGGGCTGAGCATTGCGGGAGCCTCCAGTGTCCTCGATTTGGGCACCAGCATGGAGCGAGGCTCAGCCCTTGCCCAGCTCAAGCCCCCCAGTCCCAAACTCTGCCACAGCCTCCAGTCCTGTGCTGGCATCAGCCCCGTCTGGACCCCACGACTGAAGCAGCAGGGGTGGATGCAGGACCCAGACACGAAACACCTCCAGGCTCCGAGCCCTCAGCACCGGCTGTGCATCCCTCTGCCAGCTCCAGCCTGTCGCTGCCTAGCTGGCTCCCTGCCTCCTCCTGGGCTTTTATTTTTGTCCTATAACCCCAGCAGCCATCACTATTTCCATGGGAACACTCCTGAAATCTGTAGCAAAGCATCCACCGGGGTCACCGAGCCTCCCTCTCCCCCGCGCCCTATATTCTGAGCCCAGTTGCTGCCCATCTCCAGTTACAGGTGACATTTCTCTCTAATCCCAGGGAGGCTGCTGCTCTTTTGCAGGGAGCAGAAGGTGCCGGAGTTTGGGGACACATCCAGGACACGCAAATGCCTTTGTCTCTGCCAGATGCTGGTGGGATGCTGCTGCCTTCGAGTGAACCGCGGGCGAGAGGATGGCATGAGATGGGATGGAAACCAGGAGCAGAGGATTCCCAGGGTGCTTCTGGCTCAGGGAACCTCAGTTCTGCTCTTGACCCAGCTGTGCCGCATGGTTATTGACAATGAGTTAAAGTCATCTCGGTGCACTCAGAGGGAACATGTTTCCATGGCAGGAGAGTGGGGCACCATCCCCAGGGTGGCCGATCAACAAAGCCAACCCTCCTGCAGAGCAGTGCCACCAAAACCCCAGCTCTCGCCATGTGTTCAGCCGTCCGACGCATGTTTGTGCTGCCAGTAAGGAAAGCAGCAGCACCGAGCGATCTACTGGACTGTGCTGCTTCCCCGGCTCTGCACCGCAATACGGGCGTTCAGCCCCTGCTGTGGGTTTTTGGCAAGTTTATTTCAGCAAGCACACACCAAAGATGGGAGAAGGGGAACAGATGCAGAAAGTCCGGAGACTACGGCACGGCACAAGCCTGCTCCGGGAGCTGCATCGTGCCGGGTGCAGGGATGGTGTCTCCAAGGGAGCTCTCACCGCCCCTTGCCTGGATGACTCAAGGAATTGGGGATTTGAGACATGTCTCAGGCTTTCAAATTCTCTTAATCAAATCCCAAATGCTAAAAGGAATCAAGAGACATGAAAAGTGTTCCTAAAGAAGTAGGGGGTGGGGAAGGAAACAAATAAACCCACCCCCTGGTCCCCAGCGACAGAGCAGCCTGCTTCTGCATCATATCTCATCTGGGAAAAATTATATGTTGTGAATTATGTGCTTCTTTTGAAAAGCCTTAAAGGAGATTTAATAAAATGAGACAAGCTAATAATATAGGGAATAAATAGCAACCCTGGATGTTGCATCTTGATTTAATCAGATGCTTTTCCCCAGGGGGACAAGCAAGAGCTATAGCTAAAGCCTCCCTTCCTTTCCCTACCCAGCTGCTCCCCTCTTCCTCCGCCCCCTCGCTCCTTCTCCCGTCCTAGGAGAGCAGCCAGGGCAGGATTTGGGGTCCCACAAGACCCCGCTGTTTGCCAGCAACCGCTGGGAAATGCACAGCCCACGCTGGTTCTTTGTGAGCGGGCTAACGAGCAGCACGCTGGGGTGCTGTACACCAAACAGGGAGAGGGTCCCTGTCTGAAGAACAAGTCCCTGTCCTGGGGGAGAAAAGCAGGAATTGGGGAGCCAGGAAAGCCGGGCTGGGGTGAGGGCTGCTGCACAGAGGACAAGCCCTTGGTAGGACATGAAGCATCTTAACAGCAAAGATAACGAGCTCATGCTGGATATGCTGCTCTCTGTGCCCGGGAGAGGCCGCGGGGTCTGTATGTGCCGGAGCGGGAAAGGCACAAAACGGCTGTTCCAGTGTTGTCTTTCTTGCCGCTTGGACCCATAGGACCCAGCCATAAACCCAGGCCGGCTCGACCCCGGGATGACGATACTTCCCAGCTCCGCAGCATGCTCAGAAATCAAAGTCATGTTCTGATGTAATTGTTCTTTTCCAAGTATCCCCCCACTCGCCTGTCCCTGGGCCGGGCGGCACGATCCGCGCTCCTGCCTCCTGGTACATTTTGCTTCCTACATTTTTGCAGAGGCTGTTGCTGCTGTGAGCTCTATTTTGCTGCTTGCACAGTTCGTCCAAGCCAGACTCTGGGGAGCCGCGTGTTCTGTCGCTGGGATGTTTGTGTGACTTTCGTGGAATTTCCTTTCCTCAGCCACTTGCTCACGGCTGCCGGGCGGGTTTTGTTCATTGGCAGGTGGCTGGTAAACCTGGGAAGGTGCAAATAAGGAGAGAAATAGCAAGAAACCAGGGAATGATCTGTACTGAAGATGTTTGATTCCATTAAAGGTGTCTGTGGTCGCTGGGTTTCGTGCACAGCAGCCTGCCTGAGGCTCTCGTTGTACCGAGCAGCTGCGTGAGCGAGCAAAGAGCCTGTATCCTCCAAAACTGGGCGAGGAGCAAAACACCCTGCAAACGGCAGGGTCAAACTCTGCACAGGCGGTACAGCAGCCGTGGGGGAAAATGCTGTTTTATCTGCCCCTGCTTAAGACTCAAGCTATTTGCAGTCAGGTCAGAAATAGGTGGTGATTTTTAACAGAGTCATAACCGTGGGAAGGCTTTGCCTCGCAGTGAGGTGGATCCTTTATCATCCATCACTGGCAGCCAGCTCCCAGCAAATGTGCTCTGCTTCCACCAGGAGATGAGTTTCTAGATGATCTTGGGGGGACTCAGCCTAATGACTCGTAATGCTCCTCTCCTCAGGCTCTGCGTGACGCTGCGAGGAGCTGGGCTCTGGGACAGCGCAGGCAGCGCCCACGTCCTCTCCCCGGGAACTCCCGCAGCCATCAGCTCTCCGCTGCCTGCCTGGGATCCCTGCCCTTGCCCCCGGGGGTCCCCGGCAGGGTGGCTCCAGTCGCACCCCGCGCCCCTGAGCCGAGCCCACGGGATCCCGGCGGCACATCTGCCTTGTGGCCTGCTCTGCCTTTGCTGTCGCCAAAGAGCCTTTTGGAGGGAGCAAATAGATATTCCATCACTGAAGCCTGTTAACCTAAGAGTAGGCTTTGAATTTTTACCCATTCCTGGCACGATGAATAGTTGTACGGTTAACAATAAACACCAATCGAGATATTCGATTTGTCTGTCCCCCAGAGGTCGGTGCTTCCTATTCCCCCTGTTGTTTTCCATCAACCGCTTCAATTAAATGATCTTTTTGTTATTTTGGGGTGATGCATTTGTGCTCTGTAATCGGCTATTAAACCTCTTCGCTGCCTGGCACACGGATCAATACACATGGGAAGCTGTCCCACTTTCTCTCCCCAAAGCGTCCTTGTGCCTCCGCTGCCGGGCAGGGTCCTTCCCTGCAGGCAGGGATGGGGCTGCAAGGGGCTGTTTAAACCGCTGCTCCCTTCCACCCCACAGACAACTGCAATTCCTCTGTAAACCTTCAGACAGTGTTTAAATTAATGTCCAAGTGTGAGACTACGCTCGGGGGAGACAGCATCCCTTTCTCAAGGGGTGCTGATGAAATGCACCGTGCTCCACGAATTTGTGTGTTCTAGCTGTCCCTGAGGTCCCTCTCAGTGTTGCAGGTGAGGCTTCTGCTATCCTGAACCTTATTGAAACACCACCTTCCGCTAAGTTTTTTTTCTAATAGATCCTCACAGTTTTTATTTTTATTCAAACTTTCTCATCAGCCTGATGTGAAAGAGGAGCTTGGCTTTTCCTGGGCCTCGTCTCTCACTCCGTGATGGCACAGAGATCCCCCAGCACAGCACCACTCCCGTTTCCCCGAGGACTATTGCCTGCGTGCCGCTGTCTCAGAAGATGCTGGTTCGGCCGAGCACGCTGCAGCCCTGCTGTGCCCGGGGCCCGGGGGGGCTGTCTGGGCCGGCCCTCGCGTCCCGCTCCAGTGAGACCCAGCAGCTCAGCACCCGACAAGATCAGGCCCCGGTATGAAGAAGCACCATTGCACCCTGCCCGCCCCGGGAGCAACCCTGCTGCCTGCACTGCGCCTGCATCCCTCTGAGCATCCTCCTCCTCCTCCTGGCAGCCCCCCCCCCCCCCCCCCCCCGGCCCCACAGGGGCTGCAGGGCCCTCATGCCCGCAGGTCGAGCTTCCCCAGCCCTGCCCGGGGCAGTCTGCCCGCGCGCTGCCCGACCTGCCCGCGCGCTGCCCGCCGGGCCCTCGCCCGCCCCCTAGCGGGGGAGTCGGCGCTGCGGCGGCGCCGCGCTCCGCGCCCTGCGGCCGGGCTGGGGCTGGGGTCGGGGCTGGGGTCGGGGCTCCGACCGGGCTGCAGTGCTCGGTGGGACGGAGATTCCTCTCTCTTGCCGTCCCCTGCCCCGAGCACACACCGTACAGGGTCTTTCCTGCCGTCTTTCTGCCTGCACACCCGCTCCTGCACCGAGAGCAAGTGTAAAACGGAGCAAAACCACGCCGGAGAGCGGGCTGGGACCCCCCGGTACCCCCCGCCCCCGGTCCCTGCACCCAGGCAGCGCGGCTGGCAAAGGGCTCCCGCTCGGGGCGACCCCGCTGCAGGGCGTGCGGAGCCCCGGGAGCCCCGAGCCGGCTGCAGGGCGCCGGGAGCCCGCACCGGGCTGCGAACGGGACGGATACAAAGCACCGGGTACCGGAGCTGAGCTACACAGGGGTCGGCTTGCAAACGGGACCCGGAGCCCGGACCGGGCTGCGACCGGGGCCGGGCTGTGCAGAACCGGGGGTGGGAACCGGGCTGCAAACGGGACGGGGCTGTGCAGCACCAGGAGCCCGGTCGGGACTGCAAAGGGTCCGGCTGGCAGAGCACAGGCAGTGCAAACCTGGCTGCAAACGGGACTAGGCTGTCAAGCACCGGGAGTGCGAAGCGGGCTGAAAACGGGACCGGGCTGTGCAGCACTGGCAGCTCCTACCGGGCTGCAAGCGGGACGGGGCTGCACAGCACCGGGAGCCCCAACCGGGCTGCAAGCGGGGCCGGGGCTGTGCAGCACCGGGAGCCCAAACCGGGCTGCAAACGGGGCCGGGCTGTGCGGCACCGGGAGCCCGAAGCGGGCTGCCAGCGGCCCGTGCTGTGCGGCACCGGGAGCCCGTCCGGGGCGCGGCGGGAGGCGGGCGGCGCGGGCCGGGCGCGGGGCCGGGCGCGGAGCCGCGCGCTGACTCAGCCGCCGCCGCCCCGGGCCGTGACGCGCCCAGGGGCGGTCGCTGCCGCCTCCATAAAACGCGGCGGCGGCGGCGGCCGTGCAGAGCTGACACCGGCCTTTCCTGCGAGGGGAGAGGGGCTGAACAGCCGGGCAGACAGCGCCTTCCTCCTCCTCCTCCTCCTCTTCATCCTCCTTCCTCTCGGTGCGAGCTGCCCCTTCGCCGGCTTCAATGAAACTGGCAGCGATGATCAAGAAGATGTGTCCCAGCGAGGCCGAGCTGAGCATCCCCGCCAAGAACTGCTACCGCATGGTCATCCTGGGCTCCTCCAAGGTGGGCAAGACGGCCATCGTCTCGCGCTTCCTCACCGGCCGCTTCGAGGAGCAATACACGCCCACCATCGAGGACTTCCACCGCAAGTTCTACAGCATCCGCGGCGAGGTCTACCAGCTCGACATCCTGGACACGTCGGGCAACCACCCCTTCCCAGCCATGCGCCGCCTCTCCATCCTCACAGGTACTTGGCTGGGGAGCACCAGGAGGAAGGGGGGGAGTTCCTTTGCCAGATTTCAGGCTTTCTTGCCCAGTTTGGGGATGTTTCTCCAGTCCCGGGAGGAGGGAGGTGGGATTTTGTGTGTGCACATAGTGGGCAACTTTGCTCCCTGCACGGGGTGGATGGGAGGACGCGGGACCGAGGTGCTGCCCGGTCCTTCCCTCCCCGGGTCTCTGTATGGCTTAGGCAGCGGGTCTCTGTCTGTGTCCCCGTCCCTGCAGCCGTCTCACGTTCCCTCTTTGTCCCCAGGAGACGTGTTCATCCTCGTGTTCAGCCTGGACAACCGGGACTCCTTTGAGGAGGTGCAGCGCCTGAAGCAGCAAATCCTGGAGACCAAGTCGTGCCTGAAGAACAAAACCAAGGAGAACATAGAGGTGCCCCTGGTCATCTGCGGCAACAAGGGCGACCGGGACTTTTACCGGGAGGTGCAGCCCCGGGAGATCGAGCAGCTGGTGGGAGGGGACCCCAAAAAATGCGCCTACTTCGAGATCTCGGCCAAGAAGAACAGCAGCCTGGACCAGATGTTCCAGGCGCTCTTCGCCATGGCCAAGCTGCCCAGCGAGATGAGCCCCGACCTGCACCGCAAGGTTTCGGTCCAGTACTGTGACATCCTGCATAAGAAGGCGCTGAAAGGCAAAAAGCTGCTAAAAGAGGGGGGCCGGGGCAGCACGGAGGAGGCGTACGGCATCGTGGCCCCCTTCGCCCGGCGACCCAGCGTCCACAGCGACCTCATGTACATCCGGGAGAAAGCCATCGGTGGCGGGCACAGCAAGGAGAAGGACCGCTGCGTGATCAGCTAGGAGCCCCCGCTCGCCCCGCGACGGGAAGGAAGGAAGGAAAGAAGGAAGGAAGGGAGTGGGGAAAGATGCTCGTTTCCTAACTGACTTTGGGCAGGCAGGAGGGTGGGTAGGTGCCCACCCGGGCAGAGAAGGGGTCGCCTCTTCCCCAGCCTCCCTCCTCCCGAGGGATCGCTTTCATCGGCTCCCTCCCCCGGGGGTGCATTTTGGGAGCGAGGGATGTGAAGGGGGAGGCTTTGGAGGGCAGGAGAGGGGGTGTCGCTGGGAGCAGCCTCCTCTGGGCAGAGAGACAGGGAAAGGGTGAGCTGCTGGGCGGCCAGGTGGGAGGATGAGCGTGGAGGGCACAGACCTTGGTTTTTCTTTCCCTCCCAAACCACCCAGCCTCAGGCACTGCCTTCAGGAGGGAGGGCAGAGGCCTGCCAGCGCCTGCCTGGGGCTTTGGGGTTGGTTTTTTGTTGTTGTTGTTGTTTTTTTTAAACTTGAGAAGCTGTGCACGGACTCTGGCTCTGTGTTGTGTGTTCATCTGTGCCTGCAAAACACGTGCAGAAGATGCTCCTGTTGCAAAGACATTGCAGAGTTACAGCCCCGATGGACCAAAAAACTGACTCTTGTTTACATTTGTCTTGTCTGATTTGCAAGATTTGGGGAGGGTGGGGGGAGTGGGAAGGGTTTTTTAAGTAAGAAAATAATAGGCACTTTATGTAGGTATTGGTTGTCATTGACACGAACAAAAAATCTTCAAGTGTTTCTACCGTGGGTGAAACTTGATGTTTTATTTTTTCTACAAATTAATAAAATCTTTTTAAAATTACATCTGTGGGTTTGCTTTTGCTTCCTTGCCCAGCCCCATAGCAAAACCAAATCCTGTTAAACCGAGACCTGAGCCCAGCTCTGAGGTGCTAAAAGCGGCCTCTCAAGTCAATCCCTTTATTACCCCATTTTCTCCGACTCCCAGTGCAAAGGTTTCAGTCTCTGCAAGTAGCCGATTTCTTGCCACACGGGGTAACAAGGGGCCAGGCGCAGAGTTCGTTACTCAAACGGGTCACCGAGCCAGGACTCTTTCCTCACTTCACTAATGCCGAGTTACGATCCCGCCAGCCCCATGACACGCCGGGCATTGGCACGTCGCTCACTGCAGAAACCGAGCAAACTGACATCACTTCATTATAAAGAGCTGATTGTGTTTCATGCTTTTTCCCGATAAACTAAGCACACTTTAATGATGTCAACAGAGAGTGATTCATTTGCACCCCGTCCGGGATATTGTTTTTGTTTTGCAATATGAGTAAAGGAAGTACTTTGCTCGAAAGGTCACCTTTGCATCTGATTGTTTTTAATCTCTCCCTAATAACAAGTCACAGTAACCATTGCTAGAAGTGAAAGGGAAAGGGGAAAGCACTTCAAAGAACAGCTCTCCCTGGCTCCAGCTTCTGTTTCAGTTCATTTTCAGCCCCCGTTCCCCCTCCAAGCGGCAGAAGAAATCTACATTTAATACATATTAATGGCAAAAAAACTCTATCAAAGCCACAAGACTAAGGTGGGTGAGTGAGACTGCAAACCAATCTGCTTCAGTTTCATTTGAAACTTGGATTCAGGTTGACAGAGTTAACTTGTTCCTGTGCTAAGTGCCAGACAGTTCTTTGGAAACACGTTGTTTCTTCCAGCTCCGTGTACACCCTGATTTCACAGGAACAGCAACTGGCAAAAAAAGGGAAACCACCATCCAGGCATGAGACACAAGAATTTATTGAGCTGGGACAGGCAACGGCTGGCAGAAAGGTAATCTCAGTAATAAAAAGAGTGTACATTGTGCTTTATTTATCTTGGTGTTCTGCTTTACTCAGAGTTTACACACTGGCACCTTCCCAAAGAAAGTGCTGGTAAAGTATTCCAGTGGGGACAGAGTAATCTCTAGGCTACAGGTGTGTTGCAACCATCCCAGCTCCCAATGAGCAGAATTACTTGCCTTTTGGTTTAGGAAAGGAAAACCCTACCCAAACAGACCTCGCTTCTCTTCTTTGGAAGGCACGAGTGCTACCTGCCTTCGGACGCTGGCTCTCAACAGATACTGTATTTCACTAGCTGGTTTTTCACCTGTTCCACTACTGGCCTGCCCCATCTTTCAGCATTATTCAGAGAACCGTGAAATTCAAGGTCCCGTCACATCTTTTGTTAGACGGCGAGATGCAGCACTGCTTACCAGGTTGTCATCTGCCACTGTAAGAGCTGACAGCAGGAGGACAGAGGGCAGGGGAGCCCCGAGATCCATCTGAATGCGAATCAACATTTGAGAGCTTTCCATCAGCCGCTGGCAAATGTTCAAGCCGCTCAAGTGCTTGTGTTTATGGGAAGCCCCTGGAGCACTTCGGCTGTGGAACTGACCCGTCCTGTTGAGCCTGAATTCTGTCACGTATGGAATAACTAAAAGCTCTTGTCATTTGTGCCCTTTGTTTTGATCCTGCTTGCCCTTCCTCTGTTTTAAGAGCAAGATGCCTAGTGTACTGCCTAGAAGCTGCATTTGCCCAAGGAGATTTACGCACCCAAAGCCTACCGACATCCACTCCCCTGGCAGTCCCTGCTTTGCTCTTCCAAGTCACCCTGCTTCCAAAAAAGCAATGTAACGACACAGGAGCTGGGCCCAGGCTATGCACATCCTCTGTGCTGCCAAATCCCGGCCCCTGCTCAGCCCACATCCACTCAGTGAACACACAAGAGGAGCAGTTTGGAATTTCTAAATCTTTACTCATCTCAGACACAGCCATCACTTGTTTAAAAAGAGAGGGAGAGAAATACAAAAGTAATTGAAAGCAATCATTCCTCTTTCAACACACGCAGACTGGAAAGTGCCCCAGAGACTCTTTCCAGGAGCAGAGCCAAATAACTCACGCTTCCCTCTTATGCTCCCTTTTGATATCTGGCCACTTGTGTCAGTTCAGACATGAAAAAAATTGCAGAAAATGCCCTCTTTTTCTTGTTGAAGTTAACCAGCAGGTACTTTGACCCTTAGCGAGGAGAAAACAGTGTCTCCTGCTTGGTTGAATGTAAAAAAACCCACACCACCCCAAGAGAAACCAGGAGAGATGCATATATAAATGCACAGTCCTACAGCAGATCAAAGTGAACATACTGCTGTAATCATCATATGTGAAGCACACAGTGTTCTGGTTCAGTGTCACATGCCTGTGTTCCACACAGACACAAGTTCAGACCAAAAAAAGCATAAAAGAAGGAAAAGTAAACTTCTGCCACCTTTTTCTCTCCTGTTCAGCCAGAAGAGGAGGTATCTCGGACCCAGAGAGCAGAGCTGCGCCCTTCCTACTCCTTGGGGATTTCAAACATGCAAAGGCTCTTGTACTTCTGCAGCAGTTCATTTTTGGTCCGGACCTGCTCCCGCAGGTTCTGCAGCTGCTGCTGCTGCTGCTCTGGGCTCACACCGATGCCGGGCATGGAGCTGATCAGCTTCCTCATCTCCTGGAACTTGTTCTTCAGCTCATTCAGCACCTGGTGAACATCCTGGCTGTCCTTGTCCATGCTGCAGAGGACAGAAAATCGAGACATTGTTGAATTCTCCTATAGGAACGTCCCTTCAGCCCACGGGGGGCGACTGTCATTTCCAGTACAACCAGGGCTTAAACTGGAGTTCACCAGGAAACTTTTGGTCTTGGTATGTAGCTACTACACACACCTAATTCACCTATCCCAATAACATGGACACAGATAGATATACAGACTGGGTAGCCTCTAGGGCAAACTGGTTTGCTGCTAATTTCCAGCACACAATCCAGTTACCTCAGGACCCACCAATCGGGTTAGGAGCTGGTCTGCAGCTTTAAAACATTACCATGAGGCGGGCTAAATTCTCCCTCTGTTTGAACTCCCGTATCTCTCTTTGGGGAAGGTAAGATTACATACATGTGTTCTGTGTAGGCACCTGGAAAAAAATATCTCATTCTCATCTGTGACCTGTTGCTGCTGTAATACAAAAAAATCAATGCAGTCAAACAGCTTGACAGCGGAAAATAGAAACTGGTCCCCAAAGTATCAGAGTATCCAATGGCAGAGAAAGCGGTACTTTGGAGCTTTAAAATGACTCTCTGGGGATGTATACCTAATAAAAGAGAAGCGACAGCTTATTTTTTTTTTCAAGAGCAGCACAATTGGTTCTGCAGCCAGCTCTGTGCTTTTCAAGGATCAGTGTTGTCTGAGGCAGCATCTGCCCTCAAACCCTCATTAGTATCTGCCTCAGCTTTGTTGGCACCAGTGAGAAGTTTTACCGATTTCAGGCAAAAGCGAGTCTCCGCTTCCAGGGCGCCTGTTAATAACGAGAGTGGGATTCTAATGGTCTTTGAAAACTGGGAGCCTGTTCGATAGCCAGACCTAAAAATAAATCCGCTTGGCATGACCAGGGCAGAGAGGTGCTCGATTATAACTTTGGGGAATCGTGACATGGCTTAGAGCAAAACTTTTAACCAGATGGGCCCTGTTCATTTAAAAAGCCTGTTGGAACAAAATATTCATTACTCCCTTCTAAATAAAACTGCAGCTGGTACTATAATGTATCCCCATTATGCAGGCATTCACGGTCAGGTTTGCAGTGGAAAAATACAGGCACACACACAACCCCATGGCACGTCTGGGGAAAGATGGGTTGACACCGCCTTTAATCTAGGATAGCTGCAGGCTGGCTTTGAGAGGGACGTCCTCCCCGCTCCAGGTCTCCCCAAGTCTTGTTCCCTTCCCCACAATTAGAGAACTGACGGCTGCCTGTCCAGCTGGTTAATCCAAAGGAACAATTACGTCAGGTTTGGGTTTTTTTTCTGATGGGTGGTTTTCCTGCTGAATCCAGCTGCTGAAGTGACTCTCTCTTTGAGGGCATGGACAGGCAGGGGTGAGGAGGTGTGGGAAGAGACCGCAGCTGCCTGCAGTAACACAGGATTCAACGCAACGTCCAACCACAGCCTGTGCTGACGGACTGCACGTAAGACCTCCCTTCAGGCATGGTGTTCTTCATTACACCAGCACAACCCACCATTGGTGGAGCCATGCACTGGGACCTCAGCAGCAACGCCATTTGACTGTACAAGGGTGAAAATATCAGCACGCCCTGCTTGGAAAAACTTTCTTGGGACCCAAACAACAGGAAAGAGCATGTGTCCTTGAATGTAAGCAAATTTCCACGATACATCCTCGCTCCCGAGCACAGAGTCACCTTGGAGATGTGTCTTCACAGCTGAGTCAGTGTCAAAACAGCAGGGCTGGGCGCTGCAACTAGCGGCTGTGTTAAAGGATAATATGTTTGCCATCTGTCAGGGACATGAGGCAACACATCCCACCGCTTGCCTCTGCGGTCCTACCCGTCTGCAGCACTGCTTAGCATACCTACGTCTGCTCAAGCCACCCAGGAAATGCCGTGGCGAGGCCGAGGGACGTAGCTGGGTAGCAGGAGTGGGTGGCTCAGTGGGACAGAGCACAAGATATCCTAGGGACTGTCGTCTGCGGGTCACCATGACCTGCTCGGTGACATGTAGGAATGTGGGAGGTCTCAGCCCATGGCTACTGCCCACTTTGCGTATGTACATGTACGAACCTGGCAATGGGTTTAGCCTCACTTCTGTGGTCTGGACAGATCAGGCAGAATCGAGGCCGGGAGTAATTGCCCACCTCCAGCACAATGGGGAGACTGAGGGAAATCAGAGCATTTGCGTTCTCATGCCTGTTCTGTATTCGAACCGGTGTGTAAGGGGGTATTCAGTTCTTCCTTGCCATGGCTCTCAGGCTGCAGAGTCCTTAAGAGTGAACGTCTCTCACCGTTCAGACATGCTTGATACAAGTGAAACATCAGCAGGACACAAACCAGCCTCAGCTCCTAAATAAGCGCACAGGGAAAAGGCAGCCAGGCCCACAACCAGTAACATGGGAATTCATGCTTCCCACACCCTCCGCCTCACCCCGCAGTGTGCCCAGGTGAGAGCACGGAGCTGGCCTGGATGGATGTTCATGGAAGAGCCCCTACCGGGACCTCAGACAAGCATCTCTGAAGGGGTTATCCTGGGCCAGAAACATCCCAGTTGCCAGGATCCTTCTACAAGTATCTTTTACCCTGACAGTTCTGATTTTGAACTGGGAAGAGAACAATTTAACCTGTACCACTGCAGAAGTCATCCTCCTTTTTATGACTCCCCAGCAATGGGCTGCATTCCTGCCCCAGTACTGCCTGTACTCTGAGGCTGTTATCAGCCAAGCAGTATAGTTACCCGGGGCAACAACCCAGTGCAAATACAACGCTCCTGCTCCTGGGTGTTAATGGTGGGGCAGTGTACCTGGGCCATCGGAGCACCCGCACTGCCCAGGTGACCCAAACACCACCCGGGTATTGGCGTGACTGGGAGCGGAGATGCACTTGGGGCTGTGCCAGCTCCCTCTGATGCTCTTCCCAGGAACTATTGCTGTGAGAAAAAGGGCAAAGTAGATGATGGGAAGTTGGGAGAGCATCACTAGAGGGGTGCCCCCATTGCCCTGCTCCCCATCCAGGGAACCCCAGGGATGTTGAGGGCTGAAGAACATCATTAGAGGGGGATCCCATTGCCCCGCTCCCTGTCCAGGGCACTCTGAGGATGCTGAGGGTGGGAAAGCATCATTCGAGGGGGGACCCCATAGCCCTGCTCCCCACCCAGGGCACCCCGAGGACGCTGGGGGTCAGACAGCGCCATGGGAGGGGGGTGGCTGGAGCAGGGATGAGGGACCCGGGCCGGGCCCGGTGCAGGGCTGCTCCTGCCATGCGGTGCCCGGCGGGGGGGGCCGGGGGCCGGCGGGGCGGGGGGAGGCCCGGTGGCCGCGGCCGCCGTTACCATTTGATGATGTCGTGGACGAGCGGCAGGAAGGAGAACTCCTCCTGCGCGGGCGGCGGCGGCGGCGGCGGCGGCGGCAGCAGCGGCGGCGGCTTCTGCTCGGCGGGCGGCTCGGCTGGCGGCGGCTCCTCGGCGGTTCGGGCAGCGGCGCCCCCCGAGGCCATGGCGGACCCCGGTCGGCGGCCGCGGCGCCGCGCAGTGACGGAGCGGAGCGGGGCGGGGCTCGGCCACGTCGCACCGCCCCGCCGGCCGCCTGCGCCGGGGCCTGGGCTGGGCCTTCCCCTGAGCTTGGGCCTGGGTCTAGGCCTACGCTGGGGCCTGGGCTGGGCCTTTCCCTGCGCTTGGGCATGGGCCTGTGCTGGGGTTTGGCCAGGCCTTTCCTTGAGCTTGGGCCTGGGCCTGGGCCTGTGACTGCACCAGGGTCTGGCCTGGGCCTTCCCCTGAGCTTGGGCCTCGGCTTGTGCCAGGGTCTGAGCTCAGCCTTCCCCTGAGCTTGGGTCTAGGCTTGGGTATAGGCCTGGGCCTGGGCCTTCCCCTGAACTTGGGTCTGAACTTGAGCTTGGGCCTGGGCCTGAGCCTGAGCCAGGTCTGGGTCTGGGTCTGGGTCTGAGCTAGGGTTGGAGCCAGGGCTTGGCCTGGGCCTAAGCCTGAGCTTGGGCTGAGGCTGGGCCTGGGCCTGAGCTTGGGCTGTGCCCCTGTGACCCCCCAGCAATCCCCACTCCCTCCTGAGCCCCACACACCCTGCTGGCGCATTGCCCTGTGCAGGACCCAGCTCTATGTGGGAGGCCGGAGGAAGGACAGAGTGTGGGGTCCCGCACCCCAAGGGCACGGCAAGGAGAAGGGGTCGCAGGAACCATCCCACGCTGGCCTGGCAGCAGCTCCCAGCCCCTCGGAGCGCTCAGATCGGTGTCCCAAGCCTGCGTGCGTCCCTCCCTTTTGAGCCAAATCTTAGGGGAAAAATTGCATTATTCTGTGTTAAATCAATAACCACAGCAGGGTTTTGGTGTCTTAGATCCCAGCTTTCTGCTGTGGTTTTTCATTAGTTGGTGTCCTTAGTTTTACTCTAATGCAATTGGGGACAATATGTTGAGGGGGCTGAGTGACGGGGACATGGTCTTTGTAATGCCTTAAAGACAAAAGCTTACGCAGGACCAGGCTTTCTGCCCAAGGGAGGAAGCACGGCTGACATCAGTCAGAGGGAAAGCAAGCTGGAGTGTTGGCTCAGAGCCTGGGCTGCAAACTGGAGGAATCTGGAGGAAGAGAGACAGAAATTTGGTGTCAGGGCTGGGAACCCTGTGAAGCTGGGAGAGGGGGAAGAAACGGGGCTCTGGCGTGACTGACCTGCGGGTAGAAGACGCGGCTCGAGATGGCATGCGGTTGAGGCTGGGAGGTGGAGGATGATGCCCCTCTGCACCAAACGGCCTCAGAGTTTGCTTCAGCAAACTGCTGCCGCTGTGTTTAAACCCCTCTATCAACACAAAGGATTGCAGTGCTAATAATACCAGCCACAGTCATGAGTTTTTCTTCCTGCGTTAGCTTAGAGAAAATGCATGATTTAATTTTTCACTTGAAATAGGCCCCCCTGCTCAACATTTATGGGCTGAGGATGACTTGGAAGGCAATTTTCTCTTTTAAACCGATTTCTTTTGAAAAGCAAACAGAGGCTATTTATATATCAAATGAGAATGCTGGTAACCATTTAAACACACGGAGTATTGACTGTTTGCTCTAAATATAGCAGATGCAATCGCTCACTTTGTTCCTACTGTCAGGAATAGATCCCAGCTCGGGCACTGGTGCCGGAATGTGCGAAGGAGCCCAGGGGAGCCCAGGTCCCGCTGAGCAGATCCCTGCAGGGAGGCTGGTGGTATTTATGGTCCTTGACTGAGCCAAGCGGGAGGCACAGGATGCTGTGTCCTTTGCGTGGGGCTGAGCCGAGAGGTTCATTTCTGTCACTTTTTATGGGCTGTTTCTAAAGCGAGGTTTGATTCAGACTCCGTGGGGGACACTTTCCTCTGTACTGTGCTGGTTTTAACTCTCCCCTTGACTTTATGGAGGAGGGCGGCTAATTGCTAGGCTGCTGGACGCCTGCCTCTGATGGGTGAGTCAGGCAGTCGTTAGAGCAGGTAACAACACGCAGATACCATTCAGCCGTACCTAAAGCGCTGTCAGTCAGCATTTATTTGTGCCATTCAGTTCCCATTTTGGGTCACGTGTTCCCACAGCAGCTGGAACACACAGCTTTATCTAGTTGGCGTTCCTCCCCGTCCCTGCCTCTCACCTTCCCTTTCTCGTGGGAACAGCTCCTCCAGCTCTCTCAGGTGACCCACCTCTGTCCTTTGGGGCTTGTCATGTCTCGTGGCAAGTCCAGGGGAGAGCAAAGATGTTTTGCAGTAGGGTTGTGGTTCAACAGGCCCCTCCATCACTGAACATGCTGGTGAATTGGTCGGATGAGACTGTGTTCACCATTTGAGTGTCAGCCTGTGCAAGGGGCACAGTAGAGCTGTTGGCTATACCATGACGGTGTGTCCATATCCGTGGTGAGGACTGCAGGGAGAGGTGAGATCCAGCTGACCGGTTGGGGCGGGAAGAGGAGACGTGCTTTTGGGCATGCAGACAAGTGTTGACCTCAGCTGAGGAGCAGTGCTGGTGTGCCCTAACCTTCACCTGCCCTTGTGGAGCTCCAAGCCGTGAGACTGTTGTCCCCATGGCGTGACTATTTGATGACCTGGGTTACATCCTTGTAATGCAGTTCCTAATAGACATCGCCACCAACATGGTCTTTCCCCTTCCACATCACTTTGCAGTCCTGTTGGGGTCTCCATCTCGGACAGAAGGGCCGTGTCTGACCATCCACTGTTCTCATGTGGAGCTGGTGTTGGTCTGCAGTTCTTCCTAATTTTCAGTCTGGATTTTTTCACCCACTGTCAGATCCTCAGCAGAAGGACTTGAATGAATGACCTGTGAGAACTCCGAGTGAGGCAGCTAAAGCACGAACAAAGCTGCTTAGCATTGAATGAAGAGAATAATTTTCCCCCTGGATTTGGTAATAAACCTGAAGTGCAAATGATCAACCTGTTTTTCCTCAGTATGCATTTGATTGTGGCTCTTTGTATAATTCCCTTGCTGGACAGCCAGTTTCTGAAATGTGCAAATGTTTCCAAACCATCTGATCTCCTGCATCTTAAAGCCATCATGTACGCTCACTGCTCACCCAAACATTTGGTTAACCCGTTATCCTAAGCCCCAGCTGATCAAATAGTCTGTATTCAGAGCCTCTTCTGTTATTGCCTGTTTCCTTTACAATACCAATGTTACTTTTTTTTTTCCTGTTATTTCTATTCAAATATCACCTCTTGTCTGCTTCCAGAGGTAACTTCTGAGGGATTTATCACCAGTTATTTAATTCAGCACCAGGTGACTCTGTGCTTTTCACCGTTTCCTTACAATGACTTGACGTTTTTATACTGATGGTCTGGCATTTCACTGGGCTCCGCTTCTCGCTGCCGGACCATCTGGAGCTTGTTGTGCTGTTGCCACCAGCTCTGTTATCATTTTTTACTATGCGGCTACCACCAGGTTGAACGTTTTCTCTTCCTCCTGCCCCTGCACTGCATCATCAGCCTGAATTTTCTATTTTTTTAAGTCTTGCTGAGCTGCTGTGGTGGAATAAGACTGTATTGCTAAGTTGGGAAGGTGTTGTCAGGGTTGCGGCCGCCTGGCATGGGGCGATAGGAATAAGAAGTTATAGCTCCAGCTCTTGGCTGTGGTCAGCAGCACAGAAACGTTAGCCCTTTCCATGGGCCATGGCTGTGATCCTGCAACTGCTCAGGTTTCTTGCCAGGATCCCCCTAATTTTGACCAGATGGGAATTTGGTCTCAGGCTCTGCCTCATCTTGACTCCTGGCGTCATTCAGGGACCATTTCAGGGCCCTGGTGTCCCTCACTCCTCAGAGGTGCTGATGGGAATGGAGAGGTCATCAGGCAAGCTTCATCCTTTGAAGCACTGTTTTAGCCAGAGAGATTTAGGCCCTGGAGGTCTGGGTGCCCCCAGACATGCAGCCCTGCACCAGCCCGTGTTCCCAGAGCTGCTGGTGCCCCAGGTACCATCAGGGTTTAACATCCAGCTGGTGTGAACAAGCAGCACCAAACATGTCCAAAGCACCCCAGTGCCTCCTGGAGCTCACCATGCTTCAGCAGAGCCGCTGCCTGCTGGGGAAACCCTGCAATGCCCCATCCTGGGGATGCCATGGGGCGGAGGGCCGTTGATCCATGGCCTGGGAGATGCCGTCCTCGAGGAGCATGGCTGCCTCTCCCAGGGAGCCCGGCATACAGGACAGAGCCTGGGACAAGAGGTGGCATAGGAGTTTTGGCCAAGCTGCTTGTAGCTCTGGGTTGGGTGTCGGAGCTGCAGGGCATTGGTCTGGCCATGAAGGCCAGTGCTTTGGCACACCGAGCCTCGAGGGGGAGAATGGGGACGATTCAAGGGCACAGGGAGTGTCCAGCGATCTCATGATGTTCACTGATGCCACCCCACCACGGAGCAAACACAGAGGCTGGCCCAGGCCACATGCCACCCCGGGGGAGGCACCCAAGCCAGTGCGTGGGCAAGGGGAGCACGGAGAGCTTCTTGCGTAAGGTCAGCTATGCAGAAACATGGATCCAGGAAAACACGCAGCTGGGTCAGCCGCAGCCTCCAGCCTGGCCCGTCTCCAGGCGCAAGTGGCTCTGAAGCTCACTGCCTCCGTCGTGCAGCGCTGTGCCTGTGGGGCATCTTGGGATGGTGGGTCCTGGGAGCCACCAGTCCCTGCAGGGTCCCACCCGGTCATCCCAGTGCTGCACTTCAGCACTCCCAGCCTCAGTTTCCACCCAGTGCAAAGGGGCGAAACTCACTTTGCAGGAACAAGGCAGGAGCTTGGAGTGTGAATTTGGGGTGTCCCTGAGGACACCTACCCCTGCAGAGGGAAGTGCCCCTGTTATCATGGGACAAAACCAGGCCTGGATCCCTGCTGGCTCTCACTTGCAGCGTGGTGACTCAGCAACGTCCCTGCCATTATTTACAAATAATGAGTTAGCCACAAAACACGTGCCTCGAAACACACGAGGCAGCTGCGCTTGCACTCTCGATACGCAATCATGGTTTTGAAGCAATGCTGCAAGAGCCTGCACCAGTGCCCAGTGCCCGGCCTGGGCAAGGATTGCTTTCCTCACCCCCTGGATGCACTCCCTGTGCATCGGGAAGGTGGTGGAGTGGGACAGCACATATGTGTGCATCCCTGTGTGTGTGTGCATCCCTGCGTGCATCCCTGTGCTCGTGCGTCCCTGTGCTCGTGCATCCGTGAGTCCCAGAGCAGCGCTGCCCGGCGCATGGGCACAATGGGGGTTTCACAGCTCGCTCTGTTCAGAGGACAGACTTGTCGAGATAAATTTATCTGGATGCATGTAGCGGAGACTTGCTAATGGGGCCGCGTTAAGGACTTTATTGAAATCCCTGCTCCCTTTCCTGGTGTAGTTCTTATTCTGCTAAAGTGGGTCAAGCTTTGTTTGTGTGTTTGTCAGGTTCTCTTCAAGTGTGGCAGGAAAAGCCATTACCTGCTGTCTGAGCACTTCAAAATGTTGCTCTTTGGTTACTTAACACAGGGGGAGAGGAAAGGAGCTTTGTTTGGACTCTGTTTTGGCACCACCGAAAAGGCATCAGGTTAAGATTTCAGCCTGTCCTTTGCTTGAATTGCAAATACCATTTCGCTATAATTGGCCTAATTACTGAAAACAGACAAATTTTACATGGGCTTTGCAAGATGAATCAGGTCTCCTTGAAGAATACAGTTTTATATGCCAGAGCAGTGGGTTTCTGGGGCAGTGCTGGCGTCATGGGAGACACGTCTCTCTTGCAAATCAAGGCGCTGGGAGATAGAGAAATCTCCATCCAGCTCCAGCGGGAAACCATTTAATCCTTCTCCTGACCTGGGGAAAGGTGCATTTCTGCAGAGCCATGGCCATGGCGAGAGCAGTGTTTTGGTGAGCCTTCCTCCTCCCAGGCCTGGGCTCCCTTTGGCAACCACAGCTGAGCCCAGACCCCCAGGGTGCTGCCATCCCCCTGGCTGGAGCAGCCTGTCTCCCTCCTCGCCCGTTTTTGGGGCTGGCAGCCTGCGGGGCAGCTTGTCACGGTCACATGTCCCTGGCCCCAAGGAGCCCTGTTTGCCAAGGGTTTAATATTTAGCTGCTAATAAACAAAGCGTATCAGAGAGGTTTTGCTGACCAGGTAGCTAAACTTGCCTAGGAATTTTGCTGGCTCTTGCGGCACACACAAAGCCAAGATGTGGTGGCATGCTTGCCTCAGATAAAGTTTTCAATGGAAAATGGCCTGGGTTTTCCTAGAGCAGGCTCCCCACATCCCTCCAGCTCCCACTCCCTCGCTCCTGGCCACCCCTCAGGGATCGGCTGGTGATCTGGTGCTCAGCCATGTCCCATCCTGCCCAAAAGCTTTCTCGCCATCCTGGCCACACTGATTTATCCAAGGAGGAGTTGTTTATCGGGCTGGGATTGGTTTGGGGTTTTCACTCCGAACAGCTGTCGGGGAGCAGGGCTTGCTTCATTCTAGCAGCATCAAAATAAGGTTTTCAAACAATGTCGAGGGGGAAAAGAAAGACCCTCCTTGTTTTTCTGACTTGAGAAATGAGTGAAGTTGTCCTTTATGCCTTTATCCCATGGGCATTTCTCAGCCAGAAGCCTGACTTTTTCCCCCAAAGGAACGTGCTCTAAAGCTCAGCTCAGCAGCTGTTGCCCAGCTTGGTGACCATCGTGTGCCCATGGCTTGATCCAGCTTGGAGCCAACTTTTGCCCATTTCTGCCTTGCAGATGAAGCTGAGCCCAGCCTGGCTTCTGCGACAGCAGCCGGCAGAGAGGGAGGCCGGAGCATCACACGAAGCAATTCAGTCCATAACACCATCTTCTAAACCCAGTGTGGCTCAGTCCATTTCATCATTAAACTGAATGCAAACAAATGTCATTAGAGAGAGGCATTTGGTTTTCAGATAAACACTAACCCGTCCTTGCTCTCACTCCTGCGCAAAACCGGCCCTCCTGGCACTGCAGGAGGCTCTTCGGATGCTCCTGCTGCATTTTGCTCTTCCTCCATGGCAATGTCAGCTGCTGGCAATGCTGGGCGTGCGTCTCTCCTGCCCAGGGATTACACCAGGAGCTGGCTGCCAGCCAGCCTGTTCCGACATCTCTCAGCAACGGCAGAGATAATTGCCATAAGTCTAACTGTTCCTGCTGGATAACAAGCATTTTGCATCATCATCCCCAGCTGCCGAGAGCATCATCTGAGTTGCTATTTCAGGGGCGAAAAGCGGCTCCTCTGGGCCAGGAGGGGCTGACCCAGGCTGGATCTGGCCACCTGAAGCAAAGCCCCTGCACCGAGCCCCCACTGACAGCAGCGCTGGTTTGCAAGCGTGCTTTGGGACAAGGCACAGGCCAGGGACTATTCCCAAGAGGCAGCCTGGACATGAGGGTGTGCAAACGTGGGATTTTTGGTGTGCTGATGAAACACGGCCAAATCCCCAGGGAGTCATGTCTCCAAAGGTGTTTCTCCCACCTGGACACAACATTGTCCCTGCAAGACACAGGGCCTGGAGACGCACGTGCACACATGTGGACATGCACATATATGGATGCACACAAGCATATGCACATGCAGGCACACATATACATGCAAATACATGCATGTGTGTGTGTGCATGCAGAGCTACTCCCACACCGGGAACCTGCGGGCTCATTTCCTTGCCGACGCGGTGGGCTCCTGCTCCAGCCTTCCCCCGGTGAGGGCAGCGGTTTGAACCTCTCCATCCCACAGGCACTGATCTCCATGAGCTCCGGAGGATGGGGGATCTCCAAGGTCCCTCTTTTCCACCCATTGCTAAATTTTGTGATGTTTTCAACTAGCTAACAGGCTCACAAACCGGGCAATTGCAGCGGGGAGCTGGCAGAGGAGCAGACAGAAACCTCCTCCCCTTAGAAACCAAGCTAGGAAGGAATCGCCCTTACAGTGCACGGCCGCTGCTCAGTGTAACGAGCTGTGTGCATTCTCAAACACACCATGTTGCTCTTGGTCTCGGTCCCGTGGTGCCCCTCGTTTTGAGCAATGCCATTGCACACAGCAGGGCTTGCCGCAGCCTCCCCATGCTGTTGCACAGGGCAGACCTGCTCCATGCTGGCGAGACATGTGGCCCAGGCTGGGACTGCAGCAAATGTCACCCTCTCCCCCCGGGCGACAGGGCGGATGAACCAGCCATGCAGCAGAAACCCCTGACTGGGCATTGATTTCTCCTCTACCAACAAGTGCTCTGCAAGACCCGGGAACTTGCCACCTCCCGGGCAGGGCCGACCATGGCTGAGGCTGCTCTGATGCACGAGGCTCACTTGGCAGCAGGAGCGAGCATTTGAGCAAGCTGAGAGCACGGTGCTTCACTCCCGGCATCCTGACCAGCACCTGGCATGGCTGCTGGTAATTGCTCAGTGTCGCAGGATGTATTGAGTAGCCGGCTGCAGGATCCCTGCTCTGCTCATGCTCACAAACATGCAGTTTTGGGGCAGCATCAGCAGAAGCTGTCCATCCCATCCCATCCCATCCCATCCCATCCCATCCCATCCCATCCCATCCCATCCCACAGCTCCCAGCCCAGCCTTGGTCTCTGCTTCTTGGTTGCTTTTTATTTATTCTCCACAAACCAGGAGGCTGCAGCTGACTGTCAAGTGCGAACCCTGTTCTCTGAGCAGCACACCTCGAGTTAACCCTCCAGGCTCCTCAGGCTTGCAGAAGCTTCCAAACACCATTTTTCCTTCCCCAAACCCCTTCCAGCCGCCAAGACAGGGTATGGCGAAGGCAGCTTGGCTGCAGTCACAGGGCACGACCCCCATGCCCAGCATCGCCTCCTTGCCACTGGACCATGTCTATGCCCTGGGACTGCGGCCAAGCTGCCTTTGCCATACCCTGCCTTGGCGGCTGGAAGGGGTTTGGGGACATCAATGTGGCACAACGACTTAAGGCAAAAGGGGTTTCCTGCCTGTTTGTCACTTGTGCCCCTAATGCCATGCACAAGCCCCTGGAGATGGGTTTGCAAAGGATGCTGCTGAGCATGCCTTGGGAAAGGGTGATTTGGAGCTTGAGATAAGAGCCCTATGGGCTGGCTGGGAAAGGAGAGAGAGGAAAAAATGTCTCAGGGCAAGAGAGGGGAGAGATAAGCGGCGCATCTGGGCTGGGAGCACGAAGCTGTCAGCCTCCCTGGTGCCACGGGGCTGCGGCGTGGATGGATCTGGGCTGTGACAGCCTTGGATGGAGCTGGCCACATAGCAAAGCCTGCTCGCTGGCAGGGCTTGGGGAGAGTTGCGTGGGAGCCCTCTGCCAAAACCCTCTGGCTGTGGAAGGCAGAGAGGAGGCAGCCCTGCCCGGGGACCCCCTCTGGCTCCCAAGGGCTGTGAGGGGAAGGGGTGATGGGGATGGGTCCCCCAGCACCCCATGCAACCTGCACTTCACTCTTAGCCCTGCTCGCTGCCAGGGTTGCCATCCCAGGTCACAGGATTTGGTATGTGCCAGGGCCTGGGCCACCCTAGAGAGGCGAAGATGCTAATTTAGCACCATGAGCTTGTTCTGTTGGTGACTGTATGTTACACCTCTGGGAACTACAACACGCTGCCTTTCATATCAGGTCGAGCTTTTGGGGCTGGGGTAGGTTTTGTACTGAAATAGCCTCTGCTGCTGCCCAGAGGGGGCTTTTGGGGGGCCAGGAGGGAAGGCACCGTCCCCATGATCCAGCAGGACCCTCGTGGTGGATTTGTGCATGTTGCCTCCTAATTGCAGTTCTTCATGTTCTCTGAAAACAAAAGGCATAATTAGCCAGAGGACGGGAAACACGGGGAGCCAGGAGCAGCCTCCAGAGCTGGCAGTGAGGGGGCAGCTGCTCAAGGGCCGGGTTGTGGCTCCCACTTTTGCAGGAGCCCATCTCCCCCTCACCAAACCAGCCGCTGGCATTTCTCCTTTCACCATCCCCGTCCCTCTCCCTTGCTGTGCCGCATGCGCTCGGGCATCCTGGGAGGAAAACCAGGCACTGGCAAGAGCTCCTCGTTCTCATCCCACCACTGCCGCACCCCTGCAAGCACACAAACATGCTTCTCTTTTGCCAGCTCCGTATTTGCAGTCACTGTATATACAGTATAATCCACCCACAGGGTATCCAGGCTGTACTTGGCCGGGAAGGACAGAACATCCTTGTGATTCGAAAGGTCAAAGCGAATGTCAATACACTGTCGGCTTGAGTCAGCAAGAATGCCAAAGCTGCCCTGGGGACACAGGGTGCTTGAAGGGAGAGTCGAAGCTGTTGGGTGCGCTGCTCCCTGCACAACAGGCATGGGGTCCCCGAAAGTGCTCTGCTAGCTGCAAGGTCGGGCAGGGCAACTGTCCCTAATAATAATATCACAGTGTGCAACAGCTTTGCCTGCTCAGCCCGGAGGTCTCTGTATCCCCTCTCCACTCCTGGATAGTGAGGGGGTACGCAGGTCGTGATGCCCCTCCACAACATCCTCCCAGCCTCCTCCAGTTTCTGACTCCAAAGCCCAGTCCTGCCTCCTCCCCAGGGCTCCGGTGCAGGATTTTCCTCCAAGGGCTCGGCCAGCTCCCAGCCATGGAGGCTGGTCCTGGTCCATGGGCAAAATGCAGACGTCTGCTCTGGGATCCAGAGGGCAGCGAGTCCCACAGAGCCCCGGGCCGGGAGCAGCTGTCCAGGGCTCAAGGCTGGAGCAGGACCAGCATCCGCCCCAGTCAAACCTCCTCCTCCTCCCCGACAGAGAGGAACGGCTGTCGCTTCAAGCTGGGCTGGAGGAAACTTGACTTGGGCGGATGGCTGGGATTGATTTCCAAGTGACAGAGGCGCTCGTGTGTCCCTTGAGCTCCCAGCCCTGCGCTTAACGATTTTCTCTGCTAATAATCTTCACTGAGCAGGCGGCAGCGCACGCAGGCACCGAGCATGGGGATGAGGGGGATAGTTCAGAGCCTGACATGGCGATGGCAGGGCCACGCTGCTGTTCCTGCCATAGGGACCCTTTGCATTTCTCCCCCACCCATCCCAGCAGGAGGGCTGCCCACAAAGCCCTTGATGCTGGCAGCAACGATGGCCTCATCTAACGAGAACGAAGCCTTGTTGGGGCTTGGGGGACTTGGAGGTGGATTAGGAAATCCCTTCACGGTGGCAGGGCAGATCCCAGGAGCTGATGGTGTTTTGCAGAAGGGCTTTGGGGCCATGCTGGGCGCAGAGGGCCTGTGGTGTGTTCCCCTCGGACGCAGCATTCCCACGCGTCTCCTTTCCCTCCGGCGTGCCTGGGCAGTGCAGGGAGCAGGAACAAGAGCATGAATGTGGGTACAAGATTCTCCAAACACGGGCTTTCGGGAAGGCCCTGGGTGTCACCAGGCTGGCACCCATGGCAGGGAGCTGTGCAGCCAGGCAGGAGCAGTGGCACACACTGGTCCCTGCATGTGCCGAGATCGGGGCGGGCGGTGGGAGCTGGCAGTGCTGCCCAGCCTGGCAGGGCTCTCGCAGCCCCGACCTTTCTGGCTTTCAAAACAGGATGGGAACAAGACGCACTTTTGTTTTCAGTTTGGGAGCTGGAACGGGACCTTCAGGCTGTTCCTGGGATGTTACGGCATCCTGGCTGCCACGGGGGGAGGGAGACAGCGCTCTGACACCCTGGGCAGCCTTGCTGCACCCTTGCACTGTTCCCATTTTGTCCTTCGGCGGCAGAGCCCAAAGCTCTCCCCGTCCTCTCCTGCAGCCAGGCTGGCTGGGGGTGCTCCCCTGGGGCCACCGGCGGGGACAAGTGGCTCTCGCAAAGGGACAGCCTTCAGCTGGAAACCCCGCTGGATCTCGCTGTGGCTCATGTGCCCGGTGAGCCCCGGTGGGGTCAGGGAGTTTGTGCCGCTGCTCGATGCAAAACGTGACTGTTGCCCTCGGTGGCGCAGGGCACTGAACTAGAAAACCAGCGTACAAGGAATGTGGGTGCACCCACCTTGTCTCACCCCTAAAACCCAGCTTGTGGCCACCAAGCAGCCCCTGGCCAACGACCCCGGACCGTGCTGTGGGGACGCAGCCAGGGAGAGGAGGGCAGGGAGCAGCTGTGGCTTGCAGCAAGGCCATGCTTATGCCCATTGCATGGGGAAAAATGGCGTTGAGCCCCGCATCCAGCCACGAGCAGGGTTGGCTGGTCCTTACCTGGGGACCTGGGGACCTTCAAGTCACAGGAATTAGGGACAATATGACCCTGCACCACCAAAGTTAGGAAGATGCCCTTGGGGAGCCTCTCCCTGCACAGGGCTGGCACCAGTTTGCTGCTCAGTATATTGACCACGAGGCAAGCAGGCAGCAGCAGATGAGGGTATTTTTTCCTCTGGTGTGGAAAGGGCTATTTCTAGAAGAAAAGGCAAATCATCATGTCCCCCTGACAGCCAGTGAGGACCTGGCACCTTGCCGTCACCCACCACCTGCCCCAGAGCAGCCCCAAGGACAAAAAGCTCAGTGGTTCTCTGCTTCCCGGCTCTGCTTCTTATCAACCTCCCACACCCACGAATGGAGAAATAATCTGCCGGGTTCCCGTAGAAGAGATTGCAGAGCTGGCCAGTGATGAGAAATGACATGGGCCCTGCCACGTTGGTGTGCGTGGCAGTCACTGCCAGTGCGGAGGCTCCGCCAGCACTTCCTGGCAAATCCCTGGGATGTGCCCGATAACTCCCCAGGAGCCGCTGGCGCTCACCCACCGGCGTTGCCTGCCCCTCTCATGTGCTAAGAGCCAATTTAATCTTGTTGAGTGACAAATTCATTCCACCTTTTGCAGGCTCAGGCTTTCTGCGGCAGCTGTCACAGCAGGGAAATACTCTTTTTAAAAGAAAATCAAGATTCCCAGGTATTCTTAGCAGTGGGGACCTTTGGAGTTCACTAGGAAAACATAAAGCCTGTTCTCAACAGCCTGTGCCACAGAAAGCTGGCTGTTTGTGTGTCCTGTGGTATTTGGTCCAAAATCTTCTCAAATCTCCCCATATCCTTCTGCCTGGCAGGGTTCAGCCAGGGCTGGGTGGGGACAGGTCCCTGGGGGCCAGGAGCCACTACGGGGCTGGAAACAGGAGGGTTTGTAAAGCGTGGGGCTGGGAAAGGGGCTAGCGAAGGCATGGGGACCCCCTGGGGCAGTTCCGTCCCTGTCCCTTTTGGCCACAGCCCCTCCACAGCACAGTAACACACAGCATCGCCTTGAACCCCCCAACGCTGCGTATTCCTGCCCCGTGTCCCTGTTGCCCTGATCAGTCCCTTTTCCTTGTGCTGGCACGAGGGTTCATGCAGGAGTCGGGTCAGGGACGGGATCTGGCTGGAAGCATCCGCCCTGCCGAGGCTTCATGCCCCGAGTCCCTGCATGGCTCTGGCTGGATCAGTGCCACCCCGAGGTGCCGCGGTGCCAGCACCCCTCTGCTCCGGGCTCTTGTTTGTGCCTGTGGGTAATATTGTCGCTGTGAAAAACATGATCTTTAGTTTTGCTGCCTCAGGGCTGAACCGCTGCCCTCCCCAGAGACAGGTCCCTGAGGGCTGGTGAGGATTTATCACTTGCCGTGATTTATGCTGGAGGTAGAGCAGGATGGCGCCGTCGCAGCTGGCACCAAAGGAACCCAACAGCAGGACTGTCCCGGCGTGGCCTTACCTGGCCATGTGGTGCATAGCCCTGGGGATAGACAAGTGTTCCCTGAGGACAGCAGTGGCATCCACAGGATGGTGCACATGTTCAGAGTCACCCGTCCCCCTCCTGGGAGAAAAACAGACATAAGTAAGATTTTAAAATGTAAATTTTTGCCTCTAGTTCAGGGGTTTGCTCTTCTCCCCCCGTCCAGGAGGGATGTGGTGGGAGCTGGCACTGCTAAGAGCGACACCAGGCAACCCAGAGGCAATGTAAAGTGGGGTGAGCAGTGATGGTGTTGGACTTAGGGGAATCAGCTGAGCAATAAAGCAAAGTAGACGGGCTGTGGAAATAAGGGTCTACCGAGTAACCGGGACCTGGGGACATACATCAGCCACCCTTTCTCCCTGCACCATTGCCCTCCTCTGCAGACGCTGCGAGGGGGAGCAGGAAGGGGAGATGGCAAAGCAAGCCCCGAGAGCTGACCCCAAACCCCTTCAGCCCTTGGCCACCATCGCCACACTTCCCACCCGGCTCCTCCTTATCAGCACAAGGCTCTGCAGCCAGACCAAACAGCCGCCCCTGCTGCCGCCGCACGTGCGGCAGCACAAGGAAGGCTGGGACCCAGACGATTAAATAAAAGCATCTTGTCTTCTGCAGGATGTCGAAATCCAACCCTGGGTGCCCGCAGGCGGCTCCACTTTCCCTGCCCTCCTCCTCTCCTGGGTGAGAGGTCTGCGGTTGCTCAGCTCTGTTTACTAACCATGGATTTTTCCCCTCCAGCTGTTTCTTTATTTTCACTGCAAAGCAATGCAGAACCACCTTGGCCGAGAGTAAGTGAAAGCCCAGCACTGATGCCTGCACCAGTTCAGACCAGCAAGGAGCTGGGCATCCTGCTGAGCGGTGGGATGGGACACAGGGGGACATGGCGAGGTCCCTGCAGCAGGATCGGGTACAGGGTTGGGGGCTCTTGCGAGCTGGGAAACACCTGAGGTGCTGGGGCACATGGGGCCACACCGAAGCCAGCGCCAGCTGGGGTACTGCTGGGGACCGCCGTCCTCTGGGGTATCTCGGGAGGGTCCTGGGGCCATTGGGACAGGGCTGTCCTGCTTCTGAACCCAGGGTGGAGGTGTCCCCCATGTCCCACATCACCAGCATCCCTCCTGGGACAGTCGGGGACAGTGGCTGGCCTTCCAGACAAAGAGCCTTTGGTGATGAAATGCCTCTTGAGCACCTCCATACCAGTGCGGCCGGACACACGACCAGCCCGTGCCGAGGTCACGCTCTTTCTGCTGGGTTTCTACCAGCCAGTGAGTTATTGCAGGAGGAAAGAGATTATTTAGCCTTAATTTAACCCTGCTGCAAAGAGCCGGGCATCTCTCCCCATGGCCTCGGGCCTGCATGTGTCCAGGGCAGTGGGACCCTTGCCCCGCTCCCCCCGTGCATCCCTCACTGCCTTGCTCCTGCGAGGTCCCCGCTGCCACCCTGGTGTATGCGGGTCCATGGGGAACCCCTGCACATCACAAACTTCTTCCAACACACTTCCCACTCACTGGAGTCTTTTGGGGACCTGGGCAGAACCTGGATCAGCCCCATTTTTGGTCCTCCTTAGGTCCCCAGGCTGGCCCCGCTGCCCTGTCCTGGTCACCGGCACTGGGAAACACCTTGGTGAGCCCAGACGATTGTACTCGCAGGAGTATTACCCGATTACTGTTGCTGATAATGGCCCTTTACAGCTCTTACCCGGGCTCTCCAGGAGAGGTGAATCGGTTCAGCCTCCCACAGCCTTAAGGAGAGGGGAGGGGAGGGAGGCACAAAGAGGAAAAAAAGAGTTTGGGGAGAGCCAGGGCCAGGCTATGCCCTTCTGCCTTCCCAATGAGTATCGAGGTAGGCATCGCACCCTGGGAGAGCCGATTTACCTGCCACTCACCCCCCGCTAGTATTTTCCAACTCCAGTGCTCATTTTCACCCAAATTGCACACAGAGGTAGAAGTCAAAAGGCTATTTCTATGCGCGTCAGGAGAATTGCCAATGGAAAGGAGAGAGAGCTCCTGCTGAGAAAAACACTGCAGCATGAGCACAGCCCTTTACTAGACATTGGAGCAGCCATCAAGCAGCAAAACTTCACGGGAAATCTGGCTTCCTTGGGCTGGCCGCTCGCGGCGTTGCTAGGTTTGTTTTGTTCTGGGCTTGAGATACTGGTCGGACAAAAAAATGCTTTGTAAGTACTGAATTAAAAGGATGATGCAAAAGCTGCAGGGTGCTTCAGCTAGAAAACGTGAGCAGTTTGCAGTCGGCCCCGGCGGGGTGCAAGCTGTTTGGAGAACATGGGGTTCCTGCGATTAGCCTGCTCATATGACTCAATGTATAACCACCAGTTACACACTAGATTTAATCTTGGGTCAAAAGTCATGGATAATTCAAACCACGCAGAAAATGTTGATTGCATGCTTGCTGGAGCTGTTTTTTCTGCTGTTCTTTGTAGATGCACCCTGGCCCAGAGCAATAGTGGGTCGGCATTACCTGTGCCTGCTCCTGCCCTGGCCGGAGTGAGCTCTGCTCCTGCTCCGGGAGCTGCCTGCTCTGCCTGCATCCCGCATCCAGCTTTCCGAGTCTCATTTCATCTCATGCACTTGCTATGGGTGAAAAAAAAAGGATGATTCACACCCTAAAGCTCCCGTTGGAAGCATAGCATCAGTCCTCAGCCGAGTTATTTTCCTGTTTGTGCAGGTGACCGCAGTGAAGGTGCCCTCGTCACCCCAAACTAGCAGGGGTGTGGATGCTGCCTGCTGTGTCCCTGTAGCAGATTGGGTACCTGGCTCAGTGCATTCTCTGCTTTCATCGGTCCCTCTCGGGTGCTGCCCCACTTTCTTGTCTTGGGCAGTTTTTTTCCCGACTGAGTCATGAAAGCCACTCTGGTATCAAAAAGATGTCATGGGAATGTTCAGGAACGTCCTGCCTGGTTAAGTTAATTGAGCAAAGGATTTCAAAGCAGTGTCTCGGAAACATTGATCAGGGTAAAGATCTCGTGCTCTGAAGTTTCGGCGTGGGCTGTGCAGAGCATTGGTTGCTCCGTGCACCCACAAGCGGATTGTTGCTCTCCCACTGCTTTCCAGAGGCAGCATCCATGATATCTTGTGAGCTGCTTCTCTGATGAAGGCTTCACCAAGTGGGGAAGGGAGAAGCCGTCCTGCAGTTTTGCAGAATACTGTCTTGCAAGGATGGTTATTTGTAGGGAATGCGTTGTCCCATCTGCCAGTGGCAGCAGACATCACTGCCTGGCTGTTGCATGGGGACAAGGGCCTGTCATGGACCATGGCTGAGCTCATCCATCACTGAACCTCCTCTGTGCTTCGGTCTCCTCTTAGGTCATTAGGAAGGATGAGTGATCCCTCCCTTCTCTTGCAAAACCCTTTGCCGTGCAGTGACGGAGAGAAGGATGCAAATAGCCTCTACAAGCACAAGAAAGCTTTTCCCTGCGGGAACATGAAGGAGGCAGGGAAGCAGCATCATGTCCATTTTGCAATCAGGAGAGGCAGCGAGACAACAAAGTTGCCCATGGTTGGGCATGATGATGCTAAACCCTATCTCCGGGCAGACCCTCCTGGTCTCTGGATGCTCCTGCCCTTACCATGGAGCCGATGGCTCCATCACGGTCATGCTGGCACAGCCGGAGAGTTTTGCCGGGAAACTGGGGATCTGAGCCTGGGCTAGAGCCAGACAGAGCCTGGGAGAGCTGATTCCTCTTCCCAGCCCCAGTACATCTGCACAGGGGAGAGAAAAAGCCCTTTGGGACAAGGAAGAGAAAGCGCTGGAACTGGCATAAATAGCTTAGTAATAATACTAATGATAGCACTTAGCACGTAGGCAGCAGTTTGCAGAGCAGAGCACTTTACAAACATTAATTAGTGCTGGTAGACAGTTCAGCGATATGGTTCCCATTTTGCCAACTACGAAGAGCAGAGAACTGACCATCTGCTTAAATCCTTTTTAATTTAATCCTGGGGCATTTGTAGGAAAATCCTGAGCCCATTTCAGCATTGGACAAAACCGCCTGAGCATGCACAGGCCCTTCAGACCCTCTTGGAGGGTGGCAGATGCTGAGCATCTCGGGAGAGGGATGTTTTGAAGGGTGTTGGTGGCTGCGGGTTGTGCCCTGGGCGCGGAGCTGGAAAACACGGGGGGGCTGTTTTCTGTGTCAATAAATACACGTGGTGTAGCCAAGTGCTGGTGGTTTCCCTAAAGGCACGTTGTGTTGCTGGAGCCTTTGGGGTTTGCCAGCCACGGATGGAGGGTTTGTTTGGGCTTCTCTCGCTCTTTGCTGGTCTCTGCTTGATGTGTGGCAGTTTTGATGACCTCTCAGGACACCCAGTTCATTAGTAAAAAATAAAGCAGCTGCCAAGAACGACTGGGGGGAGTTGGCTGAAGCTGTACCCAGGGCTCAGCCCTGCGGGGTGGCCATCCTGGCCCTGGGGACACGCGTGGCTGACACTGTGGGCACCGGACACGGCACCCAAGGATGCCTGGTACCAGGATAAGCTAAAACTGCTTAATTTAGGGTATCCAGTCCTTTTTTCTTTAAAGATACCTACTCTGTATTACACAGAAAGCAACATCCCTGCAACACACGCTGCAGCGGGGTTTTGCTAAGGATGGGGGTCAGGGCTGGGGTCTTGGCCGGGGTCTTGGCCAAGGGGCTGGGAACAAATTTAATGCCAGCATGAGCTGGACGCAGGAGCAGCACCCCAAAACGTCCTGGGGGAAATGCGGATATTGCAGGGAGTGGAGCCAGGAGGGCGAACGGCTGCGGGCAGCAGCCGGCCGGCGCTGGCACGGCTCGGTTGGAAGCAAAGCTGCTGTCGCACCTTGAGACGGCAGCGCAAACGGTGCGCAAGGCGTGCAGCCATGCATGGTGTTTTTCTGTAGCTTTCGCTCTCTCCATGGATAATTTGCAGGCAGGAAAAGAGGTAGATGAAAACATGGGGGATGGGAAAGGCCAACCCTCCAGCAAGGAGATCCCCTTCCACTTCAGCAGCAGAAAAACGTGTTTGTCTACTCTTAAGCTAATATTGAAACCTGCAGCCCTTTCCCAAACACTGCATTTAAATTTCCCACTGCATATGAACCCATCAACCCTACAGATGGAAAAGCCTGCTCAGCTACAGCACTGGCTAGTTTTCTCAGGCTGATTTATTAGGATTAGCGGCTTTATTAGGTATAGATTTAAAAGTCTGTAATGAGGGAATTTTTTCTCCTCTCTGGGCAGATGGATCCTAACACAAAGCATGGAGGAAAGGGTCAAGTAGGGCTTACAATGAATTTTATTTTTTCTCCAGACAAAAGAGCTCCTGAATCACTTTGTTCCTGAGTGAGCACACCACATATCTCACTTAAACCTTGCTGAGCTGAGCTGGACTTGCAGCTACATTGCAATTATGCAGATGTTTAAGTGCTTGGCTAAATCAGGGCCTTCCACCCACTCACCATCGCCAGGGCCTTTCCAAATTATTCCCCAGCCCGGCAACATTTTGGGTCCAGGATGGCACAAACAGTCCAGACAAGACTGATTTCAGCAAGATCCTCTAAGCTCAGGTTCAAGCTCGCCCCGCGCAACTCAGGCTCTCGCTCGGTTTTGCCTTGCGGATGGTTTCCCCAGGCAGCTCCCATGTCCCGTCTCCACACCAGGTTGCCTTGTTAAGTGTCTGATTTTAATTTCTCTCAATCAGGAGCTGGGCCCAAGCAATTACATAATAACGAGCTATTCATCCAGAGGGAGAGCACAGATCTAGGTTAATTGGTCTGACAATTGAACCCAATCCTTTCCGGTTTTGCCCAGTTTTCCTTATTTTTCTGTCCTTCTGCACAATCTCTGCAAAGCTCTCAGCCTCGTTAATTAAGAAGGTAACTTCACCCCGAGGGCTGTGTTGTTCTCCCCTCCCTCCTTCAAAAGCAAGAATAGAAAAAGCAGCAAGAATTAGCTAGTTTGGGATGAAGCAACCACCTCCGAGCAGGATGGAGCCGGTTGGGTCTGACAGGGGTCAGAGCACGTCGAGCCGCTGCTGTTCTCCTGGGCTTTGGGGAAACAATGCTGCATGGCGAAAGCAGGTGCTGTACCAGAAACACTGCTCCTGGCACGTTCGATGTGTTCAACAGACACTTCGCAAAGCTGGGTGGCGCAGAAAATAGCATAGTCCCTAGGGCTGGCTGGGTGCTGGGTCATCACCAGGGCTGCAAAGCTGCAAATTTTGGGGGAGAGATGAAAAAGGGTTTATGGCTGCTTGGGAACACGCAGCCCTAAAGGTTCAGGTGCTTCTGAAACCCTTTTAACCAACAAGCACCGCTGCAAAAGCCCCGTGCATGGGGGTCTGATGAGCAGGGGATGCTGGAGTCAGGCATCGTGCCCTGAGGCCATGCCAGGTGGAGCAGAAATGAAGCTTTGTCCTTTTTTGTGGACTCTTTGAGGTCTCTATTTATGAAAACCAATAGCAGGGACCCCGTTACAGAGCTGGGCCCTGACCCGTGCCGACTGGGGTGGGACACTTGCCTCCCTATTTTCCTGTCACCGAGAGGCATGGGCAGTCCCAACCCTGCTATATGTGAAGGAACTGTAACTTATTTAAAGGTCTTTCCAACCTAAAGGATTCTATGACTCTATGATTCTATGATTTGTTGCCTCCATTTTCATCATCTGAAACATCGTGGGTAACCCAGAGATTGATTTTGGACCAAGGAGGTGCTGGACTGGAAAGGTTTATAGTCAGACGCGTTTCCTCGCAGGCTGGTATGTCTTGCAGAAAATAAACTGGCATCTGCAGAGAGGAGCCCCATTGCAAGGGCGAAGCAGTCCCAACACGGCAGCACTTCTGTCCCAAGCTGCAGCGAGGGGCTGTGCCCGGTCGGGCTGTGGCTGCCACCTGTGCCAGTGCCCGTCCCCAGGAGCCAGCCCGGGAGCACTTTCCCCATGATAAAAAAGGATGTGTACAAGGCGCATAAGCAGGAAGCATGGCCGTGAGGCCGCGTTGCTGGGCTGGAAAAGGAAAATCTGTTATAAAATGGGCATCCAAGGCACGAGTTTGCATTTCCAGAGGCTGCGGGGAGCCAGGGTGGGGTCTGGGACCAAGAGCAAAGGCAATGCCTGCAAGAGGAGGGGGTGGTAACACCTGAAAAGCTTTGGGGACCTGCTCCCTGCGGTGCTTCCTCAGGGCTGATGGAGTCATTAGCGGGCATGGCTGCAACTGTGGGGGGAAGGAAGCAGGGCCCTCCGGCAGGATGGGGCATAGCTCGCCCTCAGCAGCCCCCGCCGGGCTGGGGTGATGAGTGGGTTGTTCCCAACGGGTGCCTAGCCACAAGGGTAACATGGTGCAAGCAATCCCGGCCCCGCCAGGGTGGAGAGCTGGCTGAGAGCAGGCACTGGCTGCCGCCTGCTCCCAGCTGGTGTGTTCAGCAGCGATACAGCAGTGATGGCACTGAGCCTCACCTGGGTGGCACCAGCACTGTGTGCAGGTGGCTTTGCAGCTCCAAGTGCAGAAGGTCCCTGCCTTTCCCATCCCTTCGCCTGGGAAGGACTCACCCCGCGCAGCACGAACTGTCCCCTCTCCTGGTGCGTCCCCCCGCACACACAGTGGGGCTGCTCTCGCCTCCCCGTTAGTAAGCAGAGGCCAATTCCCAGCATCCACAGCTGCCCCCACTGCATTTCCCAGCACCTTTGGGAGTTTCCCTGAGTCTGCTGGTGTTTTGGAGCCGTCCCCAGGAGCCGTTGGATGACTGACGACTGATGACCATCACCACCATCGCCGGTGGATGTGCAAGTGTTGAAGGCAGCGCAGGTGCTGCCCAGCTGGGGCTCCCACTGGGCTAGCATGATGGAAACATGCCACGGGCACCAAGCAGGTCACAGGGGACCTGTGGGGCTTGGGGACAGCCAGCTATGTTTCCATAGTCCCTCAAGAGCTCTCACCCGATATTTCACTAACAGCCTTTCAGCTGCTGCTGTTAATCTCCGTTTTCTGGATCTCAAGAGACCGGAGGCAGCTCCGGTCCCAGCTACCTGGGGATGCTGAACGCAGACTCTGGGACATGGGGGATTGGGCTGGGCTTGACCCAGACACAGCCAAGGCAAGTTTCCCCCAAAGTCCGGCAAGTTAGAGTTTAAAATAATATATATTCAGGGTGAGTCTGTTCTGGGAGAGGAGCAACACCATGTCCCCAAGGCACCCTCTCCATCCCGGGAGCATTGCTGGCACCCACCAGCCGAGGAGGAGCGGGCGGGCGAGGGAGCTGGGGATGGGGATGAACTCAGACCCATCGAAGGTGGGAGTGGGGTGTGCAAGCTCAGCTCCACGGTTGTCTGCCCACAGGGTGGCCTGAGACTAGTGTCCTACGCTATGATAGGTATTTATGGAGCTGGATGGGATCCCTGAAGCCCTTGTGTCCACGCCTCAGCTGCTGCAGGACACCAGGGCTGTACAAGATCATGGTCAGACCCCTCCCCTGGCTGTATTCCTGCTCCAGAACCATGAGCTGGGAACCTCCAGGAAGGAGCCACTGGTGGGATGTTGCTGGCAGGTTTGGTGATTGGTGGGAATGGCAGGCAAAGTGGCCTCATGCTCAGGGTTGCCGGCCACGGCAGTGTGCATGGGCACAGCGTCAGCAGCTGGTTTTCGGCAGCCGTGAGCCCCAGCCCTGCATCGCCCACAGGCTCGTCCCCAGGGAGGCAGGGAGAGGGTGGCAGGCTCACATCTAAACACAACATGTTCCACAAGCGTGTTTGTTAACACAGTCCCAAAGAAACATTTTGCAGGATCTTCGCCAGGAGGACAGGGTTAACGTATGTGGAGTTTTGAAGGACATGAGAAAGCTGATGCAGCCCATCACCGTAGGCTCTGATCTGGCCTTCCCAGCACTGCTGGTGCAAGGGAAGCTTTATTCCTCTCTGGGGAGTGCATTACTTAAGCCCTTGTGTACAAATAGAGAAGCAAAGCCCATTAATCCCACCAGGAGGGAAATGATATCATGGAGCTGCGGGAAAAGGGGAGGGCGAGAGGAAACCATCAGAAACCTCCCTGGTTCTGCCTGCCCTTGCCACCCATGGCTCTGTCCCCCCTCTGCCCCTCACAACAGGCTCCCAACTCAGGGTGAGCATGAGCAAAAAGCAAAGTAACGGCCCGGGTTCTTGGGGGATTTCAGGCTTGCAGGGGCAGGATGAACAGTCTCAGCCCTGGGAGAGCTGGGGAGTGGGGGCAGAGCAGAGCAGGGAGGCATGGAGGAGGAGGGGGGATGCCCTGAGTTCCTGGGGGCCTGCAGCCTGCATTTTTTTCCAGGGATATTTTCTATATGGACCCTACAGACCCCCAGTTCCTCTTCTGACACAGAACTTTTTCATGCTTTTGCCCATCTCATTCTCTGCCCCATCCTGCTGGGAGGGGGTGAGCGAGCAGCTGGCTGTGGGCTTAGCTGCTGGCTGGGGCCATGCCAGCATGTTTCCCCAGTGCCTGCAACTGCTTTCTCGGTACCCCACGGTGCTCTGGTTGGCCCTGGGCAAACTGTGCCCCCGGGCAAACTGTGCCCCTGGGCTGCAGTGCCCAGCGAGAGGGATGCGGAGGGCATTGGGAGCTTGGGCTGGGATAACCAGGAGGGCTGAGGGCTGGAGGGAGGACTGGCCCCGCGGCCGAAGAAGCCGAATTCTGCTCTGCAGCCAGGCTGGCAGCTGTGTGCTCCCACACGCGATCGCACAGTCCCCTCTAGTGGATATTTCTCCTGCATCGACACGGTTGTCCTGCCCACAGCGTGCAGGCAGCGCTGGGCTCTGGACCCTGGCCCCAAGCAGTGACCCTGTGGCACCATCCCACTCCTCTCCCGAAACCGGGCAGGGCGGCCCTGCACAAGCAAAGCCCCATCCGGCTGCAGCCGTGAGCTGAGCCGTCGCTGCCTCCGCTCCTTCCCCTCCTGCGTATTTGGGTGACTCATCCTCCCGCTGTCCCCTGCCCTGGCTTCGTCCCACGCCACCCGCCGCCCTTGCGTCAGGGCTGGCCCCGGCCGGCCCCTGCAGCCTTCTCTCTCCCCCTTCGCTGGGCTTCGCACTGGCTCGGAGTTATTTGGGCATTGGCCAACATGGGAAAGAGCTAATGAACACCCGTGTGACGACAGCTTCCGAGGGATCCAGGCACAAGCATCGCTGGCTCCCACCTTGCCGGGTCCTGCAAGCTTGGTCCTGCTTGGACCGGGGTGAAGCAGGCTGCTCTCAGGGTGAATTCCCTAAGGGAGTTGGGTGCTCGCACCCCCACCTCGCTCCCGGCAGCTGAGGGGTTTCACGCGGTGGCTGCAACAGCTGCTGGGAGGGCACCCAAACCTCCTGGAACTTTTCCCATGAGTTTGGGCAATGCCCAAATTCACTGCCCAGCTGAGGGCAGTGCTTACATGTTAGAGATGGCGTCTTTACTTTTGACATGCTTTCCTCTGCGGTTGGTGCTGCTCTGGCCGGGGCCACCTTCGCCCAGTGGCCTCTGGCAGTGGGAAGGGTGCGAAGGCTCCCACCGGCACCGGCCCCGAGTGCTGCCCTGTGCTTAGGGCCAGGGCCAGGTCACCACCACCTCCTTCCCCCTCCGCCTGCCTTAGAAACTGTGCTTGTCACCTGGAAGATATGCGATATTTGCAACCTGAGGCTTTTCAAGGGAAAAAAAAGGCATGCAGGAGAGTGTGGAGGAGCAGACACAGACCCACAGGTCAGCTGCGTGCCGGTGGTTCGTGGTGCTCTGCCAGCCCTCACCAGGCTGGTGGGGATGTGGTCCCTCCACCTTGTTCCATCCTTTGCTGGGAAACGCACGGACCCATCCCCGGTGCCACTGCCATGGCAGCCCCAGCTTGGGACAGGGCTGGTGTCAAACCTGCTGCCTCTGTCCCTGTGCCAGGAAAAGGACAGCCTCTGCTCCGGGGAGCTGGGCCCTCCAGCACGGGACGAGGGTGGTGGGGAAAGAGAGGCAGCTGGGGGTCAATTCTTGCTGCCAGGCTTTGCAGGCAGCCCCAAAAAGCAGCTGCAAGGGCAGAGAGGTGCTTGTTGCCCAAACCAGCACCAGGGCAGCGTTATGGGCCCCACAGCAGCACCTGGGGGGATGCACACCCAGTCCAGGCTGTGCTGCTCGAGCTGGCAGCCGAATCGCCCTGTCCCCCATGGTGGCCAGGAGCCCCTGCGTGTCCCAGCTCCAGCAGAGCTGCACCTCCAGCTCACTGATGCGATCCTGCTCGAACCATGTGTCACGTCCTGGAGTCAAACCAGTGCGAGGACCACACATCCCAGCCCCAGTGCAAATGCCCCGTCCTCCCTGCTGTCTCACGTGCGCTGGGGCAGGTCACTGCTTCCCACTCTTGACGCCGGTGTCAGGGAGAGCAGAGTCAGACCTCACGCTGTCCAGCCGCAGCCGAGCACAGCTCAGGCCCAGAAATGCACATCTCAGGCACAAGCTATGGCACAGACCACATTTTTCCTTGCTGTAGCATCTAGGCAGGGGCTGAGCTGTGGTAGGATTGGACTCACCAGTGAACAGGCTAATTTAACCTCCAAGTGCTTGCAACCATCTAATCCAGACTCTGAGCTGGATGAGAAAAATCAAGCTGTCTTTAAAGCTGAACATGGTAGTGCGTTAGTGCTGCACTGAATACCAAGGAGAAAAAAAAACAAGTGCCATGCTTTGCCCCAGCATCAGTGCTTGTTTCCTCTGTGCTGTGCTGATCCTGGCTACTGTGCTCAGGGCAAGGAGAGCCTGGGATGGGCCACTGCCTGCCTGGAGCATCCCTCCCCAGAGCCCAATCTAGAAACGGAGATTTTCTCAGCCCTGTCGGGATGGTCCTGCAGTCCTCCCTCCCCACCTTCGATCCTGCGTGTCTGGCAGGGCTACGGCATTGCTTACAGCATGCAAGCGCTGGTCAGGCTCAGGGGTCACCCGTGGCACGGCCCCATGGTAGGCAGGGGAAGCCTGTGGGCACCTCACAGCCTATGCGCGTGGATGTGGATCAGCCCACAGTGATGGACAAGGCACAAAATCCTGGGAAAGAGCCAGCCCATGACAGCTCCAGCCCCTTTTATTGCTTCTGCTCCATGGCCCAATGGGAGACACACTTCATGGCTTTATTTATTATAAAAGATCTTTAGGAAGCTGATCGCTACCTAAACCCACCCCTATTTCTGCCCACAGGGACTCTGTCTAACAGGGTAATGGCACCGTTGGGGGCTAATTTCAGGCTTTTTGGACATGGGGACTTGCCCATGCCCACAGGTGAACCCCCCCCCGCCATCCCCATGCAGAGGGCAGAGCCACAGGTGGGAAACTGCAAAACCCAAACTCCGTTTCTAAGAAGCTGGATGCCAATAAAACCCAGTGTTTATTGCAGTACTCCTGATCGGCCTCGGTTTTATAAATGTGCGTTTAAAAATAAAAGCTCTGTTCATCTTAGCTGGCCACAGAAGGGCTTGAACGTTGAAAGGGCCGATCTGTCAGGCGATGGAGAGCCACCTCCCAGCCCCAAGCTCAGCAGGAGCAAACAGGCCAGCTACCTGCTTGGGATTTCTGTGCGCGAAGTCAGAGCCTCATGCATGAGAAACTCCAGCTCTGCTTTCAAGTATATTTGGCGTGAAGCCATGCAGTCTCTCTGGCACCACACGTCCCACCAAGGGGGAAAGACCCACTGGCCCCCAGAGAGCCACATCCCTCGGGTCCGCCCCAGCCTCGGGGGAAGATGGCTGGTTTGGGCACCTGCTGTAATGATGTGCTGGCTCGTTTTGGCTCAAGGATGGGCAGCAAGAAGGCTCCAGAGAGCTTGGGCAACTCATGTTTAAATGGTGTCACTGGGAAAAAAACAGCTTGGACCCCATGAGGCCACCCCAGCTGCATGAAGGGGCTGGCAGCCGGGAGCGTTCCAGCAGAGCCGAGGGGTACGTGACGTTTAGCAGCCATAGCGGCTGCCCGTGGCGCTCACCCACTGTCCCAGCTCCCCGCCTGCAAACCCCTGGCCAAGGTGGCTCTTGGCCAGGGGGTTGCATCTCAGATGGCCACACACTGCAAACACCTCTCCCCCAAATGCATCCCCCAAACCAAACCCACCACCTGGAGAAACACACAGTGGTTTAAACAGAAAAAAAAAAAGATCCTTGTGGTATGTAAATCCCACCACCACTGGCTAACCACACCATCTTTACACATTCGCCCCATCCCAACAGATGGGGCAGCTTTCAGAAAGACCCAAGACGATGCAGGCTTTGTCCCTGGCCCTGCAGCAGCCGGGGAAGGCACAGGTTCGAAAGCACCAACTTCAGTAGCCCCTCCCGATCCCGCACATGGCGGGGGGCCAGCTGCCACTGCTGAAATAGGTTATTTGCTGGCTACGTAGCTTTAAGCTCACATAGTTTTTTGCTGACAAGGGGCCCACAGGAGAGAGGAGAGGCAAGCCAAAGGTGTGAGCAAACAGTGCAGGGTGGCTAACCCTGGCCAATCTCTGGCTACTGCCCCTGCCTGTGGGGCTACATGTCCCAGCGTGGAATTTTACTCCTGCAGCCAGCAAGTCCTCGGGCCAGGAGATCAGGAGCTTGTGTTGGGATCCCGGATGGCGTGGGGGCAGGCGGGAACAGGGGCTGCGTAGCCTCCGCAGTGTCAGCAGTGATGCATGCACACGCCAGCCCTGACGCACCCGGCACGTCCCCGGGGCTTTGCCTGGGGCAGCCCAGCACCGGCTCCCTAGCAGCTGGGATGCCTCTTCTCTGGGGCCAGGCAGAGGAGAAGCTGCAGCGGCTGCTTTCTGGTGCTGCTGCCGGTGCCAGCTGGGTTGCTGCAGTTCAAGGATGGGCTGATGCAGGGGAGGAAGAGGCTGTGGGCACATCTATGCAAAAAGCATCCCTCTTGGAGTTCCCCCTTGGTCCAAATGCTCCCTTTTTGGTGCCCAGTTGCAGCTTTCCAGCAGTGCTGGCCACTTGCAGAGCTCAGCAGCCCCAGCACGGTCATCTGGCAGTGGTGGCTGGCACAGCCAGCCACGTATGCCGCAGCCCCTTTGCACCCACCAGGTGGCCGAACACCTCACCGCAGGGGTCCTGGCACAAGGCGAGTGGGGCTGGCAGCACGCTCTGTCCCCAGACATCCAGAGCCCGGACAGCAGCAGGGCTGCAGGCAGCTGCAGAACAAACTAACCCCGTGATACAGCCTCATGGGCACCTCTGATGGGTTCCCCAGCCTTTAACAGCAACATCCCCCCCCAACTTCCATCCTTGCGGTATGCGAGGACTGAAAACAGCATCTATGGATGCAGCCATGACAATCCTCCACCAACACAACCCTCAGCCTGCCTTTCAGACACCCATGGTGCCTCTGCTCTACCCACTTCTCAGCAACACCATAGCTTCTCCACCAGCACCCCTTCTCCACCCAGCTGCGTCTTCCCGGGCTGCTCCACATTCAAGACTTCAGGATGCTCTGTGGCATCGACCGTTCCAGTGCCTGACCCTGGTGGGATGCAGCACCCAGGACCTTCTGCGTGTAAGCAGGGTGCCTGGTGGACACACCCCCAGAGCTTTCCTGGTAGGCTGATGTTGGACGCTACCAGAAGGGAGATGGGGCGCTTTGATCACACAGCCTGCGTGTGCAGACCTCCCTTGCTTTGAAATCCAAGGAGCTACTGTCCGATCACTGGCTGGCAGGGTGAGCCATGAGCTCCTGCAGGGGCTGCCTGGCTCCCAGGAGGGGCTGGCACTGCTGCCTGCTCGCTGCCCCAGTGATGCCCTGGGTGAGCAGCCTGTGAGCAATGAGCAGGTGTGAGAAAAGCCCCTCTCTTCATCCCAAATCAGCTCTAAAGGCCCAGCTCTAAAGCTGTGGGAGCTCCTGAGGGACAAGGGCGAGCGGAGATCCCTCCTGCCAGCTGGAGCATGGCTACATCTCGCGTGTGACTGTGCCTCAGGGCTCCCTCCCCATGGCCAGATCCATGGGAGGAGTGGTACTGTCCCCGTATCCTGCTGCAGGGACTCTTCCTGCAGGGAAGCATGTAGCCATCCTCTTGTATTGGCTGTGAGGAACAGCACAGCTGAGCCAGTGCAGGGAGCCTGGGCAGCATCTGCTGGCTCCCCCTGCCCTTCCAGCTGCCCCTCTCCCTGCATCCAGGCGCCAGCCAGGAGGGAAATGTCCCCCAAGGCAGCCCCTTGGTATGAAGCCCTGTGAGGATGCAACGAACCACCTGCATGATCCCCGACTGCAACACAGAGAGGAGGATGGAGAGCCGGCGTGTGCCACACGGTGCACCGGACAAGGGCAGTGACATGCTGAGGGTGACCTCGTCTGTCAGAAATGCCGGGCTGGCCTCACGGGGGGCACAGACGCAGCAGAGAGACCCCCAAAGCTGGTGGGAAATGCCCCCCCCAGGCCGGGCTGCCAGGCACACAGGGCCAATCCTGCTGCCGGTCCCTTGTGGCACAGCCAGGCTGGGGTCTGCTCCCTGGGTCCAGGTGGCCGTGGCACTTCAGGTCCCCCTCCTCTTTCTCTCTGCAGCAGGGACAGCGTCTGTCTGTCCGTCTGTCCATCTGTGGTTTCAGCCTTCAGCAGGACTCCGCAGCGACACAAACAGGTGGCCACAGCCCCGGGTAACCACAGGAGGCCAGGGTTTTATGTGGCCCGGCTGGGCGGCAGGCGTTTGCTGTCCAGAATGGCCTTCCAGTCATCGGTCCAGGACTGCAGCCTGCGGCTGGGAGGCTTCAGCTGCAGGTGCTTGTTGTGGCAGGCTGTGAAGAGCACGTGCTCCCAGCTGGGGTTCAGCTCGGCCCCTGCAAAGCAAGGAGAGGTCGGCAATCTGGACAATTCCTCTGTGAGATGCAGAGGTTGACCTTACTCCAACATGAGGAGCCTGCAGACACAAACCCCTAACGAGAGCCTAATCAGACGGGCAGGGACCAGCGCCCATCGCCACCCGATGCTGTCTGCCCCTTGGGGCTGCCTCCGGTCACTCCTGCCATCCCGCACCTCCCTTACCTGTTATATCAGGTCTGTCATCTATAAGCAGGTCAGCAGAAACCACCGTCTTATCTCGCGTCAAAACAATCTGCTCGAGAAACTCGGGGCCAAAGTGCTTCTCCACCCAGGCATACTGGAAGGCAAGGGGCAAGCGGTGAGCGTGGGCACGGGAAGGCTGATGGACGGGGCAGGGGCTGCTCGGCAGAGCAGCGGCAGAGCCTGGCATGAGCCCTGGCCTCCACACAGGAAGGAAGGACATCTCGCTTAATAAGTTCATTAGTGGGAAGGATTTGGATGCTGCTGGAGCACAAGCTCTTCTAAAGCCAAGCAGCTTTCGACATCATGATGAAATATTAAGACCAAGCACCTCAGTGCAGGCAAATGGCAGAGCTTGGCCAACAGCAGAGCTGCCACTCTGTGAAGATGCTCAGGAACAAAACTGGTGGAGCAGGGAAATATTGCTGCCATTTTACAGCCAGCAGCACGTGGGGGTCAGCTGGCTTTCGCTGGGCAGCACGGTACGGGACGGGGAGCTGGGACTCAGACCTGCTCACCTTCTCGTAAGGGCAGTAGCGGTAGTTCTTGATCGGGCTTGTGCAGATGAACACGTCAGTGCTGCCATGAGGAGAGAAACGGGGGCAGAGCATGACTTCATAGCCAAACATGCCGATCAGACCTTGCTTCCCCTTGAGATGCACCCGTCTGCCTCTGCAAGACCCCACTCAGTGCCTAGGCAGGCAGGCACCCAAAGCAGACCCCCTGCCACACACAGATCAAACCGGGGTGATTTAAGATGTTAGTCCCCCATCTCGCAGGATCCCACCCCCAGGACAAGTACCCACAGCCGTGGCACGGGCATGTTCCCCCTTTTGCCACCCTTGCTGGGAACAGAGAGCTGAAGGGAAGGGGCTGCACATGGCTGATTTTCTTGGTGACTGCTCCAGGAGTCAAAGCCCTCTCTTTCCTCCCATGCCCAGCAGCCTCGTAGGCATTTTTAACACTGAAGTTGTATTCAGTGCTGCTTCTGAGAGGAGGATGAGCCTGCAAAGCCACTGCTGCTCCCCTGTCCATTCCCCAACACCATGGGTAGGATCCTACTCACTCTGCCAAATTTGCCATTTGCTTCACAGCTTCCACCGCCCCGGGGAGCGGGTCCAGCTCGATGAAGAAGTTCTTGGATTCCCAGATACTGATGGCTTTCTCCTGTGAGGGGAAAGAGAGCAGTTACTGCACAGGGCTTCTTGCTACTCTTCTTGCATGTGCATCTTCCCCACCCTTTGCTAGGACAGAGGATGGTGACAGTGAGAAAGGCAGGTCCCCTCCTGCTAACCTGCCTTGCCTCTGTGGGTTTCTCTGTTCCCCACCTGCCAACCTGCACTCGTCCCATACAATTTAGATCAGAGGTGCTCTGGAGCAGGCTTGGTTTTGCCTGTGCAGCCCCAGACGCAGAGGGAGCAGCATGTTCCTTCAAGGCAAAACACAAGAGATTGTCCAGAACTGAACCAAACCCCAGGTCTGTGTCTGGAGGGGCAATTCCATGTGGATCTGGCTGACATGGCCTGGTAGCCCTGCTGTAACGTGATGCTGTTCAACCACAGATGCTGTCTGGCCTATTTGTCTCAATCACATCACTTAAAATAGCAGCCGGGCTGCTCTCATAGGAGAAAGTATATTATAGGATGAACTACGTGTCAGGATGAATGCAGATGCTCTTCCTCGGGGATGCCTGGGCAACGTCTACCAGGCAAACAGAGCATCTCCAGGCAAGGGTTTGAAACACTTAACATCCAGGTCAGCAGCCGGAGTGCACTGGTATGGCACACAGGGAGAGCAGAGCAGAGAGAGATCACAGGGAGCAAAGCCTTGGGACGAGGGCAGAGTCCAGGGGCTGCCTGTGATGGGTCCAGCACAGCTCTAAGCAACAGCATCCCCTGCACTCCCTCAAACCGGTAACAGCTTGTCAGCTGCCAAGCAAAGGAATTATTTTGCACAGATACTGGGTCCTCGGGGAGGAGAGCCTGGGAGTGCTGCAACGCGGCTGCGGGCAGAGGAAGCAGCCCTGTCCCGGCGTTGCAATGCAGCTGAGCAGCTGCGGCTGGGAGAAGTTTTGAACGGAGCCCCACACTGAATGATTGATCTTGATTTTGAGCACCTCTGTTTCTGTATTTGAGGAAGGGGAACAGGGACAAAAGGAACTTTAAGCCCATCCTGGCCTTCTTGTATTGCACAGTATGGAGGAGCCAGCAGAGCATCAGGGCAGGGGAGCGCAGCCTCAGTGATGCTTATATGCTGGTTCTTACAGCTCATAGGAACAAATAGGCTGGTTGGACACACCAGCTAGACTTGCCGCTCCCTCCTGCCTGACAAATGTAGTGGGTAACCACCATGTTTTGCCTTTACTCCACCTGCACTGGGGGAAGAAAACAGGCAACCATGAGCAACTGGGGCTTTGCTGGGAACTCCAGGCTCAGGGCAGCAATGCCCCAGAGCAAACACAGGGCTCACTCGGGGAGTCATCTTCTGCTTCATCCTGCCGGTGGCCAAGACGCTGGCTGCACACCTTGCCTGCTCGCAGGAAGATGAATGCATGAACCCATTACATACCTGGGCACTGAGCATTTAACATGACATGCCTGAATCAAACCCTGCATTTCTCAAAAAATCCCAGATAATGTGAGAAGACCAGACACCCAACTTAAAAGGAGAAACTGCTCAGATCAACTGTTGCACTCTTCCCTTTTGCCGGAGCAGCAGAAAACATCGGCGGTTCAGAGGACGGAAGAAAAGCCTTCTTCATACACGTTCAAAATGAAACTCGCTGAATCGGTGCAAGAGAGCCAGCAGAAATGCCTCCTGCCACCACGACAAGAACAGCTACCCTAACAGTTTGCCACGAGGCCAGGCAAACATTCAAACTCCAGTTGCTCTGCTTTAGACCAGTGAGCAATGATGTTTTATTTTTAAGATACTGACTGTAATTGCACAAGAGACATCTGAGAAATGCGGCCTGCTGCAGCAAAGCACTTCAAACTGCGCTGAAGTGTTTTCTTACAGCAAGAACTTCCGTAGCTATTCTGCTTCCACTTACGTCAAAAAGCATTTTGCAATCAAGCTTGATGAAGGAAGAACTAAGCTCACCTTGAAGAAAAGACCTGCTCGGCTCCCAGAGCCAGAATAACTCCCTGAGGCACTGCAGCCAGCATGCTGCCCAGCAGATGGAAAAATCCCCCAGGCTGGGAATCCCACCACGTGCCAGGCAGGACAGACCCTCGATTTCCTTCTTCTTCTCTCTCCCCATGAGCAATTTCCCTGCCCGACCAGGGCTCCCCATCCTTCCAGGTCTGTGTGGGTGGCCTACTGCTGAGCTGTTCTCCCTTTCAGAGCTGGGACCTTCAGCTCGCTGGACTCTTTGGCTCCTATTTTCTGGTCTCCTGCAGCAGGTCGATGGTGCTCTGTGACGAGGTGGGACTGGAATGGCCCATGTGCCTGTAGCCACAGAGCTGCTCCTGCTCTCTTTATCCCTGGTCTGAAACCATGGGTGAAATCAGGGCTGCCCTGCAGTCGGTCTGTGTAAGTTTTGCTACTTGTTCAGCCCAAGGTTTTGGTGGTTTTACATGATCACGGCAGACACAAGATGAGCTCACTTCATTTAACACATCCAAAGTAGTTAAGGTCAAGAAAAAAAAAAGTGTTATCATGCATTACCTCTGCCAAACTTTCAGCATCTGCCTTACTGCATTAATGATGTCCTCCATTTCCCTTTCATCAATCCCAGCTAGAGAGGACCCACTATTCCTTCAGCTCATCCAGCTGTTTGGGAATTTACCAGCAGGAGAGCCCCAGACATTATTCACGCTCCCTTCCTTGTAGCCATCATACCACTAATGACAAGAGTACTTTTATTTGCTTTAACACCTTTCAGCTAGTGCAACTGCAATCCGCAGATGAGACCACAGACATCCCACTGAGATGGGAAACTCGTAGAGGCAGAGACCAACTTTCTGCAGCGCTCAGCCCTTCGTTGAAGGATAAAGTACAACATAAAGACAGCTTCTATTTTTAGGCTTTAATTATTAAAATGAATAAAATAATTTTCAGGCATGGGAGGGCTTGGGGTATTTTTAAGTACGCCCTCACATGAAGCATGAATTGCATGCTTTGCTCTCAACTTCTCTGCTGCATCCCACCCCTCACACTGCTGTTGAGGAACTAAATAATCCATCTAGGAACAGTATCGATCCATGTGGCTTGGCCAAATCCGAGCTAGAAAAAAACAGCTATGCAATTTGGGGTATTTTAAAACGATCAGATGTTCAAAGATCTCCTTTCCTTGCATTTATCTCCATCCATGCATGCAGAGAAAAGAGACAGATGTGCATGAAAAACACTGGATTTCTGGGAAAAGAGGCGCCGCTGGAAGCCCTCCTGCGTGCAGACCTGCGCCTAGGTTTCGGTGGGAGCTCCGGCCAGCGCCCGCAGCCCTCCCCAGCGCTGCACCCAGGAGCTGGGGGCCGGTGGGTCCCGCGGGGCCGGAGCTGCAGCTGCACGGCGCAGAGCGAAGGAGAGCCACGCGCGGGGCCGGGGATGCACAGACTCACGCTCAGCTCAGGTCCCAGGCGCCCGTATTGCTCCGACACCCAGAAGCCCCTCCGGTCCTCCAGGGCAATGTAGGGCTTGTCGGGGTACCTGGCCCTGAACTTCTTGAGGAAGCCTCCCTCGAAGTCGGCCAGCACCCCGTCCATGTCCACCAGTACCCGCAGAGCCCTGCGGGACCCCGCTGCGGGGCCGGCCCCCCTGCCCAGCCCCGCGAAGGGGCCGCAGCGCCGAGGCCGCAGGTGCAAGAAGCTGCTCAGCAAAATCATGGTGGAGGGGGGGGCTGAGGGCAGGGGATGGGGGGGGGATCTCCGGGCGGGGAGGCGGGGGGGCTTTATTTCAAGCACGCACCCTGCAAGCAGGCGGCCCTGGCAAGCAGAAGGAAGGAGCGGGGGGGGATGCAAGGGGGATGCAAGGGGGAGCAGAGGGGCTGCGAGGGGGTGCGGGGGGGATGCAAGGGCCCGTCCTCGCCCCCAGCGCCTCCTCCCCCTCCCCGCCCCATCCCTCCCCTTGCAGCGAGCGCGGAGCAGGCGGCGGCGGCAGCGGCGGCGGCGGGGGTGGCCGGAGCCGCCCGGGGCACGGCGGTACGCTCGCCCCGACCCGGCAGTGCAAAGCCCAGTTCCTCTTCCCGGTGCCTGACCGAGCCCCGAGCGGCGGCACCGCCTTAAAGCGGCACAAACGCCCCTGCGACAGCGCGGCTGCACCGCGCCTCCCGCCCGCCGTAAGCCTGCCCCAGCCCCGCTCCCGCCCCTTCCCGCAGCGGGGGCTCGGCGGGGCGGCGGGGTGCCCAGCCCGGAGGGGTGCCCAGCCCCAGCTCTCAGCCTCGGGGGCACCCCAGGCCGCCGCTCCACCTCCCCTTGCCCGCTGGGGACCCTCCCTCTCCCCCGTCCCCTGCCGACGCCCCCCTCTGCCCGCCCCTGCCTGCAGGCAGGTCTCGGGGGGGGCACGTGTGCGTGGCGTGGGGGCGTGCAGAACGTGGTGATTTTTGCAGCTAAGCCTTGACATAAAATATACCCATTTCTATCAGTCCGTGGGGAGGGGGCACGCTCTGCCCAGGATCTCACTCGATGTGACACAGCTCTGTCCCCACGGGTGACGGGAACCCTTAAAGTCAACACCCGGACCCAAAAGAAGCGGTGACAGCACACCACGAAGGTCTGTATGTTCTGCCGTGGGAGCAAAGATCGCCCTGGTCAAAAAACACTGCGGGGATTAAAGCTGCTAAAGAGGGGGGAGGCCTCTGAGTGTGACTAACAGGATTAGGCAACCGCTGAGCTGGGAGAGAAAAGATTTTGGTCGACGGCAATAATACGGCTTAGCGGTTCCAAAATATTTCATCTTTCAATTCCAGAATGTTTTCCAGTGGAATGTATTGCCCTTGTTTCACGGACAGGGCAAACGAGCTGTAGAGATGAGGTGATGCGGGGAAGGTCACGGCGTGGAGGAAGGAGCAGAACTGGCAGCTGGGCTGTAGGTGATGGTAACCGTCACAGTGAGGTTAGGAGGGAAAACGTGTGACGTTTCCAGTGCGTATTCTGCTTTCGCTCGCACCGGAGGCATCGTGCTTATTGCAAGGAATGGGATTTCAACAGAACTTGAAGTTTCTGACTAAGCAGCGAGGGAATACATAACGCGTCTCCACCCATGACAGGCGGAAGGGTTTCCTTCGTGGCATGCTGGAGACAAACATCCCGCCCGCAGCAGCTCAGGGCCGCGTCGCTTCGCCGCCTCAGCTCCTGCAGGGATGGGAAAGGAATTAAACCTCGGCACACGGGCGAGCAGGCCCGCGCTGAGGGCACCGCGACACGGGGAGGCGGGGTGACGCCATCGTGACGTCACCGCCACGCCCCCCCGCCCCAGCCCTGCTGAGTCACGGCTTCTCGCGCTGTTAGGGCCTCCCTTGTGCCTTGTCGGCACTTCCGGGCGGGCGGAGGGAAAGGCGGCGGTTGCCATAGCGACGGCAGCTCTCGCGAGAGGCGGCGCAGCGGCGGAAGTGACGGGCGGCGGCGGGCGTCGCGCGGCCCCGGCAAACGGTGGCTGATTGGCTCGGCGGCGGCGCGCGCAGCGCTTGCTCCTTCCCGCTTCCCCCACCCCCGCCCCGCCCCGCTCCGCCCCGCCCGCAGCGCGCGCGGCCGCGCCGCCAGCCGCCAAGATGGCGTCGGCCCTGGAGCAGTTCGTCAACAGCGTCCGGCAGCTCTCGGCCCAAGGTGACCGTGGAGGGGGGAGCCGCGTCCGGGCCCCGGGCGGCGGCGGCGGGGAGCCAGCGGGGGCTGAGCAGGGGGCGGCGGCCGGTGGAGCCCGCCGGGCCCCGCACGGCTGGGAGGGGGCGGGCCGGGGCCTGGCTCCTCTCACGGCTCTCCCTCAGGAGCGGGTCCGGTGCTCCTGCTCCCCCGAGGGGGGGCGGCTGGCTCCGGCGGGGCGCTTGGCGGGCTGTAATTCGGGGCTCCGCCGCCGCACGCAGAGGCGGCCTCGGAGGGATCGCGGAGGGTTCGGGCGGCGCTGGCTTGACAGGGCGTGAGGGGCCGGCTGCACAGCGCTCCTCGCTCCCGCTCCCGGGGCAGCGGCAAGGTAGGGGCTTTCGGGAGCTGGGGGTCCCGGGTGACGGGAGTGGAGCCGGCACCGGCGGTCCTGCCAAAATCTGAGCCTTGAAAATCAGGGGGGAGGAGCGGGCATCAGAGGGACTTTAACTGGGATTACATAGCCCAGCCTGTCGCCTAAGCGATGGGCATGCAAGTGCGGCGTGTGTGTCCTAAAATACCTTTCAGAAGCGTTAGCTCCTGGGGACAAAGCGGAGCATGGACAGAGCAGTCCTGCCTTCCCACGGAAGCTACGATAGGAGGCCTGAGACTGTACATCAGAGTTGCCATAACCAAGCGTTCAGAAAGTGTTTTAATAACCATAGTTAGAATTCCTCAGTTTCATTGCTAAACCCCTGATTCTCCTGTGTCTGGGCATAGCCTTTCCTAGTTCTTGAACTTTCTGTCTGCGTCGATGCTCCCTAAAAGGCGTTCTGAGTGTTTCTCTGCATGGGGTGGTTGCTCCCTGGAACCGATCAAGAATTGATGCTTTCCTCTATGGCCCCAGGCTTCATCTCTGGCAGTTACTTTTGGGTGGAGCTCCGACTTTCTCTTACTTCGGTTGAACTTATTAAATAACGACTGTTTTTACTGGGGATATCCGATACAAGAGACAAATGATACCTGCAAGGTGCAGGTACAAACGAGATGAAAGGTGATTCTTTGTACGCATGTAATTCAGCAGGAGAACTTTTTATTACAAGGTTTTGCGGATGCAAAAGGTTCAAGAGGAGACTGGTTGACTTTATGGAAGTTCTCCCATTAAGGATGAGCCAGATAGACATTCTCCGTGAGAGAGTAAATCCAGACACCAGAGAGGCTGCTGGAGGTTATGAGAGCACACGGGAGAAGTCTGTGTACTTGTGGTGGTGTTGGTTTCTGGTTATCAGCATTTGCCCGCACGGGAGGTGACATGAATGGACATTTAGTTGGGCCTGGTGTGGCTATTTCTGCTTACACTGTGTGAGTTGCTCAGTGTGTGTTTGTGGGTAGAGGGTTGTTTTGGGGTTTTTTTTTTTTTTGCTTTGTTTTTTAGGGGAATGCTAGATGATAGCTGTAGAACGGGTGGATTTCTATGCTAGGGAGGATACCAGAACTAAGGTTTTGCAATGCTTGAATTAAACCGCAGAGCGCTTTACAAGCCCTATTCCTTTCCGTGCTTATGCCTGGAGTTTTAATTCTGTGTGGAGAGCGCTGTTTTGGGGATGAGTTTCTGGAGGTCCTGGGCTCTGGTTCCACAGTTGGAACTTTTGATCCCTCTGTTACTTCAAAACTAACGTTTCATTGCTAGGGCTTCCCAGGTTTTCTTTTTCAAAGGAAAAGGACAGAGAGTTGACAATAGTGTTAATCTCTATGAATGGAGCCACTATTCCTCGTTTTATGAAGATTTTTGTAAGGGTGAGAGAACCTTTGTTTTTTCTCTCTAGCCCGCAAGGATTAAACATTGAGACAATAGTCTGCTTCAGAAAGACGTAGTTTTAATTAAAGTAATTGCAGGGGAAGACTTTGAAAGCAGTTAATGATAATCGGTCTGCTTTCTTTGTAAGGTTTTTTGGGCTTACCATACCTTCATAATTCAAAATAGTTGCCTTTCATGCTGTGTTCATAGCTCCCAATGAGTAGAATAACATTGTAGTTCTAATTATACGAAGTAAATTTAAGAACAGATTTTTAAATGCTATTATTGTTGATACTTAGTTGTAATTTTAATGTCTACTTCAAAAAAAAATGCTTATGAGCAGACCTTGAAAAGTGGATAGGGCATTTGAGAAGCAGCAAAGAACAAGCTCTGGTACTGGGATTTTTTAGAAAGTGGAGGAAACTACTTTTGGTACTGTTTTGGTTTCCCCCTTATAACACCTAGAAGACCCAAGTGTAGATACATGTATCCACATGAGGCAAAATTTTGCATCACAGTACACTGGTCAAAGTTTTGGAGACTTGGCTTAGGTGCGCTTGGTGTTGATACAAGACCCTGAAGCCCCCTTTCTGATACAAGACCCTGAAGCCCCCTCTCTAATGAGGCGAGCTGCTGCTGCTTCTCATGTTGTGTTTGTGTTCTGAGGGTTTCCTTTCCAGTCCCAAAGGCCAGAAGCTTAGCTGTCACCTTATAAAAAAATCATACTGCAGGTACCTTGCTTGTTGAAAACTAATGCCTGTTGTATTACAGAAAAGTAAATTCTCTGTGTGATACTACTTTTCCATCAGATTATGTAGGTCAGCAGGTGTAATGAGGTATGGGAATGCATGAGTGTTCTCTAATTAGTGTTTGACAGTGATGTTTTGTATTTCAGGGCAAATGACCCAGCTTTGTGAACTGATCAATAAAAGCGGAGAACTGCTAGCAAAAAATCTTTCCCATCTGGATACAGTGCTTGGTGCCCTGGATGTGCAGGAACACTCATTAGGCGTTCTTGCTGTCTTGTAAGTATTGCTTTCTTTTAATTAAATATCTCAGTATTAAAACTTCAGGCAACATGCTGAATTGTCAACCAAATGTTTTTCTTTTGGACATAAATGTTTTCAATCTGCATTTCTTAGAATGGTGCTTAGTTTCCTTTGGTGATGCACATTTTATTAACAAAAATACCAAGGCAAATTTGTATTTTCAAGAGAAAAAAACCTCTGGAGCTTGTAAATGCCATTACTGTCAAATGGTAACATTGGGGGTTCGTTTTCCTTAAGGCTGTATCCATTTCTCTTGTTTGTGCCTTTGTAAGTATTTTTCCATATGTGTTCAGCAAAAAGGTATAAAACTAGCTTTTAAAACTCAGTTGGCAGGGCATTAGTGCGCTAAACTGTAAGCGTGAAGCAACACTTTTTTTTCTGGTGAAGCATGGGTTCTTATCATAGTTCCTGGGTATTTGTCTCTAGACTGCCTTGAGGCTCTCGCAGCTCTCTGTAGTTTAAGATAATACTTGAATTGCCTTAGTGATGCTGAGGTAAGGTAAGGGTATTTGGCCTTGAAGCTCAAACTGTTTTTTCTAACTGTACCTAACTGCAAGTAAAGCATCTATGGGTTTCACTGTTACTTTAAAGTTCTCTTTTAAAGGAAAGACCAGAATTCTAGTACTTGTTCTACTACCCTTTTGAGACAAAATGACTGTAATACATAGAGATCATGCACTTAATATTACAATTCACTACCGTCTCATAAAAATGCATTATGGAATTTACAAAAAACAGGGCATCAGTTACTGCGTTAGCAGAAGAATCGTATCATGAGGTACATGAAAACAGTCATTAAAACAGGTGGAGGAAGGAAGATAACTGTTTATAAGAAATAACATGTAAAATGTATTATTTCAAGAGGTGGTTTCAGTGGAGCATATAGTAAAGTTCTGGCTGAAACTGTGGCATGGCAAACTGCTACGCTGGTAGAGTAAGACTCTGAAGAGACAGGGAAGGGGTGGCAGCACGTCACCTGGACAGTGATAAGCCTTGTGGGGAGGGACAGTTCATGATCTAGGTGGGTTTGAAGCATACATTACAGTGTTTAGCAACTGAAGTATGGGCAGGGTTGGGTACCTTCCAACAGCATTAAACGGAGTTTTTTCTGTATGTTTTCGTGACATTTGTAGGATGCATAGCTAGACGTTTCACTGCCCTCAGATGAGCATTACCATAGTTCATCTCACAGAAGAAGCAATGTGCAAGGCTACAGCCTATAGGGTGCTAAGGAACCACCAGAGATGGAGAGAAACTGGAAGTGAAGAGAAAGAGCTCCTAACAAGAGGAATACATCTAGTAATTTAATAGTTGAGAAATCATGAGCACATTCAAGCAGGAGATGGCTGCAGGATAGGCAAAAGTGTCCAGAGAAGTTGTGTGGCTATTACAAGTCATCATCGTTAGCCAGTGTTTCTATTATGATTGTAACTATTGTACCAGATAAAATGATCTTTGTTGGCCATAGTTTGTTCTAAATTGTAGTTTGCACTAGATTGAGAATGGGGGTGTGCACAGAAAGTGTATTTGCAAATGTTGTGCAGCTCCTGGGGAAATCGTATGCCATCTGTCATAAACACTTTGGATTTGTTTGCAAGCATCTACATGCACCTGCAGAGACTTAGCGATGAAGATGAAGCTTTTTTATTAATCTCCAAGTGTTAAGTGTTAAACCTTTTTTGTTGTTGTTTTTATTTTAGGTTTGTGAAGTTTTCTATGCCCAGCATCCCTGATTTCGAAACATTATTCTCACAGGTGCAGCTTTTTATCAGCACTTGTAATGGGGAACACATTAGATATGCAACAGACACTTGTAAGTTAAGCTTACTTTCAGACTTTATATGTTTTTTGATAGTTTGATATTACTGATTTTTCACTGTGTTGGATTTTTTGTTTGTTTTTTATTGTATTTAGTTGCTGGCCTGTGCCACCAGTTAACAAATGCCCTTGTGGAGAGAAAACAGGTGAGCAAGTATCATCTAGTACAAATAAGCTACCTACCTATCCAAGCTCTTAAAGGGGACCTTACCAGTCTCTTACTCGCTTCATAAAGATTTGCCACTAACTTAACGTTAAGTATTTTTGTGCAGCTCCTTACTTGTTAAGTTTACCGAGAGGTAACGAACGTAAACGAGGATTTTAAAGGTTTCTATAAGGAAAATGTAAGGAAGATAATTTTTTTCTTTGGGAGAGTCACCTAAAAACATGCTCTCGCACACGAACTAGGAAATTTGTAGTACCAAGAATGTTCTTCAGACAATGTGTGCATGAGTAGGAGAGAGCTGCAAAAATTATTAGCGCTGGTGAGTCAGTGATACTAGTTTCACTGTTATTCTCGCCAGTGTTACATAATGTTCTTAATGAAATGCCTTAAAATGTAAAGGAAACTTGATTAAGAAATACTTGACCAATGTTTTTGTTGCTAAGATACTGACTTTTGCAGGCCATTTTAGTGAAATCTAGCCTGAAATAGAAGTAGAGATCAAATCTGGTTTAAGTGGAGTAAAGTGAGAGCCTTGCCTTTGTTATTTGGTGGGAGTTTAGATGGCATCATGGAGTCAAGAAAGGTTATCTTGTCGATACAAATTACCATATTCCTGATGAGGCTGGCTTTGTGGAGCAGAATTGATGACTTCAGTTTATCAGGAGAAGTTGTATAGCCAAGGTTAATTTTATTTTCTGAGAACTGCAGTATCCTACAAAAAGGGAACCTCAGGTCAACTATCACTTAATGGAACCTGTCAATTAGTGTTATTTTTCATTTGTAAGTGTCAACATAAGATCCAATGTGCTGCCATCTATGAGAAATTGTCTGAAAGAGATGTAATTTCTGACAGCCCCTGCGAGGAATTAGCATTCTCAGACAAGCCATAGACAAGATGCAGATGAACACAAACCAGCTGACCTCAATACACGCAGATCTCTGCCAGGTAAGGGGAGCATAAGGGCTTTTTATGAGAGTAAAAGCTTATAAAATACCTATAACCTTTTGAGGAAATACATGTTCACATATTGCAATGTAAAAATGGCTTATAAGTGTTTGTGTGTTTTTTTCCCCCCAGTAATAAATAATATGATATACTGAAATAAAATCCCCTTCTATTAAATTTAAATGTTCAGCGCGTGCCCCCAGATCTTTGGTTTTGTTGATGACTTCTGAAAGTCCTTTGACATCCCTTCTCTCTGGGCTGAAAGTCACACACAGCTTGTCTTAGGCAGTATAAGTCCAGATACTGTTTGCTCAAGTTTGACAAAAGGCATGTTTGTCTCAGTGTCTTTGGCCTGGATTTACGCTTCTGTCTCATCCTTGGCTCCTGGGATGTAGGGTTGGACAGGAATGTTTAGTGCAATATTTAGTGCTGCCAGCACAGTAGTCTGGAAGGCCTGGAGTTTCAAGCAGCTTTGTCAGAGTCTAATTTCTTTAGGATTCAGATAATTTATAACAGTTCACAATCTGTGTTAAGGGATTTCCAAATAGCATGATGGAATGAATAATCTGTGTTACAGCACAACTGATGTGCACTGTTTTCACTCTTGGAGGAGTGAGATTTATTAAATAGTACTAGATGAATTCAGTTTCAACTTCTTCCTCATGGAAATGGCTAATTTATGAAAATTTGATTTATTTTCTTGTAGCTCTGTTTGTTAGCAAAATGCTTTAAACCTGCCCTCCCGTATCTAGATGTGGACATGATGGATATTTGTAAAGAGAATGGGGCATATGATGCGAAGCACTTTTTATGTTACTACTACTATGGTGGGATGATATACACTGGGCTAAAGAACTTTGAAAGAGCACTCTACTTTTATGAACAGGTAACTTTAAATAAAATGGTAAGTCTAAAGCGTGATCAATTGAAAGGCAAAAGTAGCATGTGTAATAGCACTGAGAGAACTTACCATCTTTGAATTGCCACCAAGGATAGCAATAAAAGCTGTGAACCTCACATAAAGTACAAGCAGTCTCCAATTATTTTCATTCTTAACCTTAAGAATATAATTCTACTAACAGATCTATGCTGCTGTTCATCATTCGCATAGGTTTTGCTTTAGCATGTGTGTTCATCATAGTAATACATAAAAACTGATTTGGGTTAGTGTTCACTGTTAGCTCTTTTATAAGGATACAGCCTGAGTGGTACTCTTTAGTGTATAAAGTGAAGTAACAAGCAAACTGTCTTTAGAGGTGTTTTCCTTTAAGAAGGTCTGTTACAGCCAAGTAACTATTGCACCATAAAACTATGCAACTCAAAGGTTGATGTTAAATTTATCTCACTATAAATATTTTTCAAATGCCTGCTTATTACTGCTCACATAGAAACAGTTCACAGGCTGACATTTGGAATTGTGTATTCTTAAAGAAAAAATAGTTCAGTGGTTTTGTTAAGACCTTTGCTAATTTTATGAGGGGAGTTACACTTCTTCAAGGCTGTTAAAGTATTTGCCACTTTTACTTTGTGAAAGAAGAGAAAAATCACAAAATTGGGAAAACTTTGTGTGTGTGTGAGAGGGAAATGCTGTGAAATGTGCAAAATAACCTGGTGCAGCATTTTTCTTTTCTGTAAACAAGGGTCAGCTCTTGAGTAGCTAGCAGTATCACAGTAAACAAAAAAATCCCTTTTCCCTGATTCTGCAGACCTCTTTCAGCATACTTAAATATGAGATCTCATGATGTAATAGCTTCATAAAACCTCTTTAAGGATCTGTGTAAATCTAGGTTCTACCCGAACTGTATAATCACTCCTGGTAACAGGTAGCTACAGGTGATTTCTAGTACAACTTTAGATACATACCAAGGAAAAGTTTTGATTTGATCTTAACAGGGCTATTTTAAGGTAGGCATCACTGTAACAGGATATGTTTTGAGTAGCTTGTACAGAATTTACTTTTTTAGGACATTTTTGGATAATTAATTTTGACAGAAGTTAGTTAAGCTTTAATGCTCAAAGGTGAATTTCATATGTCATTGTATCCTTTCTGCATGCAGCTTTAAACTGAGATTTTTGTTAATGCAGTAGCTACCAGGATCTGCCAGTAAGTATACTAAATTTCTATTCCATTTCTTTCTTGCTTGCTTAGGCAATAACTACTCCAGCCATGGCAGTCAGTCATATTATGTTGGAATCATATAAAAAGTATATTCTAGTTTCTTTGATACTACTTGGCAAAGTTCAGCAGCTACCAAAATACACTTCCCAGATAGTTGGTAGATTCATTAAGGTAAGTCTTGCGAATACAGCTAAATAATAGAACAACAAACCTGAATTTGTAAATGATATTTTTTTCTACCCTCGTTTGATAGTACTGTTTAACATTGCACATCATGGGAAATAAGGCACAATGTGCCAGAGTACAACCTCTTGCTGCCTTTCTAGTGTACAATAGCTAAAGATTGTCTGGCAACTAGTTGAAGTATGAAATGCTAAATAGTTTATTCCAAAACTCCAGCTTTATAAAGAATAAAAGCTTCTGAAAAAGTTGAAGTAGTACATCTATTACAAACAAACTGTATTGTTCATATTGGTGATACAGGTTTTTAAACTTAAATTTGAAAAAACTTTAGGGTTGAATAGTACTTACCAATATTCTCTTCACTGATACTGCACATCCCTTGATAGCATTTTACTTTAAAACTCAAACAAGACTCAGATTTCATATGGCTTTCAATATGCAGTGTCCTTGTAAAAACATTCAACCTGTAACTTCATCTAGTTGAAGTATGAAATGCTAAATAGTTTATTCCAAAACTCCAGCTTTATAAAGAATAAAAGCTGCAAGTTTGGAGTCCATAAGCATTCTGATTAGGAGGTGTAGGGTGGAAGATAAAACTGCTAGCGAGAGAGTTCTGATCCTAGGTAAATAATACACTTTAAAAAGTTAGTTCCTATTTAACACTGAGTTTGTTGATTTGTGACCAAAATTTTAAAAAGTTCCAACAATCTTCTAACTTCAGATACTAATAAGCAAGCTCAAACAATTGCCATTTTAAAGTCATTTAGATGAACTAGTCTTCACCCCCTGATTCCCTGTTGTCCATGCTGTGATGCATTGTGGTCAAGGATGACAGTGTCTTAGAGGGTAGAACAAACGTGGGCAGTGACTAGTCAATACGCTACTCACCTTGAGTTCAGCTTACGTCATAGCCTGGTCAGCTAATGGACTCTTTCTTGCACTGCCATAACTAGAACTGTCATACAGAGGTCCTTGACTGATGTTTACTAAATCTTATATTGCAGTAATGCAGATGTAGTGTATGAGGATCTATCATTGCTGTAAAGCCATGTGTGGGCATCACGTACTTTTTATGAGATGCTTGAGCTACTTAAATTTACTTTTATGCCTGCACGGCTTCTAACGTTGAAGTAGTGAATAGATTTTGTGAGGCTGGTTGAACACTGTGTTCTTTAAGAAGGGTTCTCATTTTTCTAATTGCAGCCCCTTAGCAATGCTTACCATGAATTAGCGCAAGTTTATTCAACCAATAAACCCTCGGAGCTTCGAAATCTGGTGAACAAACACAGTGAAACATTCACAAGGGATAACAATATGGGGCTGGTTAAGCAATGCTTGTCATCTCTCTACAAAAAGAATATTCAGAGGCTAACCAAGGTAAGATGTAGGGGTTTTGTTTTGCTGAGAAATTGTGATTAGTTTTTCTCAGAGTGTCTCTCTGAAATGTATTCAATTCAGAGCAAAATGTTAATGTAGTAATGTCACGGAGAAATTACTAAAACTGAGATTTGTGTCTCTGAAACAAATGAGACTAAAATGCTCTCTATAGAAAACCAATTCAGTTGGCTCCTTATGCATTATTTAAAAGGTCGCTCAATATGTCTGTCTGTCAGAGGGGTTTGCCCATGAGATTTTCATACATAATCAAAGAAGTTGGGAGTGCTGCTACCAAATGACCTTCATCTCTATTTGAAAAATAGGAAACCTGAACTTTACGGGTTACTTCATTAGAGAAGAGTGAGTGAGTGGGACAGATTTTGGAAGTATCTGAAGCAAAAGGAAAAACAGCAGCAGTGGAGTGATGTGCTCCTTCAGCTGAGAGATCAGATTAATCCTTAAAGATGATCAGGGAAAGGTCTTTTGGTGTTTGTTGCAGTAGAACTAACCTCAGAAGCAACGCAGTACCTGCATCTCTCTCTTGAAGGAAATGATGGACAGTCACCTTACTCATGTAGAAAGGTGAGGGACGAGGTTGGTCAGGACTTTGTCTGGGGTAAAAAGGAATTGCAGAAATGGAGTAATGACTCCATTAGTTTCGTCTGCATAGATGCACAGTATAACAAAGTGGTATCTTTGGAGGAAGAACTGACTCCCATCTCATGGTGCTTTTATACGTAATAACTATGTGATCCACTTGTTTCTTCCTATCAGACTTCAAAATAAGATTGCGTAGGTCATGAAGGATTGATAGGGAAGGTTCTCAGCATCTAGTTTTAACCATTTAATACTTTCTAAATTTCAGACATTTTTAACATTGTCATTACAAGACATGGCAAGTCGAGTGCAGTTGTCGGGGCCCCAGGAAGCAGAAAAATACGTCCTCCACATGGTACGACTTGTTACTTGGCTAAGCTATCCTAATTTCAAAACATCCAGTTTAAGACTCTCTCTAAGTGTTTGGATTGGCAGTGCACGTTCTGAATGGCTGAAGAATGGTTCTTTTTCAGGGTGAAGGAAATACTGTCAGTCTGCTGTGGTGTTTAGACTGCTCTCAAAAAATCTTAAAGGATGTCCTCTGCCTAAGATAAGGCATGCATCATTTGTCTTTGGGAAACTGTTAGGAAATAAAGAGCAAACAAGTTAAAGATGACTCCACAAGGAGTCCATGTGTTGTAGTTACCTGAAATTCTGTTCTTAGTGATACCTTACATGAAACCCTCTCTCATTTCAGATAGAAGATGGTGAAATCTTTGCAAGTATTAATCAGAAAGACGGCATGGTCTGTTTCCATGATAATCCTGAAAAATATAACAATCCAGCTATGCTTCATAACATTGATCAGGAGGTAAATGTTTAAGATACTAACTGCTCTTGGAATTCCTACTGAACAACCTTGGTCTGTAATCAGAGAGCTGCTGGGAGAAGCCAGTGTAGGTAACTTACATGTAGGGGTTGAGGAATCATTACTGAGATTGAGGAATCATTATTCAACTGTTTCCCAGTACCAGTATTTAAAGGTGTTAGACTGATAGTCAGTTACTGTCAATGCGTTCCCTGTTGTATCTTCTGTACAGCTTGAGATGTTTCAGTAGACTGACTGCTTAATGTTGGAGATGTGAAGTTCCCTGAATTGACTGGATTAGAAAGAATGTTTTTAGAGTTTTAGATTTCAAGGATCGCTTCCACTGGCTGTCAGTAACCTGCCTGTAGGCTGAGGTGGTTGACCCACATGGGACTTTCTGTCAGTGGCCTTAAAAAGGATTGTTAGGAAGACATGGATCAAAATAATGGAATAAAAAAATGGTCTGACATTTTTGTTTGGGAGATGAGGGATGAGAACATTTTGACATGGAGCTTTTATGATGGCAGAAGTTATTGGTTCTAAATAGCACAGCCATGAAATATATTGAAGATCACGTTCAAGCTGGACAAAGTAATCAACTTAATATATATTTTTAAGATGCTGAAATGTATAGAGCTTGATGAACGACTGAAAGCCATGGATCAAGAGATCACTGTGAACCCTCAGTTTGTGCAGAAGGTAATTGATTTAGTGTAAGAGATTCAGTGCAGTGCATATGTGTTGCACTGAATGTCAGTATTTACAGTGTTAATAATTACATATTATTAATAATATGTGCACAAACATCATGCTTTAAAACAAAAAGGAAGTGCATATTACTTCATATGCACTTTATTTTCCTACCTGTTAACTTCAAAGAAGTCTGTCTCAAAGATAAACCTTCAGACCTGTTTTTGAAAAGAAATAACTCTCTCTCTTCCAGAGTATGGGCTCTCAAGAAGATGACTCAGGGACCAAACCATCCAGTTATTCCTGAAATTCATGTTGCTCACCACTCCGCTTTCAAGTAACAGCTTATGAAAGAATCACGCCTGGAACAGGGCATTGAGGAGTTCCACGAAGAGAGCAGAGAGAACTGAGCTTTGCTTTTCACCTGGACATTAAGAAAATAAAAGAACACCCTCCCAGTACTGTATAATATCAGAAATATTCTCTGCAAAGAAAAAGGAAATCTCAAAAGAAACTTAAAAGTCTGTTGTGGATTTATTTATCTTCAGATTAACATCGTTAATGCATTAAATAATCTACCTTTTGTTTTAAAGGGTTTGAATGTTGCTGTGTTTCTGTAGCAGTCCTTTTTTCTCTTCTGAAAAAAAAAAAAAGTGTTATTCAGGGAAGAATACAAACTAGTGTTGGCTCACGTACAAGATAATTACTGGTTCATTATTCTGTATTTAAAGTTGGCTCAAAGTGCAGATTTATCATATGTATGGTGGGTGGAGAGGCGTGGAGTTTAAGTAAATTCTCTACGTTATAATTTGCATATGGCCGGTATAGCTGGCTGCTGTCTATTAAATGAAGTAAGAACTGTGTTCTTCCCAAAAGGATGAGCATATTAACGAGTCCTTGTAAGGCAGTTTTGCTGAAAAGCAGAAATCACTATAGGGAATCCATACATGACAGCTATTTATGATTTTAAGTTTCTGGTACAAAATACCTCCTACTAACATTTGCTCTTAGATCAAACTTACTAGGCCTAAGCAAAAGGATATTTGAAAGATTGTGGTGTTCTGGAGGATTCTAGATACAAAGTTGTTCACATGGAAAGAAATCTAAATTTTTGTTCCTATACAATTGGCATGAAGGTATTCAACAGGCTAATACTTTTCTGTGGTGGAAATAAGTGAAGGCCATGCTATAGATCTTTGTTTCCAGAGAATATAATTGTACATGGAACATAGAATTCTATACAGCTCTCAAAATGCAGGATTTTATTTGGAGATAACATGCTGGAATGCTATCTGTTTTTAATTCACTATTTTAAACATAAAAATTTAGTTGTTGGATTCTTTAAGTGCTTCACCCCTTAAATCAATGGGCTCTTTAAATTTTCTGTAGCTCTCGTGTATCTGGAGATTTTCACTGTTAAAACACTTTTGAAACACTTCATGTCAGTGCAAATCTCCTACTATCAGGCATAAATAAACCTGTCATCAAGTCAGAATGCGAGAAGCTCAGCATCCAGTGCTTCCTACTTAAACGCCTGACTAGGAGCTGCTTGTTACTGCTAACCTGCCAGCTTTTTTTTCAGGAGCCTAAGCGGGAGCTAAGCATTTCTGGCTTTTGCCATGTGAAGCTTGTATGTATTGAGGTCACCCATGGTTGAAAATACTCCATTTGTGCTTCCAGTGCTGATACAGAACTGTTGGGGTTTTCACTTAAAATTGGTGTCTTAATTCTAGCAGAGCCTCTGTGACAGCGGTATGCTTTTTAATAGAAGAGGTATGTCCCCAGGTTGTTCTCTAGGTGGTGAATGATGTTTTAAAAAGTATAAAATAGCAGTTTAGTATTGAGCACGGCATAGGTCCATAGTGTTAGTAGTTCACCATTCAGTATTTGTGCTTCCTATCATAGACACTTCCATATTTGACAGCAACTTTTACACCTGATCTTAAAGCAAAATCTTGGGGTTTTTTCCATAACTTGCCTTACAGTCTTGTAATTAAAAAACCTTCAAAAATCATAAATATCTTTTCCTAGTTAATTCTGCAGTGATTTCAGTGCTGAACATGCTTACATGATTTTTCTTCTCTGGTACTGTGGAAGTTTAAATTAGTAGATGAGTAATGCTGTGGGCTGAAGCACAAAGCTGGGTTATGGAAGTGTTTACAACCACGTGCGGTAGTCGTGAAGTACTGCAAATGACTAACCCCAAACTGCCACCTATGCGAAAATGTGGATGGCTCGCCTTTCGTTGCCAAGGGCTCGCTTGCCGGCGGGAGAATGTATGCAGGGAGAAGAACCAGAAATGTCCAGCTTTTATGCCACTGGTTCCTATTAGTGAGCGCGGACGTACCTGCTGAGAGCTGCAGGGTGGCTTTCTGTCTGTGGAACTGGAAGCAAACTAATATCTGCAGCTGGCAAATAGCAGCTACATTTTCTCTTATTTTTTGCCTAAAGTAGATAAAATAAACCCATGCTCACATCAAAAGGATGGTAGAAATAGCTAGGTAATAGTTTCAAATGATATATTACACTATTTTTCTTAATCTGATTTTTAAGAGGGCAAACGCTTTTAAAGTTAGAGAACTGCTAAGGTTCCTTTTCTGACGTGGGTAGTTGTGCTCTTAAACTCCCACTGCTGCTGAAAATTCAAAGTCAGGTCCCACCTGGAGAATCAGTAGATAAAGCATTCACTGAAAGTGCTTCAGGGAAGGGCTTTTAAGTAATAGTTTGATAAACACATACGGTCTGGCATCTGCATGTCTTGAGATACTGTTGAAATTAAGTCAGATTTTTAATGAAGTAGCTCCTTCAAGGCTTGGAACTAATTGCATGGACTGTGGTCAGCTGAGATGCTTTGAGAACACTTGAGCTTTCTGGGTTTAATTTGTATTTATTGCAGGGGAGGACTTTTGATCAAATGTAAGAACACTGCGTGCTGTGCTCCTCCGAGCTTAGGCTCTCAGAGGTCCTGTGGCTCGTTCTTCCTGTCGTGCATGGCCACCAGATGTGTTCACAAAATACTGAGTGCATGCTTTGATATCTAACTCCTATTTTCATGCATCTTAATCAGCAAAGATACAAAATGCAGTTCTGAAGGTAGCATTAGACATGCAACTACACTTCTTAGCCACAGGAGGGGTCTCTAGTTCAGTTATGATTAGCAGGTAATAAAATATTTCTAAAAAGAAATGGTTAGAAGCTGTTTGCGTGCAGCCACCCCTCCTATTTTTGTGCCACTGCGGAGCCCCGGTTAGTGGCCTCTGCTAACGCACCCGTAGCACTGCCATTGCACCACATGCGTTCGCATAACTCCAGCTGCCTCCTTCTATACAACTTCCCTTCTCTATTCTACAGTACAACCGCGAGCCGTTGTATGTGTTGTCGTAGGCGATCTGTATAACCTAGGAAATGTTTTCTGCATGGCCAAACTGGCTGAGGAGGTTAGTCCTGAGAAGTTGTTTAAATGTACTATTGGAAAATAAAGATAACAAACGAGTCCTTCTTCTTAGTTTGTCTTAAATGAGATAGTAGGTCTTTTGTATTTGGCTTTTCCTTAGTTTTTTTTGGGGGGGTCTTTTGTTCTTGTCGCTTCTCAGGACATGTGATTCTGGCTGACTGGCGGGAGGCTGCTGGTTGTCTGCTGCGTGTGGCAGTGCCCTCTGCTCAGGAGTTGTTCAAACTCTGCCGGTGGCTTCTCGGAGCTCTCCTGAACTATCCCCAGTAGCAATAGTGGTTTGTTTTGTGCAAACAGCGTGTCTTCCTTGGGAAGTGCTGCTGCAGGTCCTTGTCCGAGATGGGCTCCAGGATTAGATGGACTTTGGATCAAACACTTCTAGTCATATCTGATCTTTGTGTTACAGTAATCATCCGTCTCGCTAACCATCTGAGTATCGTTTTCTTCAGAGGCACAATTATTAGTCCATGCGTGGCTGCTTGGAGCCAGAGGCATATATTGCAGTGGTATCAGCGATAGCTGTTCGTTGTTGGGATTTAAGTAACAAGTTTTACTCAGCCGAATGATCTATGCTGTTATCTTGTGGAAGACTTGCTACTTTTGTTCAGACTTGGGTATTTAAAACTCTACAGGGGTGCACTCCAATTAACGGCAAGGGTGCGGGGGGGAATCCAGTACTTTATTATTTTGAAGCCTGAAAGGATGAATAGTTCACGTGGAATTTGGTTTATCTTTCTGTCGTAGGTTTCTAGAGATAAATAATCCTCTAATAAAACTTGATACCCTGAAGAGAAACTGGAGTAGGTTTAACAGAGAGAAGGCCTGTGTCGGAGAGCCTGAACAGGCCTGTTCAGCTCAAGCCTCGGCTCCCTTCCCTCAGCCTCCTAGCCTGGGCTTTACCCCTGCCAGCATCTTCGTGTAACTGCTTGCTGAATGGAGCGGGAAGAGAGAATATGTCGTGGAAGCCTTCATCTGCCCTCATCTTACATTCGAAGTCGTTTAAGGAGTTAAAACACGTGACGGGTACCGCCAGTGCGCGTGCGGAGGGTCTGTGGCGGAGAAGCGGGCCCAGCCTGGGGTGAGCACGCCAGCCGCCCTGCGGGGGGACGCGGGCGGGGAAAAGGGGCTCTGCGGGAGCCGACGGCGAAGCCCCTTCCCGCCCCCGTGGCCGCTCGCGCCGGCTGCCCTCAGCCGGGCCCCGCCTCCGGACAGGCCCGGCCCCGCCGCCCACGGCGCCTGCGCACCACCCCCCCGCCCCCCCCTCCGGGGGCCGCCGGTCACGTGACCTACCGTGCGGCCCGCACCACCTGGCGGGGGGAGCTGAGCCCGTTCCGGCTGCAGCGGCTGCGGGGTCGTAGGCGGCGGCTTGTCCCCTCTCGGCTGCCGGGGTCGGACACTCTTGCCCGCTCGCTGCGGCTCGACAGCGGGGCAGGGGATAGCGAGGGAAGGAAGGAGGCGCCTTCCCGACCTTCTCATCGTCCCCCGCTCGTCTTGAGGTAATGGCTCTGCCCGGCGGCCGTGAGCCGAGTCACTGCCGCACCGGGGGGGGATCCTCGGGGGAGCGGCGGGCAGGACCGGCTCGGTACGGCGGTACGGACGGCCTCCGCCGCCCTCTCCCGCTTCCTCCTCTCTCTCGTCGCCGCTCCGTAGCGCGGCGGCGGGTGGGCAGCCGGGGAGCTGCCTGCCCGTCTTCCCCCCTAGCTGCTGGTAGGGGTGGTACGGGCCGGCGGGTCAGTCGGTGTCAGGCGCCCGCGGGGACGGGACGGGCCGGGCCGGGCCGGGCCGGGGGAGCCGCGGTGAGCGGGGGCCGGGCCGCGGGTGTCTGGGCACGGGGGCCCTGGCCCGGGTCGGTCTCGGAGCGGGGAGGCCGGGCCCCGGAAGGGTAGGCCGGCCCGAGTCCGGCTGGGCCTGAGGCGTTCGGGTGCGCGGAGCAGGGCCGGTCCCGACCCGTTACGCCCTGAGGCCTCCGGGCACGGGGAAGCTATGCCGGCCCCGGCAGGGCCCGAGGTGTCCGGGCACGGGGGTCTGCTCTGTCCGACCCCGAGCTGTTCCGGTAAGACCGGAGGTATCCGGGCACGGGGGGTCCGGTCCGGTCCGGTCCCGTTCCACCCCCGTGGGGCCTGAGGTGCCCCGGCTCAGGGCCGGGGATCCGGGCGCGGGGGGATCGGTCTGCTTCCCGTCCTATCAGGGCACGAAGGGCTGGTCCTTGCTCAGGTCACCCCGTGGGGGAGTTGTGCTGGTCCCTTAGGCTGAGCTTAAGGCCAGCTGCTCCTGGAGGGGTATAGAGCAGGATGTGACCAGTCAGGCCTAAGAGATGCCGTGATACCCGTTGTGCTGATATTGTGTGCTTTCTCCCTTGCCTGCAGGAGGCCTGACGTATGTCCTGAGCAATCACTATGAATGCTATTGTTGCCCTCTGCCATTTTTGTGAGCTCCACGGTCCTCGCACCCTCTTTTGTACCGAGGTTCTACATTCACCGCTTCCCCAAGGCGCAAGCAGCGGGGACATCTCTGGGCAGAATGAGCAGGCAGAAGAGGAAGAAGGCGGCATTCAGATGAGCAGTCGGATCCGCTCGCACAGCCCAGCAGAAGGTGCCAGCGCCGACTCCAGCAGCCCAGGGCCAAAGAAGTCAGACATGTGCGAGGCAAGTGTGAAGATCTGTGTGCGGACATCAGTGGCCCTTGGCTTAACTAAAGGGCTCTTGGATTCTCTAATGCGCATTGAATTGTTTAAGAGAGAAAAAAAAATGTGAACTGCACTAGTTTTGTATGTGACTGCTAGTACCAGAAGATCTCCCAAGTCCTCATAAACTGTAATGATCCGTGACAAGAGGATGAAGGAACTGTTGTTGAGTATATAGACCTTGACAAGATGGTGTCTTGAGGCCTCTTTAAGCCCTTTGATCTGTGATTCTCTTGTGGCTGAGAAATGCTTTCCTCATCCTTGAATAGCATTTACTTTATTAGATTAGGTCTGGTCATTTATTAATAGTTATTTTAAGAGCAGTATCGATTAGGAAACAAAAAAAAATGCAGAAGCAATTAAAACAATAGAGAAAATGTATGTTCTCAGTCATTCTCGTGCTTATCTACTATTAGTACTTGTTCTGAGGTATTTGTTATTTACTTTCCTTTAGGTTATGGCCAGTTTTGTTAGGCCAGTTGGTTTCACAGCTGCTGTTAACTGAATTTTACCACTTGTAGAGCCAGCACCAAGTTGACCATCAAATTAAATAGTGGAAAACAAGCATAACAGCAGAGGAGGTATATTGCACAGAATTATATGTGAGGAGCTAGGCTCAAATCCTGACCCTGATTCATATTTTTATCTTCTCAGTATTTGTGTTCTTACCTATATGTGTAAGTCATGTTTCCCTACATTTTGAAGGGAATATGCAGAGGCCTTTGGAAACCTTAGATAATTGCATGCTCATTTATGGCTGGATTTGCTTTTCTGTCTTCAGGGTTGCCGCTCTCTTGCAGGAGGACATCCCGGATATGTCAGCCACGACAAAGAAACTTCAATCAAGTACGTCAGTCACCAGCACCCAAACCACCCCCAGCTGTTCAGCATCGTGCGCCAGGCCTGTGTTCGCAGTCTCAGCTGCGAGGTAACTGTCTTGGAGTACAGGGAGAAAATCTATTTGCGGCCTTACGTATCGTTTCAAATCGAAGACAGTGCTTTACTGGTCCTAGCTGCTCTGTGCAGCCTGAAACACGGAGGGAATGGAGATGGAAAATGGACACACAAGTCTGTTCATTCCAGGATTGGTGGTGATTTTTAAAGGTTGATCTTTGATAACCTTGAGGGTTTCTTCCTCTCACCTTGTGAGACCAAAAATTTCCCTTTCTTGTTTTTGCTCCTATGTGTTTATTGTTTTTCTTTGTAAGATAAACTGTTCTTCTAAAAACACTGGAATCTGTTGTTTAGTGCCAAGAAATATTTGATCTTTGTAGACAATTAACATTCAGCATTTCATAGAAGTGAAGGGAGAACCTTACAGATTAATGAGCATTTGTGTGTCAGGATCGGCAAAATCCCTTGTGGATTCTCAACAGTATCGTAGTTGAATAGAGCTGAATTCTTAAAATGCAGTTAAATTGAAGGTTTTGTAGTGTTTGTAGGATACCTCTGGAGGTCTGTTTGACCCTGGGTTTTGGACAGTAGCCTAAAAAAGGCTTGTTTTATTCACCAAGTGTGTGTTAAAGAGCAGGAAGCTTTGTTCGGTTTATTACCGTTTCAGCTGTGTAATGCGCTTAACTACTGTGGTGTATGTGTCCTTCCCCTTCAGGTCTGCCCAGGACGTGAGGGCCCTATTTTTTTCGGAGATGAACAGCATGGTTTTGTGTTCAGCCACACCTTCTTTATCAAAGACAGCCTGGCTCGAGGTTTCCAGCGCTGGTACAGCATCATCACTATCATGATGGACCGGATTTACCTCATCAACTCCTGGCCTTTCTTGTTGGGAAAAATCAGAGGCATCATTGATGAGCTTCAGGGCAAAGCACTTAAGGTAGGTCAGAGTAGCACAGAGTCCGTTTGACTCAACGTTAGTAAAACATTATGATAGTTGTTTTACAACTGAGTCAAAAAACTATTCCAGCTCATCGCAGCCAGGGTGGTCATTAAGGTTGATACAAGGGACAAGAGGACAGTGCGTATCTGGGGAGGGAAGGAACAGGGTGCACCTCTCGTTTTAAGCCAGTCATAACACTTTTCACAGAGCTAACTGCTAGACAATAGCTCTGTTAGAAATTTAAGTAACTAAAGTTGTGAAGGACAATGGTTTTGGAGCGCAAATGTTACTTAATGGTGATTTTAGTCAATCTAAGAATAAGATGTCCCTTCCCTCTCTTTTCCCATGATTTACAATGTATTTTGGATGATTGTGCGTGACGCACCCTTTTCACTTCATATGTTTGTGGGTTTTTTTTGGCTCAGCTTCATGTAAGCATTTTACCTTTTCCAGTCTCTTATACTGCCCTTCTTCTGTGGTTTAGGTGTTTGAAGCAGAGCAGTACGGGTGCCCTCAGCGTGCCCAGCGGATGAACACGGCCTTCACTCCCTTCCTGCACCAGCGGAACGGCAATGCAGCCCGCTCCTTAACGTCACTGACCAACGATGAAAACCTGTGGGCATGTTTGCATACTTCTTTTGCTTGGTAATGCCACTTGTGTATCTGGCTTCTACAACTCCTTCAGGAGGAGAATATTGCCATATTCTGAAAGGGTGTGATGTGATTTGGGTGCGTGGGTATTTTTTCTTGAGGTTATAAGTTGGACTTTGCTAAGTAGTCTCTGAATTGGAAGGAGCTAAGCACAGAAAGACAGCAGCCTGCTGATGCCTTTAGGATAAAAAAAATGTCTTGTTGCTGTGAAGTAAACCTACTAATGTAGCTGCTAATGGAAACCATGTCTATCTAGATGGAAAGGCTTTGTAGTGTAAAAGCGAGCATGGAAGAAAGCACGAAAAGATGCTCCCACCCGCAGTCTGTTGTACCCCGGATTTGCACTTGAAGTACAGTGGTGGTTCACCTGGAAGTGCCCGTGTGTTGTGAAAGGCAGCGTGGGAGGTGCAGCCATTCGGCACAGCAGTATGTCTGTGGGAGTCCAGTTGCTCCAGTGCCTGACTTGCTCATCAGACTTCCCTGGAAAGATGCCATAGAGAGGGTTGCAACACTGGCATGTGACTTGGATGGGGGATAAGTACGTTGCATAAAGTAATTGCAAAATGGTAGGCCTTTCGGTGACTTTGCGTGGCAGCGGTTGTAGGATGCATTCCTAGTTACCACACTAAGGAAAGCATAGAGATGTGTTGAGAGGAAACACAAATTGCGTAGTGGTTGGATTTTTTGTTGAGCTCATCACACCAAGTTTCTTACTGGAATTTTGCACCTAGCAAGCGGGCTTAATGAACGCTACTTCTGTTTCTTTCAACGTCTCCAGGCTTTTGAAAGCTTGTGGCAGCCGACTTACAGAGAAGCTTCTGGAGGGAGCACCAACAGAAGACACCCTCGTTCAGATGGAAAAACTTGCAGGTGAGATAGAAGTTTCCAGAGCTGGAAGACCCTCTGAGAACACTTTGGATGGTAAAACACCAAGTCCTTTTGTCAGCATCATAGTGCAGCCATCTCTCTTGGACTTCACCTTCCCAGTAGTCTCTGCAGTAGCTGATGTCCTCTCACATATGGAGATGACTCTGACAGGAATGTGAAGTCAAGACCCTTGGCCTTATAGGCTCTCTGCACGCACACGTGGTGTTTGTTACTTGTGTAGGGGTGTTGCATCATGATGATTATTGTTCTGTCTGGCTGGGTTGGCCCTCCCAATGAATCTCTACGGCCAGAAGAATTTGCAGTCACAACATATGGAGCATTCTTCTTGCTTCTTTTTCTACAAAATTTCTAAAATTAAAGGATCATAATTTTTTTCTTGCATTGAATTATTTTTATTAATCCATTTAGACCAGGATCTACAAAACCTGCCTCAAGGCTTTGGCCATGACTTTTAAAGCAAGAGTAGAAAACACGTAGCTGGTCAAAAGATGTGACTTTGTGTTCTGTAGAAGATGAAAATTCCTTCTTGACCCTTCAGTGGTTATTGTATATCTGAACTATGAAACTTCATTAACACCTCAGGTGTGTCTGTGGCACTAGTACTTTTAGTTACTGTGTTCTGAACTCTGTCTCCCCACACATAGCCAAATTCAGTTGGCTGCAGCGTGTGTAGGCACTTCTGAGGCAGTTCCCATGCCTAGACAGCAGCAATTTTTATGACCACTCTACCTTTTTTTGCTAGACCTGAAAGAAGAGTCGGAAGGCTGGGATGGTTCCGAGGAAGAAGAGAAGCCTTCTTCCCAGCCAGATGTTGTGGAAGGGCAGGAGCTATCTAAATGCTCACCTGAAACATCCCTGATGCCAGATTGCAACAGCTGGAATGTAGCTCACAGAAGGTTGTCTGTCTTTCGCTCTCTCAGGCACATGAGACAGGTAAGAGAGGAGCGCAGTTACCCTGATGCTCAATTCACAAGCTAATAACCTCTTGTTCTCCTGATAATGTTTTTTGAAAAGATACATTTATTTCCTGCAGTCTGCACTTCTTCCTGGTTCTGTGTTCAGCACAGTGCCTACACAGCTAGTAATATGGTGTTAACTGCGTCTCTGAGGACGCGCCCTTCTCCTGAGATCACGTGGGCCTCTAGTGATCATCGGTCATGTGGGATGGGATCATATGATTTCTCTCGGATTCTGCACTTCCCTTCTTCCCAAGAGCAGTGACAGTAATTTAATAGAGAGGTCGTGTAGCATCTTCAAAGCCAAGTATTATTTGCTTAAAACAAAAGTGTTTCAGAGGGAAAAATAACTTACAAACAAACAAATGGTTCTGTACAGATCTAGCTTTTATCCAGTGCTTCTAGTTACCTGGCTGAGGGGGAAGATTCAGTGCATCTGAGCCACAGTCTCTTTCACATCAGGCCGTTTTCCTGGACGCTCCTGACAAATACCTGCTTTATGTCTTTCACCTCCTCTTGTTCTGCTGTCTGTCTCCTAATTTGGAATGCTTGAAGCTATTGAACTACACCACTGTGTTGTGGAAGTGTGTGCCTTTGGAGGCTTGTCTAAGAATATTGTTTAATCTTTCGTGCCTGAATCATTGTTGTGAACCTAACCCAGATCAGAGAAATGCCTGAAAGCTGTTATCATCTAATAGAAGTTGTTCAGTCCCATTCCAAGCGGGCCTGTGTCCATCTTACCAAAACCGCTAATTTGGCCAACAAGTGGGCTGATTGATGCAGTCTGGCCAGAGCACTGAAGAATTTGGAGCCACCTAGAAATGAAACTGTTGTCCTCTTAATGTGCTTGATATTGAATTGGATCAGTGGTTAGGCATGTTGGCAAAGTGGTACTTTGCTGCTGTTTGTTCTTGAAACCATAGATGGGGCCGAATATCGCTTTGCATGACAGTCCGCCTTTCGCACCTGTCAAAGAAACACTTGGTCTGGGTGCTGTGGTTTAGAGCTATTACTCTGTGCACAAGACCTGCTAAATTTTCATGTTTGTTTCTGCTGTTCAGTTCTAGCCATTTTCTTATGTGGCAGTCATGTTTTTTATGGGGCAAACTGGACGTTTCACTTATTTTCAATGCAGAATGGTTTGTTGTTTTGGTTTGGTTTTTTTTTTTTTTTCAGGTTCTTGGGGCATCAGCGTTCCGCATGCTGGCTTGGCATGTTCTGATGGGGAACCAGGTCATCTGGAAAGCTCGAGACATGGATCTTGTCCAGTCTGCTTTTGATGTGCTACGGGTAGAAACTTTTCCTTTGTTTTGTTCCTTTGCTGCATATTTTCACATATATTTCTCTAGTAGTCCAGCCTTCATAATAACCTGTCTCTGACATGTATCTTGTGGAGAATGTGTTCTAGATTATGTGGTTTTGAAAAAAACAAACAAAAAAACCACCAAAAATCCACCCATCAAACAAAAAACCCTCAACCTTTGGATGTCTTGGTTGTCCTCAGCAACTGCATAGTCTTTCAAGTGGAGCAGGATACTTCTGATCCCTCAAATCAGGAGCATCTGCCTGAGCAGTTCTCCAAGTCTTGTCTGGCCCTGGAAGTCAGGCAGAAAACTGTACTTTGCTGGTTTAGCTCCAGTGATTCTCTTGACATGCTTCCTTCCTTCTCTAGACCATGCTGCCTGTTGGTTGTGTGCGGATCATCCCCTACAGTGAGCAGTATGAAGAGGCATATCGGTGTAACTTCCTAGGGCTTAGCCCACATGTCCAAATCCCATCCCACATACTATCATCTGGTAAGAACCTGTTGCAGAACCCTCTCATTTCCCTGTCATCTTATGTTAAAGGACACAAGATGATTTTTTTTTTTTTGTATTAAGTATTGGCAGAAAGTCTAACAATGCTGCATCAACTAAAACCTGTACCACTTCATTTTTTTTCCCCCATACCCCTGCCTGATCACTAGTTGAAAGGTGTGACACCTGCTTTAAGCACTGATCATACCGTAGCTGACAGCCCTGGTTCCTGCTGAGGAAAGATTAATGCTGGGCCAAATATCGTAAGCTGACAGAGCCGTGCTTTCTCAGAGCAGGGTATGTAGCTGTATTTTAGAATCTGGGCTAGTACGGTTAATGTTCTTTTGGGCTCTTGTTGCTCTAGAGTTCGCGGTCCTTGTGGAAGTTCGCGCTGCGACCCGGTCCAGTCTCTACCCAACTCTGTTTGATGATGAGCAGTCCCTCAACAAGTACGAGTTTGTTGTCACCAGCGGTAGCCCCGTAGCAGCAGATCGAGGTGGGTGATGTGAAAGCATAAAGAACCTGTATCACTGAGGTTAAAAGAGCATCTTGATCTTTAGCTGTTTTTTATGCTGTTCATGTACTGGCCCCTTGAGGAAGTCTGAGTAGAAGCCAGGTCAGTATACAACTGGGGTCCTGCTCTTTGAGGTGAGGTTTACTGCAGTCTGTTTAATTATAAAGGGTTTGCTTTACCAGATCAGCATTTTGCTTATTAATTTTCAGACATGAGAAACGAATTCCGTAATGTGTATGGTAGCAATTGTAGGGAAATTCTTCTGTAACCCACAATGAACGTTTTCTATTCTGGAATACTTGTGTGTTTATTTTGAGTAAGTCTAGCTTATCAGGATGATGCTGTTACTCATCTCCCATGTTCCACTTGATAGACAAGTATGACTGATACAGAAATGCCCGGACTTTTTTGCCTACTTTGTTCAAGGACTTGAGCACTTGCACCTAGATGTGATTTGAGTCAGGTCCATCGGTCTTCTGTTTTCTGGGAAGTCTTAATTTAGATGAATTGGCCTTATTGACTGTCTCAAGAGACTTGAGAGATGGCTAATCCTTCCTGCTCTGTCCTCTGAAGATACAGGTGCGATGCAAAGCAGAGACTTACTCCCTCTGTAGTGTTCTTCCTGTGCCCTAGCAGCTGCTGTAGGTCCCGCATGTATAATTACAGTAGTCCACTTTGCATCCAACCAGCAGCATGTCCAGAATCTTCTGGACAGAAATAGTCACTGAAAGGTCTGAAATAGACTGAAAGGTCTTTTCCCCACCACAGCATCAAACTTATTGGGCCATGGACTGCTGGGAAAAAAGCCTCCTAGGGAATTCCAAAAAGTGGTCCAGGAGATGAATGCCTGGGATTGGTTGTTGGTTTGGATTTTTACTAAGTATCCTGGAACTGCCCTTAACAAGAGAAACATTAAATCAAGAGTAAGTGGAGACTTTAAAATTGAGGGTTTATATTTTTATATATATATGTATGTATATTATACAAAGCATGAAGATTTATCATAACTTTGCATTTTTTAATGAGCTTTTGATACAGGACTAGAAACAACAAAATCTAAACAATAGTTTAAAAGTGGGTCTGAAGAAAACAAAGGCCCCTGAACCTGTGTGCATGTCCCAGGATCCTTCACAAAATTCCACATTGCTCCTTGGATCAGACGTTTTTCTAGTGGGATGATCTTTAGCTCCTCTTCCATGGAGATGATGAAATCAAGGCAGGCCACTGGGGGGGGTATATTTTTCCACCTTGTAGAATAGGTAGGTTTCTTCCTGACACAGGGAAGATTGTTATTTGTGAACTAATCAAGCCAAATTCTATGTTGAAATTGGCTGTGCTGTTATTACTAGTGTAGCTTTCTGCATATAGAGGAAGCTGCATTAATGCACCAGACCAACATACTGTTGAAAAATGAGTGCAGACCAGTGCTCTTGAAAAGAATAAGAGGTGGAACAAATGTGTCGTCTTGTCTGTAATTCCAGCAGGTATTCAGGCCCAGGTCACAGAATAAATGAACTAGGCCTTGCTAACAATTACTAGTAAACGTGTAAGCGGGTGACCTATAGCATGCGTGTCCTCTTTCCAACCCTTTTTCCCCTCTTTCTGATCTTGTAGTTGGCCCTACAATCTTGAACAAGATCGAAGCTGCCCTGACCAACCAGAACCTTTCTGTAGATGTTGTGGATCAGTGCCTTGTTTGCCTGAAGGAGGAGTGGATGAAGTAAGTACGACTACATTCCTTTCAGAGAAACAGCTTTGGTACTAGTCCTGGAACGGTTACGGCACAGTATGGGACAAACTTGTAGTCAGGTAACTTCTGCTGTAGTACTGACAGTAGTTGACTTTACTGTTGGGAGCTAAGAATATCGGAGTTGTTCTACTCCGGTCCAGGCTGTCTTTTTGGCTTTCAGCAGTTCTTAACCTTTATGCTTCAGTTCATGCCTCTGTAGGTTACCTACATGACAATACTTGTCTGCCTTGTATACATTATGAGGATTAAGTATGCAAATATATAGATGCCTGTCAGTGTGCGCTGTATTCCAGTGCAGATGACATGCCAAACAGATGTCTTGATTGCACCTTCGGGCGCTACATTTCAAGGGTGCAAGTACTTATAAAGGAAGACCAGGCAGTCATGTGAAATAATTCATGGAACGTTACGATTTTGTGAATTTACCTGAAGGCCAGATGGGCATTAGATGTGTCTCCCAGGGAGATTCCCAGTTGTCACAATTAATTGTTTTACTTTCCACTAGAATGAAAAAACAGACTAGAATTATACATATTACTACTGAAAATGAGTAATCTCACTAACTAATGCCCCCTTTTCTAGTACTCTTCTTCCCCCCACCTTCTTCATTCAAAGCATCAGAATAGTTTCTGTGGAATATTGCTTGAAGCTTTTATTAACATTTAGTTGCAGTAGGTACCAAGAGAAGCTACAGCTACTGCTCGTTCCCTGTTTGATGCACGCAAGTCTGTTGTAATAGTGACAGGAGTTTCTTGTTTCTGCAGTAAAGTGAAGGTCCTCTTTAAATTCACTAAAGTGGACAGCAGACCCAAGGAGGATACCCAAAAACTGCTGAGCATTCTGGGAGCTGCAGAGGAGGACAACGTCAAGCTTCTCAAGTTCTGGATGACTGGCCTGAGCAAGACGTACAAGTCCCACCTGATGTCAACAGTTCGCAGCCCAACGTCCTCAGAGTCCCGGAACTAAAGGGTGCCCAACCTCACTTGCTGCCTTCAGATAATGGCAGGGAACCCCGAGTTACCACTGCTGAGCCTGCAGCACGTGCATTAGGCGGATAGTGAAACTTCGTCACTGTTCTGGTCCTCAGACTAACTTGAAGAGTGACTTGAGTCTTTTCTAATTGCTGTGAGACTGGACTAATAAGTGCTAATAAACAGTGCTGCTGTCTGTCCTGAAACTGAACTCTAAATCTAGACCTCTACACTCAAGACTAAAATACAGTAACACTCAAAGAATCAGCATGAATTAATTAAAATTCCCATACTGTCCTCATTAAGCATTATGGTGTGGCAGTAGACCTCAGTTTTAGATTTCATTGGCAAGACTTGGATACCTGTGACAACATCGAGAACTCCTGGGAGTGGATATAGTTCATCTCTCCGAATCCCGCATAAATCGCCTAAATGCCTGAGAGAGCAAGAACCAAAAATAAGTGACGCGTCACAGGGTATGGATCACGTGTAAATTATTTCAAACCACTTTATGCTCGGATTTAAGAAGAGACTATTTTCTGCTGTAGCATAAGTCAGGATATTCTGTCGGAGTCCTGTCACTCCACTTTATTTATTTATATCTTAACTTGAGACAGTTTCAGCATTTGCTTTGGAAATCTTGTCTGGGAGGGAGAATTGTAACGTAAGAAGCCTCAAAATGCAGCCTGCTTTCTTGTCCAGAGGGTAAAATACTCGCCTTGTTTTGCCTGTGGTTGCAAAACTTCCAGGTAATGAAGATAACCTCGCCAGGATAAGGTTGCTGGTGGTCTTCTGTCTTCAGAAATAGTTTTCTAGCTTCCTAATTAAGTTAAGCAGAAAAGATCTAACCTGTAGGTGCTCCCTTCTTATATAACTCTATAGTAGCCATTTTTGCTTAACAATTCATGGAAACATTGGTGCATTTTTTTAATTACCTAAAGAGATATTTCTTATCTGTATTGTAAGGAATTACTGTTTCTGTTGTGAAGTCTTTTTTTTTTTTGTCTGGTTTTTTTTTTTTTTTTTTTTCCCCTGGATCATTGTTGGGAAAACTTGATGTTACCCTAGACGTTTTTAACAAGCTAGAGGCAGGTTTTACCAGGTGACCTTCTACACTCATTCAAACAAGACTCAAGCTCAGAGGGGATGTTCCAACTTGTCACGAGTTCTGTTCTTATATATAAAATATGCAGGTTGATTTTTCTCTGGAACATCTGTAAAATGGCGACAGGCATTAAATCTCATTAAGAGCTATTTTTGTAAAATGGACAAAGCCTAGTTTTGTGTTGATTTTCACTGTGCCTGTGTGTGGGGGTGAGGGAAGCAGCAGTTGATCCGCAAGGTAATTCCTGCATCTTAGCCTTGATCCAATTTACAGAATTGAACAGGTCTTCTCCTCTTAACTTTGTATATATTAGTTTCTTGTACATATGGAGCAAGAGATGCTCAGATATATTAATTGAAAATGCTTGACTGGACATAAACAACCGCAGGATATTCAAACAGCAAACAGATGCTTGGAAAAAGGCATTGCTCTGTTACTTCAAAAACTAACCACTTATTTAATTTCAGGGTTTGCAAAAAGGCTTGCATTTCCCAGTTGTCAGTGAGGCAACGTGGGACGAAAGAGGTGCTCAAGCTCTATCCACAGGAAAGGAAGCTTGGAATAATATATGCATCTTGCTTCCTATGTGCTAGGTGCTAGTCAGGAGGGAAGAACAAAGCCCACTGAGAGTGGGATAAAGGCGACAGAAGTAATTAGAAAAGCGTGGACTAGTAAAGCAGAATTTCCAGTGCTAGGTCGGTGCTTGCTCTCGTGGCTACTTTTAATGTGATCTAGTACTCTATTTTTGTACTTGAAAGCTATTCTGGTCCAATTCAGAGCTGCGTAACGCAACAGGTAAGACATTATTTGGCATTTAGACCTTCTTGAGGGCTGAACTGTTTTTATCTTGTAAAGAATAACTCTCCCAAGCAATCCAACATTAAAACCTTGTCTCTGACCTGCAGTTGGTGCATAAGCACCCATTAGCAAAGCCCGTGTTTCTGGACAGAGGTGTGGTTTCTTTCAAAACAGCAAAAAGGCGGTCACCAGGTAAAGCCTGAGGCTTCCTCTTCGTCTTCCTTGTGCAAGCAGCGAGTTGTATGCGGTGTCCATCGGTCGCCGTCCTGATGTGAGACAGGGCTGCGTCACGGACAAGCAGACTCTGGATAACGTGTCAGTTTTGAGCCAGGGCAAGGAAACCGCTAACTTAACGCTTACAAAATGGCCAGAGGAAAGAAGGGGGAGAGTTGCTAAGTCTGTGAACCCAGGGCTCCTGCGTAGCATAAAACCAGCTGTGCTCGCCTGCCAGAACAGCTCTCTACGCGGATTACCGCAGCGTCTGGGCGAGTTCCTGCAGCTCGCGGATTAGGCCGCGGGTGCTCCTTTTTGCCGTCAGCGATAGCTGGAATGTGCACAACTTAATTAACAGAAAAGCGTGTCTGCAGACATCTTTCACCACCCTCCTTCCCTCTAAACGATACGCCTTAAAGACAAACTGATTAAAGCAGGGTGTTTCTTTATTCTGGTACGGTTTCCTTTGCTGCAGCCTATGCCCGGGAGGGGGGTGGGAGCGGTCTGGGCTGACAGACCCGCCGCCGGCCCTGGGCACCGCTCCCCTGCTCCCAGCCCGCCGGGGCCCGGCTCGCAGGACGGGTTGGGCTTGGGCCGCACGGCCGGCTGGCAGCGGGGAAGGGCTGGAGGAGGGCGAGGAGGCTTCGTTTCCAGACGAGGCTCGCCTCTTCAGCGCAGCCCTCCCTCCGTCCTTCCCCCGTCCCAAAGCAGCCCAAGCCCCCGCGGGCCCAGAAGGCGGCCGGCGCAGGGCTGCGGGAGGCGGCTGCGGCCGGGGGCCGCTCGGCACCCACGCCCCGGCGGCGGGAGGCTCCCTGAGGGCGCTTCCCGCCCGCAGCCACCGCGCACGCGCCGGGCGGCGGCGGGGCGGGAGAGGCGGCGGGGGCATGTGGGCGGCGGGCGCCCAGCGGCGGGCGGGCCTGGGGCTGGCGCTGGCGGCGGTGGTGGTCCTGGCGCTGGCGGCCTGGCGGCGGCGGCGGCGGCCCCTGCGGGAGGTCCTCTTCTTCCCCTCGCAGCCCAGCTGCACCGAGGAGCTGCTGGCCGAGGCGGCGCGGCCCGGCGCGGCGGCCAGGCCCTGCCCCTGCCCGCTGCCCCGCGGGGACTGCTCCCTCAGCCGCCTCCTGCGGCGCCTCCTCTCCGCCCGCCGCTCCCTGGAGATCTGCCTCTTCGCCTTCTCCAGCCCCCAGCTGGGGCACGCCGTCCAGCTCCTCCACCGCCGCGGCGTCCGCGTCCGCGTCGTCACCGACGCGCAGTACATGGGGCTGCAGGGCTCCCAGATCGGCCGCCTCCGGCTCGCCGGTGAGGCGGCCCCCGCGGCCGGGGGCCTCTGCGGGCAGGGCGCGGCCGGGCGCTCGGGGTGGCCGCGGCCTGGGTGGCGCCTTCGGGGACCACTGAAGAGGCGGTTGTGTCTTTGTAGGGATCCAGGTGCGCCACGACCAGGAGAACGGTTACATGCACCACAAGTTCGCTATCGTGGACGGGAGGATGCTCATCACGGGCTCCCTCAACTGGACCACCCAAGCTATCCAGAACAACCGGGAGAACGTGCTGGTCATGGAGGACGCAGAGTATGTGAAGCCTTTTCTGGATGAGTTCGAAAGGATTTGGGAAGAGTACAATCCCATCAACTACAGATTTTTTTCCAAAGACAAGAAATGACTGAGCTGCCGCACAGGGCTGGTGGAGTACTTAACGGATGGCATTCAAGGGCTTCGTTCCTATGTGTAGACATCATTGTATTATCCATCTGGGTGCAGTTTAGGTAGGCTCCTCCGGAGGAGCAAAGTGCTCTCTACCCTACAGTGCCACAGGTCCCTGGCTGTGGGTCATTCCCGTGCTAGAGGGAATGACCCAACTGTTTGGCAAGTTGTTTTGTGAGGATAGCTGTAATAGGACTGCATTCACAGAGCTTAAAACTACAGGCAGGCTCGTTGCCGTGCCCTGGCACAGACGAGGTATGTTTGTACGGTGCTGGGTAGGTGTTTCAACGGTGAAATGGACGTTTTCCAGTTTGGGATACTGCAGAATGGAATTGTAGCCCAGTGGCTCCTCTACGTCAGTAACTCTAAAGAAGAGTTGAGGGCTACAGTAAAGCTAGAGTTCCTATAGAGAGATTAAGCACCCTAGTTACATTTCTGGTTGGCATTAATTGTTGAAAGTTTGTAAAAAGGAAGTTTGTGGGAAATATGAAGGCAGAAATTAGAAGAACATTTTGATTCTGTACACATTTCCTTTGGTTTAAGATTAGTGGAGTTCCAGCGTGAGAACAGATACTAAGGACAGCTCGTCTTCCAGCAAGCAAGTGTAGGGAAGTCTGGGAAGAAATGAGAGAAACTGTTCTTTGGGGTCTTGTCTTGAGAGCAGACAGGGCTGGAGTTCGGTCACCGACTTCAGAGTGGAGTGGTGGAAGGAAACCCCAGTTCCTTCAGGTGGGGACACCGTGTCCTGGTCTGGTTCGGTGACTTCGACCGCCTGGGTTGGCAGCAGCAGGGTGGGGAACAGCGAGTGAATAGCAAGAGGGAGGGAAGATCTCTGTCCCTACGGTTCAGGGTGGAACAAAGATGGGTCTAAACTTCAGAATTTCAAAACTCTAAACGTCTGTGTAAAAATTACTTTATACTGAATATAAAGTGCCTCAAAATCTCTCAGAATGAAAAAAGGCCTTAACGTTTTGTTACCAGTTTGGCTTGTTACAGCGGTGCTGTGATTAGCACTGTTAAATATACCATTTTCACAGAAAAGCTCAACATCATCTTTTGGTTTTTGCACTCCAGGTAGCCCTCATGGGTTGCTTGTTCCAAAGATCCAAATAATTAAAAATTCCTGTAGATCCTTAGGTGTCATTTAGGATACAAGGAGTAACATCAGCAGACTGCAGATTTGCTCTATTCTGTTTGAGAAAGTTGGCATGGGTCTGGGGGAAAAAAACCTGCATTTCTGTTACCTGTGCCTCCATATGGAGGCAGCTGAGGAAGTTCATTATATAGTAAACCCTGTTCAGCAGCGTTAGACTGACACTACTTTAAACATGTTATTGCTGTTAAAATGCTACCTGTTGCATTTTCTTTGTGAAGTGTGACTATAAAAGCAAACGGCTCGCCAGGTTTCAGGCTCTGGCCTCTGCTCCGTTCTTTCCATAGTAGTGTCCTTGTTGAAAGAAACACCTCAGTACACAGCATGCAAAGGGTGGTGCAAAAATAGTTTATTACGATATAGTTAATGTAAAGTTAGGTAATTATATTTACAAAATAAAAATGATCAGCTACATCCATGGGAACCTAGCATGTCACACAAGATGTTGTAAGGAATAAATACCGTGAGAAAAAGTGACATTTCTATTACAGTGAGCAGTTGATCGGGAACAGTGGCTCTTAAAAAAGCACTGAAATAAACTGGAGTGGAAGGGAGATGGGAAGGAGAGAGGAACTCACACATACTGAGAAAGAGGAGCCTCCAACACCCATTCCCCTTTGCAGAGGGAAAATATCACGTGTGAGACGTTATTTCCCGGACTAATCTGTGTGGAAAATGCCCCTTAAAAGAGGCCATTCCGCCCTACGGATGGACGGGGCTCGAGGGCAACTGTGCTTCCTCCTCTCCCCACCGCCCCGCTGTGATCGTTCCTGGCTTTGAGCCGCAGGGATTTCCAGTAGCCGTGAGGCTGCAGCATCCTGGCGCTGCCCGGGTCCCGCCATCCCCGCTCCCCTGCCGCTTTGCCACTCGGCCACATCACAGGTCGGAGGCGGAGGGCTGGCCACCGCGTCACATCATCGCAGAAACTGGGAAATTACTCGTGCATCCTCATTACTCACAATTCCCGCGGGTCGTTTCCAGAGTACAAGTGGTAGAGCGTGGTGCGTGTGTGGTTTCAATCCAGAACGAGTCCCCTTCGGTTACGGGTCAGTCGTCAGTTAGAGCTGTGCTCAGACAGAACTAAGGCAAGCCGCCCGTTCTCGTTAGGACGGTGGAGGAAGAGCGACCCTTAGTACCTGAACGGCCACTGCCACTGCAGATACCACCCACAGACTTGCAGAGCTTCCTTCTCTCTCCCCAAAACTTCATCCTTTCAAATAAGTGATTCTTTAAAATCTCGAGTCATCCAGAACTCCAGGTCCCAGGAGGGTGAACAGGGGTCGAAGACTGCGCATTCGTATCTGCTTCCTACTTACCATAGTCTTTAGTGTTTTACGACATACTTTGCTGTCTCTAGTTGAGAACAAAGAGTGAGCGTCCTTGTCAGTCCTGCGCACAGGCAGTGTGTGAAGAAAGCACGAAGAAAATAACTGTAATTGCACTCGTCATTTACGAGTTCATGGCCAGCTGGCTTAGTTCAGTCGGTACCACCTTGTCTGGCTTACCAGGTTCCTGCTAGTAAATCCCACACCCTCGGTTTCTTTTAGTGGTCTCAGACTGAGGCAGGGCGAACCGCCGGGGCCGACACCTGCGTGGTTTCCAGCCTGCTCCCTGCTCCCGCAGCAGTACGTTTGCATCCTCTTGTAAGAAACGGTTTGTACTACGGGCTCACCTAAGTTCAACTCAGTAGTAACTACGTTCTACTGAAAGTTATGTTTGAACAGGTACGTACTGTAAGTTACAGCGCACGTCCATGCCGCTGCAGGACGTGTGTCTGTCCAGCGGGGTCTGTCTTTCCCTTGTAAAGTCCAAGGGCATCTTGACTGCGCTGCACGAGCGAGTTACAGCGTTACACCGGTGCCTCCCAGACGCAGTGCTCGCTGCGCTCAGTGCAACACCCTAAGCTCCTGTGCAAGGAGAGCTCTGCGTGCTCCGTCACCGAGTAGCTGCCGCTGCTCTGTGTAACGATAGGTAACAGTTTGCACGTGCGCGGTGTTAATGCCGCTATCAAATACAAGATTACCGAGTTCTCCGAATGGAAAAAAAACCCCAAGTTTATAGCGCAGGAAGGTTACAGTTCTCAAACAGACTGTACACAATTTGGACAGCCATCTTCAAAACTAAAGGTATAGGTCAGCAGAAAAGGTTTGAAAAGATATTTATAACAGTCATCAAAACCAAACAAAACAGTTTATCAGGGCAGATGGGGTGGGTTGGACACATTACACCCGGCGCTTCTCTCCCAGCCCGCCCGTGGGATGTCTGTGTTAGAACAAGATTTAAAAATCAAAACCACACCTTAGTCACAAAAGAGAACCCTCCACTAATTTCTGAGTAATAAATATTTACATTGCGTGCTTTGAATACTATACAGGTTTTAAATTACTTTTTTAAAAGAGAAGACTAACAAAGCTTTTTTTTTTTTTAAAAAAAAATTGAAAAAATTACAGAGGAAAGGCAAGCCACACCAAGCGTGCATGTGCTTAAGTGTTCACAACAAAGTACTGTATCCGAACCATGAAAAAAATGCAAAGGTCCAGTGGAAGGGCAATCAAGTACAGAGCTGGTACAAAAGTGACACATTTTACAATGCTGGGGGGCAGCACTATTAACGCAGTCCAGTCCACCTCTGTTAACGGGGGGGGGAAAGACTTTTCTGGTTTGCAAGTCAGCACACAATTCTAGTTTTGAAGCAAATGAACACAATTGGTTTCTTTTTTTATACGCGGGCAAAGAAAAAGTCACATTTAAAGAAGGATTCAGTCTGTTTCAGGGGAGATGGTGCAAATGGTAGGAAAATTTTACGCAGGAAAAAAATTACTTGGAGCCAATTAGAAGGTGTCTCTGTCTGCACCTTCGTTGCACTTGACTTTTCCTAGACCTCACATTTCAGTACTATCACTAGTGTAGAAGTGTGTAAAACGCAGCGGCTTGCGTTTCGCGTGTTACGCCGTGTGCGGAGGGTGCCCTGGCGAGCGTCTGAAGCAGGATCCCTCCGAGGCCTCGCCCCGCCGCGCACAGCAGGCGCCTGGACCACGGCATGAGGCGATGCCCATGGCCGGGGCCGTGCCGCCTACCGCGCTGGGCAGCGGGACGATGCAGACGGATCCTGAGAGCCTCCAGCGCAAGCAGGGAGCTCACCCTCTCCTCCCTGTGCTTTTCCCCCCTCTCCACACACTTTCTAATTTAAATAGCCACTGATTTATCCTGAAAGATGGATGAAGCCCGGAGCAAGAAGAAGCAATAGGATAACTAAGGACCATTGCTATCAGGAAAAAGCTTTCCAGCTGGCTCTTCCCTGCCCCCTGCCCTTATTTTAAAGCACTGCTCTCTGCAGAAATTTTTCAGTTTTCGGCTGTTTATTGGTGCTGCATGGTCTCTCTCTAATGCAAAGGCAGGTAATGTACCGCCTCTTGCTTTGGAGAGATGCTTAGATAGTTGGCAGACCCACAGCCTGCAGCAGCAGTTCAGAACAGCTGTCTGCATACCACAGCGCCTTCCCTCCTCCTCCTTTTCTTTGTGACCCCCCCGAACTCATAGCTACCGCTGGAGGATGTCGGCTACAGCGTTCCCACCTGGTGAAGTGCTCCCCGAGGGATGCAGTTATCCTGATGGTGCCAAGAGGCCACTGCTCAGCCCCTGATGCACCCTCGGTACCGCAGAGCCAGGTTCTCTGTTCTAATTTTCAAAGGAGCCTAACTCCCCAGTGGACGATGGCTGCTCCTGCAAGCTACAGCATATGAGACCGCCACCACCATGTTCACAAATGACCCCTTTGCTGAGCGATAAATATTTTAAACCCACAAAGTTCAGCAGTGAGATTAATTGATTAGGCTTATTAAATATTGCTAAAACCATGAGAATGGCGGCCAGTCCCACCCGTCCCTCCGCACGCCGTGTTCCCCACCGCTGTCCTCCTGCCACCCAACACATTTTACTTCAGCTACACCTGTTGTTAGTACCAGGGTTTTTTTTCCCAGCAAACCTGCCTGTTTTGCTTTTCTCAGCTATTTGAAGGTCCAGAGAAGCTGGCCAGTATGTATTAAATAGAAGTTCCCTGATAGCAAACCTCTGAGCAGCTGATCCCTGGGTCTGATCCTGTTCATACAGGAGTCCTAGCAAACCTCAACTCAAATCATCTTACAGCTGTTTCAGGGACCCCCAAAAAAAGGGGGGGTGTGATGCGACGACTGACATTTTTCTGTACAATAAGGTAAAAACGAACTAGAGGAAAGAGAGGAGAAGAAAATCCAGCTTCATTCCTGCTGGATCCCCTGGCAGTGCCTCATTAGAGAGATGCAAAACACTGTGTGTTGCCTTGGGTGAACATTGACCCAAGTGGCGCAGAAGTTTTATATATGATCCCTCGCTTAGTGTATCTACAGGAAAGGAGCAAGAGCTGTTCCTGGGTGACTTCCCCCCCACTAAACATCAGTATATTTTCATATGTGTATAAATAAGAATACTCCCCCCCCGTCTCTCTTCACAGGGCAATTTAGGGCCAGAGCACAAGCAGAAAATGCATCTCTGGACCCTCCCTGGCTTCAGTATCCAGCTCCCTGTGCCACTGCATTTTTTTTATCGCACTTTCTTCTGCCTTCCTGCACTAGCCACCACCGAAGTGCTGCCACCTTTGCAACACACTGCGGTGCCTTTCTGCCCATCCTCACTCCTTTTTTTTTAAAAAACAAACAAACAAACAAACATAGTAATGTATTTACACATGCTGAGTCAAAAGCTGGGGGTGATCCCCAACTGATGGCTCTGCGTGTGCCCTCCACTTACCCAGCTGTTCTCTGCGTTAAGAAATAAGGCTCAAAGCAGGAGCACAGGCAAAGAAATCAAGTGCTCTTACTGACTAGGCTCGATATCTAGTCCCAGGCAGGACACTAAGCTGCAAGAGAGGATTTCTTGGTATGAACAAGCGTACAGCAGAAAACATCCCTCCATGGGAGCCTCAAGATGCTCAGTGGCATGATCCTGTATCAGAAAGGGTCCATCTTGTGTCCTCCACACCACCGACGTGCCAATGCAAATAGCAAGGCACATAAATTCTAGTCCTCATGCTTAAAATAAGTGCTCCCGAGTAAATGAAGTATGCACAGAAAATGCAGGATTTGGTAGGGGACGTAAGAAAGGTCAGGGTCCACATGGCGAGAAGGAGATCCGCACATGTTCTGCTCAGTTGGCTTAAAAGGACAAAGTCCCACCATATGTCTTGAGAGAAGAGGAGGAGGAGGAGGATGTCCTCCTGGAGCCAGTGACATCTTGTAAGGGAAGAGCAATGACAATGACAAGGCCTACATGCCGTCCTAATGCTGTGTCCCAAGCCTCTGCCAGGAGATCACAGCTGCCAGAGAGCAGAGCTCACCATGGACCCGGAGCAGCCAGGGATGAAGTGTAAAGGTTATCCCTGCCGAGAGCTGGAGAGGTGACTTTGGATGGGACGAAGCCAGGCATCTGGGCCAGGTGACCATCTGACATGGTCAGAAAGGCGTATACAATAGACAAACCACAGTGGATGGAGTCACCTTCCCACCCAAGTAATAGCCCAAATTTAGAGGAACCTGGGCTACAGCACTGACATCTCTGCTGGTCTTGCAATCTGCTCTGCTTGGCAGGCGTTGGTGTCCCTGCTTTAACTTAAGAGACCGCATTTAACTGCTTGTAGATGCTACAGAAGTGTCACGTTCCCAGCTCCTGTGAGCATGGGGACCTGAACACACACCCTTCACCCAACTGTGAGGTTATACCAGAGACCCAGACCCCTCACTTCAGTCAAGTCCAAGATGCCAGCAGGGAGAGAGAAAGCAGCCCCACACATGACCAGTGACAAAGGACTCTCTTCTTCCAGAAGTGGACTTCTAAGCACAACACACATGCACTTGACGTGGAAAAGGCTGAATTTGGGAAGGCCTACGAACAGGGACGCTGCATCTGGATCTCCTCAGCTAGAAGGGAAGCTGGACCCCATGCCACGGCTATAAAAAGCCACTGCTAAGCATTACCAACATCCATATGTTTATCAACAACAGCCTATGCTTTAGATGGTCATTAGCTAGCTCAGCACGGTGAGAGCAGTTATTTCCACAGCCCCAGGACAGCGCTAAGGTGCTCATTTCCACTTTGGGGCTCCCCAGTTTGGACTCCCATTGTGCAGGCGAGAAGCCGATGGCAAGCAGCTTTGGGCGCGCAGGCCACATTCCTCCACAGTGGGATGGGAGGATGACTAAAAGGCGGCTGCTGACTGATGGGTGAAAGCAAACACAATGCGAGGCGCAGCACCGAGACCCCTGGGAGTGGCTGATGGCTGATCAGAGAGGTAGTCCAGGTGGGTCATGGCTGGGAAGACTCCCGGGTCCTCCAATGCTCAGATTACGGAAAGTGCTAGTGAGCTCGGATTAGGGCAGATCAAAACATTTTAGAAAGCACATGCCTGCTGACAAGGGAAAAACCGTTGTATCCAAGTGGTTAAGCCTCCTTCCTACCCTGCTCCTATCTCCAGCACTTCCACGTACACCCAGGCACAGATTACAGAGCATCGCAGCGGGAGAGCATCCCCGTACGTGCTCTGCTTGCTGCACGGCACTGGCATCTTGGCCGGGGACAAGTGGGGCTCCTACGGGCAGGACCGGATGGCTGCCATGCGCTGCCGTGAGGGCCCCAGGAGGTGTCTAGCCGAGTGCTTGGACACGGCAAGGCCACAAAAGCTGGACGACAGCCTGATTCACGCCGCAGTCAGATGACGCCATCTCCTCCTGAGGGTCTGGTGGCCGAAACAGAGACTTGCTGCTCTGAGTGGGAGGATGAGGGTGAACTTTCCAGCGCCCACTGTGGTCCAACCTGGCAGGACTGGAGATGGCTGTCACCAGCCCCACGGCGCTCACCGCTCCAGAGCCGCAACGAGACTTTGCTCCGAGGGCTGTGCTTGTACCACCCGCCTAACAGACTCAAAATCAGCCATGAAAGCACGCAGAGCTGCCTGCTTCAACCACGTGTTAAGCACCAAAAGACAAGAGGAAGCTTTGTTCCACGTGAAGGCTAGGGCGTATTTTTAATGGCCCAGGCCGACGTGCTGCGGGTTGCTTGGTGGCTAAACGGGGCCGGGAAGCCAATGATGTGCCGCAGCACTGCTTCAGCTCTGCTCCCAGCCAGGGCGATGGGTGAGACAGGACCTGGGCTCTTTACAGGTGGCATCCTGAAATGCTCTCATTAGCCTGGCATGAAGCCACCATGCCGGGGCAGCCCTGATACTGCAAAGCAGCATAGGCTTCTTCCAGGAAGACAGCCTCTGCTCAGCTGGCCGTGTGCTGCCTCTAGTGCTACCAGCTCCCTCTGCTCTCTTTTAGTTTGTATCCGTTTATCGGCCTCATGGTGCTAAATTGTATGCTTTAAGTAAAAAAGCTATTAGGACTGAGAAGGTCTGAAGCACATACTGGTTTTGAGATTTTTATTTCAGGAAAAGGTTAAAGAATTAAAACAGGAGCTGCCCTGCTGACAAGAAGAGTTGAATTCAAGAAGCTGATAAAAAAGGAGCATTATATGCATTGAGCACTGTGCATTTTCAGTCAATATTGGCTCTACTTTCTACTCTACTTTCCTTTGACTAGGAAAAGGGAGTTTCACATGCGCACAGACCCTGGGATACACGGGACTCAATGAGAGCAAGGGAGTAACAGCAAAAAAAGAGAGTGCTGGGCTTGATCTAACAGAGGCAAGAAAGTGATCTTACAGCTCAGCCCACGGAACACTGAGTCTGACCACCAGCGAGACAGGAGGCAAAGACACGCCGATGGGGCGGACTCGATGGTGCATGCGAGTATCTGCAGCTCCCTATCCATAACCACCTGGGCAGCCACCAAAGCTCGCCGGGCTTCGGTATCGCCTACATTCAGGATACGGCACAGTCACGGGGCAGGAAAATAATTTCTTGCATCCTTCTCCAGCGAGATGTCAGTGTTGTACCTCCAGGCTCCGTACGCCGGCATGGACTTGTGCTCCCCGACAGCTTCCCCCAGGCCTTCCCCCCTTGTAGGTGCAAGTAATGCAATCGAGATCAATGGTTAAATTAGGCTCCTGGTGTGCTCTGAGCACTGGGTCTCTTGACAGCAGTAAGAGCTAGGTATGGCCGATACCACCCAGGCCCTGCTTGCATACCAAAACGGCTGGTACGACAGAGCTAGCTTATTAACAGGCTACTGAGCCTTAATACTGACACTTAGTGTAATGGTTTACAGTAAAGGAAGGATTCTCCTACAAAGCGCCGAAGAGAGGGGAAAAAACCCCACCCCGATCCCTTCCTTCCCTCTCAGAGTCTCTGGAGCGTCTCACAAGCAGGGAAAGGTGCTGGGGAGGCGAGGGGGCGGCGGGGGGCACCGCCACCGTGGCGCCCGGTCCCGTCGGGGGCGTCAAGACAAACGACAGCAAGGACAGTCGTAAGGAACGAGAGACAAACGGTGCTGGTGCTGTGCTGCCTCAAGCTGGGAGGTGCGCGTGGTCAAGCGGAGCGGGGAGAACTAGTCTTTCTTCAAGTCCCTGGATTCAAAAAGCTTCAGGCGTTCTTGCACAGTCAGGCCTTCCTTCAGACTCTGGGAGAGACAAAAGACAGATAGCGTCGGACACGGGTGGGAGGCAGCGGCGGTGGGCATCTGGCACACAGAAAGGGTGCGATGCTCAGGCAAAGGAGGCGTGGGCAGCAGGAGAATGGCCTCCTTGGTGGAGAGATTAGTGGGACATGCTAAGAGAAAACACACGGTTATGGAGGGCGGCTACTGGTGAATGGCACCTAGAGAGAGGGTGAGATTGCAAACAAACCAGGCGACGTACCAGAAGCAAATGAGAGGCACACCATGCTGCAAGCGGGATTAGCTCGACTTGGAAAATGACCCCTGGAGCCTGCAGTGCAGTGGCAGCTGGGGCAATTTCAGCAGAGCTCCGGCACTGCGCGAGCCCTGGGCAGGCCAGATCGGATCTGCTATGCTAAAGCACTGGTCTGCTGAGCAGGACCTGCACGCCGGTCCTCCCCGGCTGCCTGCGCCACTGCAGCACCGACTGAACGTGCGTCCGTCTGGGACCGTTCTGGCTCCGGTTCATGTGCAGGCTTTGCTCCAGCAGCCCTGGAAACTGCGTTTTTGTTGCCAGTGACAATCCCACCCTTTCTCTAACCCCAGGCTGGGGGCTTTCCCAAGCCAAAGCTGCCTCTACTGCACAGGGTTAGAGAGAGGACTTGCTAAATGCTTGCTTCAGGTTTAGCAGGATCTGATGGCTGATCCAATTCAGATGCAGCATCCAGATTTCAATGCACAACACTCAGCTAGCCAACAGAAAAGCCCGCCTCACTAGCCCTCGGCATTTGGATTTGTGAATTCTACTCTTGCCTATGTGTGGGGACCCAGGAAAACAGCAATGTGAGGGGTAGAAACCGAGAAGCAAATTGCTTGCCCCCTGCAAGACAGCTTTAACCTGAAACTAGCCTGAGGAGACACACAACCCTAGAGCCAGCTTTCCCTCCTTCCTGCAGCCCCGAAACCGTGGCATAAGAGCTTCAGGGAGCAGAGCACCAGTGAGTTTTTCCTGCTTGCTGCTGCTGAGGAGGCACAGACTTCTCCCTAACCAACAGCCAGAGCTAACCTCTAACTAACCAGCTAACTAACCAGAGCTAACCAGCTCCCTAACCAGAGCAACAGCTCCGCCCCTACGCACTGGAAAGGCTTTCATTGCTGGGCTGCACCTGCCCTGGGACAGACAGACAGCTGCATGCATGCACCCTGCAGGTAACTGCTGCCTGCAAGCCGATTCCTCGCAATCTGCAAGGAATTCACTCTGCAGCTGCAACATTATTTGCTTTACAGACCAAGGCGTGACAGCTTCAAAAGGCACAGACCTGTACACAAAGCCCCTTCTATTAACGGGCAGCCATCTCCCCTTTTGCTTTTACTTCCCTGACTGTGGTGCCAGAGGACTGCACAATCATAGCAGCAGGTTAGACTTTTGGGCTGGGTTTTCTTTAACGTGTGTTTATCAAGGCAGGACTCCATGATAAACTTGCCCCGAGGCTGTGCAGATTCCCATGGTTACTGTATTTCTTTAAATGTTTCTCCTCCCACAGGCCCACAAATACAGAACAGCTTTGGGAAGCAGCGTGGAAATGAAAGCACTAAAATGGACTGGTTTGAATTTACAAATGCCACATGCTTTCTTTTCAACGGGCAGCAGAGTCTCTTGGGATGCGAGTCTCTGAGCACACACTTCCTAAAGGAAGTTTACTTTGGGCCTCTTTAAATAGGCAGCAACCCATGTGTTCCAGTTTGTACATCTGCTTTCTCATTAGATGGAAGGAGACAACAAAAACCATTAGACTATTCTGCCTGATGGTACAAATTCCAGCAAATTCACCCCTTCGGCAGTCTCACAACCCATTTGAGTTGCTGATGAAGGGAGCCTGATGAAGGGAGACTAATGTAGAATGAAATCTGTGATAAAGGGATCCTCCATCAAAATTCCTGGGGCTCTCCAGCCACCCCTCTGCCACCATGCTGGGGAGCTCCCCTCCCTTCTCTAACCTCCCTCCACAGGTGCTCTAGCCTCAGTCTTCACCATGGGCCAGTAAGTTAACTATTGCTCCAGTTCCTCGAGATATTTGGGTCATTAGGATCGGCCTCATTTCTCATCAGCTCCCTCTTTTTGCTGGATGAGCCCAGAAGCCTCAGGCCAGTGTGGGGGATGGAGGCGCAGTGCCAAAGGATGGAGCGGCGGGGTGGACAGCGGGGAGCTGGAGGAAGCCGGGAGAGCAGGAGGAGGTTACTGGGCAAGGAGGACTCTTACACTCAGGCACAGATCAACCTAAAGAAGCAGCAATTACGGGTAAAGGAAATTTAGGGCAGCTCAGGACATACCCTCTGCAGCTGAGATGGGGGCCACCATTTTACATGATACAGGCCTTTGTGGGAAATGCGTTTATAGGCATCACTGACCCACTCCTCCACCTGGCTAACAGCAAATGGCTATTTTTCCTACAAGACCTGGATGTTGCTGAAGTTTAGTCTGAGGCATGCAGAGTCATTCAAGCATGCACACTCGATGTCCCATGCTCCCAACACAGCAAACAGGAAAATGTGCCCCACCGTGTCCAAATCCTCTCCGTGATGCTTAGCTGTGTTGGCAAGGGTGGGAGGAGAAGGAAGACGAGAAAGCCGTATTCCCCAGGGAAGAGCCACAGAGACTGCATTTCATGAGTCTTGGGTCTGCTGACTTCTCCCCTCCCCTTCCCCTCCCGCAGTAAAATAATTAGCCATAAATAAACGGTCATTAAGAGAAGAAGGGCTCTTATTTGCCATGGAGGTGTGAGCAGTGCATGCAAAAGTGGGCCGCTCCAGTGGGCAGCTGCGTTGCTTGGTGGGTGCCGGTTTGTTTACCTACGTGGCAGGGAACCTGGACTCGGGTTCATTTCAGTTATCCCATGAGACCTGCTCAATAACGGACTGTTGAAGGAAAAAGCAAAATAAAGAAAAACAAAACAAGCTCATAAATCCTAAATGCATTGGCGTTCGCGCAGCCCCAGCCCCCCCGCCTCGGCAGCGATGCGAACAGGCAGCGCGCCCTGGCAGAGCCCATGCTTGCTCTCCTCTCCTCCTTCCCCCACCAAGCAACACACATGGGGAACCACAAGATAAGTGGTCTGAGTTGAAGTGGTGAAGGGAAACCCAACATCAGACCTGGCCCAGCAGGTCTGGGCTGCCCCTGAAATGCGCAGAGACGCTCTCTGTATTTACTCGGTGCAGCGCAGACACCCCAAGCTGATGACCTGCCACTTGCAGAGCTCGGGTGGTGACAGTTTGTTTCCCCAGCATGGGCACTGAGCTAGAAGCCTTTTGCCTGCCCAGCTTCTCACTCTGCCCAAGGTCCCAACCACTTCAAACATCAGCATGAGACACCAGGTACCCAGTGGTAAGAGGCAAAGCAAGTTTTGCCCATGCTGACCTTCTTTCCAACTGACCTACGTTTAATGATGACTTCTGAGCGGCTTTATTTGCCCTTTTTACCCCTGTGGTCCCATGGCAACAGCCAGTGTGTAACATGATATAACTCTGGCTGTCAGCAGGCCAAGCAGGCGAGCTTGGCACAGCATCGCTGGGCTTTGGGACCAACAGCAAGTACAGAACGGCCGGAGAAACACAGGGCCATCTGCACCATGTTAACCCACAAGCAAAGCGTGTGTTAAATATGCCCAGGACCAAGGCATCATTGTTCCACATAAAGACCAAATATCTTGCAGTGATGAACACTGTAAAACCTAAAACTATGTGCACATTTCCACCTATTGACACCACCTAAATTGCAACTGAGAACGGGGAGCAAATACTGGGAGAGTCCTCCTGTGAAAGACCAAAGAACAGGGTGAACTTCAACCTTTTTTCCAAGCAGGGAGGCAGCTTCACGCCTCGATCTCAGCAGGGTCAGTAGCGTGTGTGCCCTTCCTGGCACCGCAGGGGGAGCGGGCCCTGCCTGGCTGCACAGCCAGCCATTTCACAGTCAAAAGCTTTTCTCCCCAGTGCCATCCAGGCTAGCACTAGTGACTGGAAATTCTCAGCTTTCTTCCCCTACCCATTTCTTCCCACCTGGGACCCCACTGGAGAGTAACTCTGGGCATTTTCATCACAGGGGAAGGAGATCTGAGCTCACCTTTGACCTGATATTCCTTAGTTGCCGGCTAACACTGGATCTGTCTTTCTTCAAGAAATCAGGGTTGCTTTTTGATTTCATAATATCTGGGGAGAAGCAAAAGAAACAGCGTTAGCGTGCCCATGGACGTCCTGCCCGGAGCAGGGCTGGGGCTGTTCTGCCCTCCCAGCCCAGGCAAGTGCCCCAATGAGCCCAACTCAAGTAGCGCTGCAGAGGGGACTCTTGGGGGTCTCCACTCCCCTACACTGCATGTAGCATGAGGTTTTCCCAATGCAAAATGCCAGAGGGCTTTCAAAGCCCACCAGCTTCCCATCCATGGGGCTGGGAGGAGGAACTGGCACAGGAGGGCAATTCAGGTCCGCTTGGTCCCTGACAGCTCCGGTGAGACTGTCTGCAAGGAGCAGAGGTGGGAAGCAGCATGAAATGGCAAAAAAGCACCACTCAGACCCGTTACTGCACAAGGGCTTGTATGCCAGGATGCATGTGTTAGCTTGGGAAACCCATGATTGCTTAAAGCTGCTGGAGGAGGACTGACCATATCCCGATACAGTGGTGTTCACAGGGGATTTCTCTCCCTGAGCTTCTGTGGCTGCTTTCAGCTGCTCTTTCAACCTGCTGATATCACAGTCTGCCTTGGCCTTCACGATGCTCAGCTCCGTGTAGATGTCTTTGTACTTGTCGCTGGCATATTTCTTATCCTGGCAAAGGAACAAGAACAACCCAACAGTCAGACAGACAGCTGGAGCCGAGGGGTCTGTGAATGCATTGAAGAGGAGATTGGCAAACACCGACGGAAGAAGAGCCGGCAGAAGGGAGAAATGCTCAGCCAGGGCAACGCACACATTTCACACACGCTCTCGAAGCCACATCTAACAGTGGTACAGGACTTGAGACAGGCAGAAAGCTGCGAGCCCAGCAGTGAGCATGCAGCACTGCCCATGCACACGGGCCCCTTCATTACAGAACTACTTGTTTGTGGGTTTTAATTTTAGCAAAGACATGGAATTCAAGCAGAATTCCCAGAAATGGCCTTGGCAAAGAGGCTATCCAGAGCAAACCAGATCTGATGCTGGGCAGATCTCTTACACTGATTACTTTTGCCATTTCAAATCTGATCTGATGTGACAGGAAATAGGGAAAAATACTGAAGGGGATGTTTTCCCAAAAGAAGGGAGAAGCAGTAAGTAAGTCCTGAGCTGATACAGTTGTGGAGTGCTTTACTGATGACACCAAAATGGGTATTCAATTCTATTCAGGGGAAAAATGAAATACTGTTTCAAATCTGGGGATAAGTGAGCTGAAATCTAAGCACACACACACAGGAGCAGAGCACAGCCTGTAAGAAGATTTGCAGAAATGTCCCTGGGCATTACCCTCAGTGCTGTCTGCAGCTCGTCTTTGAGAGAGCTGATCTCCTGCTTCAGGTACTGGATTTCTGATTCTTTGACCCGCAGCAGGACCTGTGGGAACAAAAGCAGCACATGTTTGCACCCAAGCAGACGCAGCGCGATCCAAAGATGCTTGCCCGCTGTGCCCAGTGACAACCGAGCCAGGGCTGGAGGCTCAGCCCCATGCTGGCTCCACACCAGCACCACAAAGCTGCTGGTTCACCCGTCTTCTGGTTCACGCAAGAAAATTATTCTTGGGTCTCTCAGGAACTTGCCCAACTTTGCACTGTTGATGTGCTTCCTGCACACCCCTCGGTTTCTGTTAGTCCCCACTGCTTTGTGCGGACTGAATCCCGGAGGACAAGCAGGGCTGGAGAAGGAAGAGCGGGTGTCCGGCTTGACATGGTGAGAAGGGAAGATTAGGACTCCAAGAGCTCCTGGACCCATGCAGCCCTGATGCATGGTGCCAACCGACCGCGCAGACCCGATGTGTGGAGGGATGGATGGCCACAGCACTGTCCTGGGGGTCCACAGGCTCTCATGCCTGCCAATACTGCCCCTTCGGTGCAGCAGCGGCAGAGCTCACCTCCAGCTCGTAGGCATCCTTGCCCTGCGTGAGAGGCGATCCAGCAGCCTCTCCCCCGCCCTCCCCGGTCAGCAGGGTCCGCAATCGCGTAATCTCCGCAGCCAGGCGGTTATTCAGCTCCTGGGAAGAAGAGGAGAGCCGTTGTGGAAAGGGGGAGTGTGGCCACGGCTCGGCACAGAGCCCACCACGCTGCCCATCAGGCGGTTCGTCTGTCACACCCTGCCCGCGCCAGCTGCCCCGGGCACAGTGGGGACCCTCACCTGGTTGTGGGCGTTGAGCTCCTGGTTCTCCCGCTGGCACTGGCGGAGGGCCTGCCTCTCAGCCTCCAGCGCCTGCGCCAGGTGGGCGTTCTCCAAACACTTCTGCGAATACTGCTCCGAAAGCACCTCCAGCTCCCGCTGCACCGACTGCAGCTCCTCCCTGGCAAAACACACGCCAGGTAGTGCCCTCCCCGCACATACTCACCCATGCCCGCCCTTCCTCCAGCACCCCATGCTGACCCAGGACATTCCAACAGGGATCTAAGCACTGAGGAGGAGGACTTGCATTTGGGAAAAATCTCAAGCCCAGAGGGAGCCAACCCTTCCTTCCCCCCTCACCACAGTGCCTGGGCACCAAAACGGATGGGAGGTCTTTCTCTAGGAGGTTAAATGGCTGGCCTTCCTCAAGTTTCCAAAAATTGAGCTGAGATCTATCAAGTTTGCTCTGAGGACTTGGGACTGGGTGCATTTGCACACCCACACATGTCTTATGGAGATGCATCAAGGTTAATAAAGCTGCTTGGGTGTTTTGCTCGGCTCCCACATGAGGACAGCCTTGCCACAAAAAGCTAAGTGCTTTCTCCTTGCCTCATTAGATTTGGTTGAGCAATCCTCCCACTGCAGCTGCATGAAAAGCAGCACCATGTCTGCATATCTGCTACTTCTGGTGACCATAAAGCAGCTGAATTTGGGTAGTGTGGGGACATTGACCTGGAGCCTGAAAGATTACGGGCAACCAAGAGCCTCCAATGGGCGCAGCTGGGTCAGGACCAAGGGAAGAGGTCCTTGTGACAACAGGTCTGCCCCTAACTCATTGCTGAAATCAAAGAGGGGAAAGGGGTCTCCCACACGTGTAATCTCCCTGCGAGACACAGCGAGAGATGGAGGATGACGACGGTCTTACAGGTATTGCCTTCGGAGGGCCTCGATGTCGGCATTGACACTGCTGATCTGGGAGCGCTGGGACTTCTCCAGCTCTCGCTCCAGCTCTTCCCGGTGTGCGTTCTTCATGGCTTCGATGGCTGTGTAGGAAAGCACAGCGTTAGCACCCAGCACCACTCCACCCAAGGGCCTTTTTTTGAGTTTTTGTTTGTTTGTTTTTTAAAGGAACAAAAACCGAGTCATCCCAGTGAACCTCCCACTGCTTCGTGGCCCCTTCAGTCTGTGCCCCTGGCTGCAAAGCAGTAAAGGGGCTTCTGCAAATCCCACTTTTTAATAAAGTCCAAACGATTGTCCAATTTGTATGTTGTTTCCTGGATTGTGGGACTCCTAATGCAGAGACCCTGGGTTCCAGCACTTTAAAACTCCGCAGGGCACTGAAGAATGAATTCAGTGTGGAATCAGCAATAAATTAATCCCAGGAATGACTAACGCCTTTCTGAGATGGAATGGAAAACGGATCAGACCATGTTAACAGCAAGCCTGGAGAAGGACCAGGAGATGGGCCGCCACTCAAAACGTATGTCCCACCAGCCTCTCCCCATCTCTCTGTGATCCCCACCCAGCCCACATCCCACCCCACGCTCTGCTCCTCCACATCGGAGCAAATGCTATCCCCATGTCCCCATCAACACGGAGCTGCCCCACTGCGGGGGACCCTCTGGCGTGTCCCCATACCTGAAATGGTGGCAGCCGTTTCTTCTGCCAGCAGGCGGTCTTTCTCCTCCCGCAGCTTCTCCAGCTCCCGCTGGTGCTGCCGCTGCAGGTCCTCGATCTTCTTCTGGTGTGTCTCCTCCATGGCTGCAAAGCCCCTTTCACATGTTGCCTGCAAAAGGGACGAGGGGAAGAGGTTGGCCCAGGAGTGCAGGGCCGGTGTCACAGCTGTGGTGAGCCTGCCGGGAGCTGCACGCCAGCGGGTAGGCCGGCACCCACGTTCCATCATGGGGAGCTTCTCCCTCCCCAACCGTGGAGGAGCTGGCTGAGGATGGACCTCGCAAGGTCAGAGCCTGTCCTGCAGTCGCTTGACCCCTGACAGCTCCGGTGAACGGGAAGAACAGGGTAAGTCTGGTGTCAGACCCGATTGGGGAATGCAAATATATGTTAAAAACAACAAAAAAAAGCCTACTGTGCCCCTTCTGCTCTCTTTTGCGATGCCTGATTTTATGCGGCCACCTCTGGGGTGGAAAACAAATGACTCGTGACAGCAACAGGACCTTAATTCCCAACTGAGTATCGCTTCAAATGCTGCATGGGCAATTATTTGCTAATTGAATTACTAGGAGTGAACTTAGCCCAGGACATGGAAGCAGCACTCTGGGGATTCAGGAGCCACCAGCCGTTAGATCCTGAATTCCAACCTGGTCCTGCCCCAGGCACAGACCCCGCTCCTGCCTCTGCAGCCGGACAAATGCAAAAGCCTGTTCCCAGTTCAGCCGCCAGCCCGGCTGCCCCGCCAAGCATATTTGGATCGTGGACAGACACATGGCTGCAGGACAGAGGCAGGACAGCAAAGCCACCGGCAGGCTCGAGCCACGAGCTGGGACGGGGAACGCACTGGGGATGCGGTGCACAAGCCCTATCAGACATCTAGGGGCAACCCTGATGCAAAGCACTGCGCTGGGCTTTTCTTCCCTCTTAATGTTACAGGCTGGCTTAATTTCCTGATTTCAACAGATTTCTTCTTGATTCACACTCACGTTTTCCACAGGAAGCGAGAACTGTCACCGAGGGAGCCATTGGGACTTCAGGGGAAATTTAAGGGGGACAAATTCACTCCCCCAGTGACTAAAGTGCTCATGACAGTCTAACACCCGCTGACCTACACTAACATATGCTCTTCAGCATCACTTCGTTGTCTAATGCTCTGTAACCTGTGCCACTCTCATTCCCAATTTTCAGATCTGGTGCTTTTATTCCTCCCCTTTAAGTTTGAATGCTGAGGCATTCTTCATTTTCTCAGCCTTTTTTTTTTTTTTTTTTTTTGAAACTCATAACTCAGTGCCAGAACCTGTCTGGACTTGGCTGACTATGGAGAGGCACGAAGCAGCCTTGCAGGATTCTTCATTACACCTCTAATGCTGGAGGAGAACGATGAATGCTCCTCCATAGGTCTGGCTGTAGATTCAGTATTTAATGTATTGTAAATGCATTGCTATAAATCCAGGACATCTGAACGTGAACAAACCAGTATCTCGTGTTACTGATGTTACATTCTCCATCAGCTTCAGAAGAGAAGAATTGAGCACATTTTAACTTGTAAATTGGACAGGTTTGCAATCACTTATTAGCGTTCTAACCAAGGGAAGGTTCTGTTTTGCTGTCTGTCCCTCTGCTTCCTACAGAGGTGCAGAGAGAGGCCGGTTCGCTCTGCTGTCCTCCTGGACAGCTCTGCCCAGAAGATGCTGCTTGCCTTCCCACCAGGCAAACTTCAGGTTTGGCAGAGCAAAGCTGAAAACAGAGGCGGGAGGTCAGGTTCATTGCTTGCCGTTATTTTTCAGCCTCTATTTTGGTTCTGGCCTTTTTGCTTCTTCCAAAACAAGAACATCCTCTGGTACAAGCAACCCTGTTTGGTGCCTGGCTTGCAAGACAAGGTGTTACCTGTGTGTCCTGCTGACCTGAGCGGGGGGTTCAAAAAGGGTTTTTCCTTCCTAAGGGTTAAGTTGGAGGAGATAGAGTTCAGTGAACACCACTGCTTCCCTCCCATCTCCCCAGCAGCTCTCCCTCCTCTGGACACCTGATTCACCCCTGATGGAATGCAGCAGAACTACTGCTCTCCCCAAGCTAAAACCAGCTTTTGGCTAGAGTTGAGCCATGCTTTACCCCCAGTACTAATGTGCGCTGAAGATCTTGCAGCTGGAAGCAAGCTCTTCCACATTTTTGCTGACTCTGAAGAACGACTGCTCCATGAAAGCCTCACCAGCATGGCCTCTGCGTGCAGCCTGCATTGCTGCCCTTTCAGCTGCCCGTTCAACCTGGAAGCCCCCCTGGGTGCTGCCACGAGTCCTCTACTGCCCTAAACCCACTTCTTAACTGGAAATGCTCTCTGATCAAAAGCAAAACACCAAACCCAAGAGGTTTAGACGTTGTACCATCTCAGGCTAGTTTTACACCCAGTCCTGACTGGTGGAGCAATCTGAACACAGGCACTTGATTGCCACTGGGTTTTTCTGCACCTAGCCTGGGTTTCCCAAAACTGTGCACTGTTTGTTGTGTAAAGAATCGCTGGTGTGCAACACCAGGGTGGCTCTCCTTGCAGCCTCCTGCAGAGGAGCTTTGCTTTGCTACAGAATTTGGCATCCATTTGCAGCTGCCTTCCCCAGGAACATACATGTTGAGAGCATTGAGTTTCCATTTCATCTTACATTTTTGAGGGCAGCAGAGACAGACTGGAGATTTGATCAGACTGGGAAAGACAGAGTTGAGGAATGCTTTTAAAGGGAAGTCATGAACAAAACGTACGCCTCAGGTACAAGGAGAAACACTACGGTCTTCGTATTGAAGGATAACGTGAAGTTATCAAGCTACTTTGAAACTCTCCCTCCCTCTACACACAGAGGCCGCCTTCAACAGTCAACCTTCCGACTGAGATCAACCCCTCAGCAATGCATTTAGAATACCCCAGCATGGAGAAAAGGGCAATGCCATGCTTTACAGAGGCCTTTCTAACACTTTGGGGCTTGCTTCAGCGTGCTGGCTCTTTCGGAGAACACCCTTTGGTTCAGTAAGCGAACCTCGGGACCGAACACACCCTCCTGTACATTCAGCAGGGGAAAGCGTAAAGCATTAAACGTATTAAAAGACCTTTAAGTTTTCAAAGTCTTTCTGGTATTTTTCCCTCAAGGTGGAAGCATTCCCCTCCAGATGCTTGTTCTCCAGCTCATCCCTCATGACGTTCATCTGGGCCTCCAGCTCCTGGATGCGCTCCCTCAGGCCATGCATGGAGTCCAGGTCACTGCTGGGGCCCTGCCCAGTGCCACCCGCCTCACCGGCCGCCCAGGCGTCCCCACTGCCTGGGCCCGCCGCGGGGGACACCTCTGGGTGCTGCCTCTGGTACTCGTCCAGCGTCTCCTGCAGGCGCTGCAGGTTCTGGCTGTAGTGCTCCTGCAACGCCTGCAGCTCCTCGCTGTGGATGATCTGCAGCTCCTTGATCTTGGCCTGGAACTTGTCCTCCAGCATTTGCATCTGCTCCAGGTGATACCGCTCCATGTTCTGCTTGTCACGGACGATGGCATCCAGCTGGTTGAGACCTTCCGTCCTCTCAGCCTTCAGAGCATCCTCTGTCCTGCTTAGTTGCTCTATCACATTTCGAATCTCCTCCTCATACCGTCCCTGCAATTCACTCAAGCTCTTGCTGTGTTTATGCTCTTCTTCCTCCAAGAACCTTCGCTGACTGTCAAGCTGGGACACCTTTGCTTTGAGATCGGCGTTCTCCCTTTCAAGCATGGCAATCACCTCGCCATACTCACCCTGCTGCTTTCTAAGTAAGTCTTCATACTCGTCCCGAAGGAGAGAGACTGTCTTCACGCGCTCCTGGCAGAGCGCGTCCATGCTCTGCAAGGACTCCTTGTAGGACTTCAGCTCTCTCTCATACTCCAGTCGGACTTTGCAAGCAGCATAACAAACCTGAGCCTGAACAATTGCATCTTGGACTAACAAAGAGGAATACCGTTCAAGGTCTCCCATGCACGAATGATATGGAAGACTCTGAGATATCTTCAGGAGCTTCTGACAGTTTCTCATTGCCTCCTCAGGAGGCAGAGAGAGTAAGGCAACAGATATTTCCTTCAGAACATTTGATTTGTCTTTTAGTTGTTGGGCAAGATCTTCCTGAATGGAAACAAGAGCTTCACTGCTATGGTCCATCAGGCTGCCAGTCTCCGTCTTGGCTAATTCCTGACACGGCACCATTTGGAGACGGCTCCCATCCCAGGAGATTTGGGTTCCTTCTGAAGCATCTTTTTGAATTTCAAGTGCTTCAGAAATCTGGTGCATAACTCTATCAAAATCAGGAGTCCTGTATGTTTTGATGATCTCCTCCAACATGCATTTATGCTGCTGGAGAGCTGTTTTGGTATTATGGAGGTCTTCTTCAATTGTTTTTAATCTCTGATGAAAAGACTCCCTCATTTTCTGTGCGACAAACCCAAGTTCTGCCTTGATCAGCGTAGCATCTGCTACAGCACTGAGAAAACATGGAGAAAAGCCCAAACCTGTTGTTTCTGTTTTGCCCTCGGCTTCTCCTTCTCTGGTGCTCAAGTGCACTCTCAGCTCCTCCACCTGGCTCCAGAACTCCCCTTCCAGCAACAGCTTCTTAGATAGGACACTGGCCAAGTCGACTGCTGTATGAGAAACAGTTGCCGGCTCCAACAAAACCACCTCAGCTGTTCCCTGGATCTCTCTCAGAAGCTGAGATATCTCAGAGCTTGCATTTTTCAAAGACTCTGCTATCTGGTTGATGAGAGAGGCCTCAAATGCCACTCTCTCAGAAAGCCATCTCAGCTGGCTGGCGTCAAACATTTCCGCTCGCTGCTCCTTGGAGACGTGCTCCTCTTCTCCCAAAAAACCTCCTTCTGGAGCGGGACTTTCCACGATAAGGCTTTCACTCTGCTGATACTCCAATGGGACTGGCGCCCCTCTCAAGGCTTGGATTGCATTTGATAAGGTCGTTTCCATGCTGGACAGAGTAACAAGGAACAAATCACCCTCTTTGTCCTTGTCTGATTTGGGCAAAGATCTTAGCTGCTCCCTGCACTTCTCTAAGCAAGACAGCGCTTGATCATTTTTCATTTGGAAACCTCCCAGCTCACTAACGTGATTTTCTATGAGCTTGAACTTTTCCTGCCTCTCACTTTCCAGCTGTGAGATCAAAGCACTGACTTGGGACAAGCTGGTCTGAAGTTGTTCCCGCAGCTGAGACTCTGTGCTGGCCCACTGATGGTGGAGGGCGATGAGTGTCTCCTGATTATGGCCGTGCTGGCTTTCAAGCTTCATCGTTACGTCTTTGAGTTTTTCCTCTGTAATATAAAGTTTGGTTTCCAGGGAATGGATGATTGAGAGATAGGTCTCAGAGTCGCTTGTCCCTGAGGATGGGTAACCAAGAGCTGGCTCTGATGACATGCTTTCTTCAGACAGTGATCTGTCTTGGCTCGTGTCTGAAGAGGTACTGCTTGTCCAGTTTTTCTCTGATCCGTCTGGATGGATGTATTTTTGGCACTGGATGCTCGAGAAACGGATTCTTTGCCTCTTGGCCCCCATGATTCCTACATCAGGCTTTGCTAAGGCTTTCTGAACTAACTCTTGGTCCTGGAGCTCTGCAGCTTTGGACGGGGAGCCAAATTCTTCTGCTTGCCTCTGGCTGGTCTCAAGAACCTCCTCCTCCTCTTCCTCCTCCTTCAGTGCATAAGTCAGAGATGGGAGGACATCCTGAGTTTGCAGAGGCTGCCCTAGTTGGGATGCATGACTTTCATCAGCCTCAAGATTGGGGCCAAGGTCTTCCACCTCCTCAGCACATGGACCTGTGCCTACGCTAGCTAATTTCTTTAAAGCCTCCTCCTTGGCCTTTAGCTTTACTTTAGTCTCCTCTAGGCTGCTATCTAAAGCAAGCATTTTAACCAAAGCCTCACTGAGATCTTGATCTTTCTTCTCCACAATTCTCAAGTGCATTTCCTTAACGTGTCTCAGCTCTTCTTCTTTTTCTTTCAGCACCTTCTGCACACCCTGGAACTGATCCGACACCTCCTCGAATGATTGCTCCAGATTGTGGTAGTTGGTCTCTTCCATTTTCAACTTTGCTTGCAGCTTTGCAACTTCATTATCCGACTCAGCAACCTGATTCATGAGCTCGTGGAACCGACATTTGATCTGATCTCGCTCTCTTTCGAGCTCCTTGATGTGCTCTGCAAGTTTCTGGATGCTGGCCTCCTTCATCACCAGCTGCTCCTCCAGCTGGTGGACAAGCTCGCTGCCTTCAAACTTTGCGCTCAGCTTCTCCTTCTGTAGAATTTCCATTTGCTGCTCGTTATTTTGCAGCTGGTTCTCATACTCATTGGCCTTATCCTCCACCTCCTTCAGACTCCGTATTAAAACCTGCTTTTCCCTCTCGCAGCTCTCCAGCAAAGCCTCGTAATTCTTCTGCAGCTTCTCTTCCATGAGGATCCGCGCTTGCTCACTAGCGTTCAGCTGCCTGCTTAGGTCTGCGATCCTGTCTTGGAGCCGCTGCACCTCCTTCTGATGGTCCCTCTGCAAAGCCTGCTGCATCTCCAGGTCCCGCAGCTCCTGGGTCTTCTCCAGGAGCAGAGCCTCCACGCTCTTCAGCTTCTGTTCGCTGGCCTTCAGCTGGGAGCTGAGTGTGGCCTCGCCGTGCTGCCACTCCTCCAGCTGCTCTTTGGCTTTCTCTTTTTCGCTCCTCAGGTCGCTCTTGAGCTTGGCTAGGGTCTGCTCCTTGATGGAGAGCTCAGCCGCCGCATTACTGAGCCTCGCCTGCAGGCTCTGAATCTCGGCCTCGTGGTGCCGGATCACGTCCTTGGCCTCAGCGTAGCTGCGCTTCAGCGACTGAATCTGCTGATTGATCAGCTCTTGACGCTGGCATTGGGCTTCCAGCTCGCTTTGGAGGTCTTGGTTGACTTTGTGGAGCCTCTGCCAGGCACCTGATGGCGAGGCGGCCACCTCGGTCTTAAAAAAATTGATTAAATACTAGATTAGTAACACTCTTGGCTCTCCCTTCTGAGTGTCACACCTCTGGCCAGGCAGGCCACGGAAAAGCTCCTCGCAGCGATTTGGCTGCTACCCACATGCTCCAATTGGGATGATTTATTCTTGGCACAATTTTTTTTGTTTGTTTTAACCAACTTTTTTTTTTTTTTTGAATGAGCGGCAGCTGCTTTCCAGTAACAGAAAACACGGACCACAACATCAAAACAGCTGTACAGTAACAGGCTAAAAGGAAAAAAAAAACAAAATCAAATAGAACCAAAAAACAATGAAAAAGAAACACCAGCAGTAAAACAGACGGACAGACGAGAGAAAAACGGGAAGGGTGAGAAGGAGGAGGGGATAGGAACAGGTCGAGAAGAAAGGAACTGCTTTTTTTAGCATGTTTGTTCGTTTCGTTGTGAAACAAAAAGTGCACAGTTCAGGTAACACAGTCCTACCGACCAAAAGCAACAACAGAAAGTGAGGTGACAGAAAATGACATCACATCCCACCCAAACGCAGGGAGACAGGATAGCCGGTGTGGCGATGTCATTTCTGTGACTGCCAAACAGGACTTAGTGGCTGCTCATCGCATTAAGGAGATGTTGTTATGCTAAAGTTTAAGATTAGGGAGGATCTAATTTCTCTACCTGCAAAAAAAAAACCAACAAAGGACAAAATAAAAAGCCCGACAAGTGAAGGGAGGGAAAAGGTGTGATGAGAATGTAAAATAAATGAAACCAACCTTTGTGAGATTCAAACCAAAGCAATGTAGCATGCAAAGAGAAAACTCACAGAGAGAGTCATGCAAAAGGCGACAGAAATTATGTATCTTTAAAAAAATACACAGACAGGAAGAGGCGAGAGAAGCACAGCATTAAGCCTAGGAATTTGGCCTGCCTTGCTGTACTCTGGTTGCTGATAAGGAAAGCCCACAGATGTGACACTCAGTTATGTTAAGTTAAATTTCATGCTTTACACCAAAAACATGCAAGAACATCTGCCCGGGACAGGTTAGTACGTGACCCCTCCCTCCCACCGTGACCGGAGATGGGGGACGTCTCCAGTCTGTCTGTGAGGAGCAGGAGCCCCCGCCATTTCTCCCAGTAGGGTTCAAAGTTGGGGTGCCCTGTCCCGAGGAAGCTCAGAGCGAGAGAGGGGTTACACGAGGCCGGAGAGGCTTCGGTGCACGGCACATGCATCGGGGTGGGTATCTATCTCAGCGGCTGCCTTACGAAACGTGCAGCCTCTTTTATGTTGGGGCAGTGCTTGGGGGGTCCGTACGGAGCTGGTCATGCTGCCAAGGAAGGGTTGGTGCCCCCCGGACAGCTCAGGAGGGATGGGCTGGCAGCAGTCAGGCTCCTCCATCGTCTCTCCCCACAGACAACGTAGGAAACTCTCCAAAATTAGGTATGATGGAGGCGGGGGGCACATGAAATTCAGAAGGTCCATAAAAAAAAAAAATGCTGTGATGTTTGCTCACAGTCCGGGACTGCAGAAACCCCCCCTGTGATTCCACTCCCTCCACCCCAGCAGGGTTTGGTGGGGTTACTCCTTTCTGCAACAGGACTTTAATCCCTCTGCTCCCAGGGAAACATAAGGGAAATCCCCAGAACAATTAGACTGGAGCAAGCAAAAGTCTCCAACCCTTCAAAAAACCCTCTCCAACTTATAGGTCAAAGTTTGGGTCACTTCTCACTGCAGCAATGATTTGCTCAGCCCTTCTGCAGACTTTGCCTCTTGCTCCCCCTCCTCGTATCGAGGCGCTACGGCCACCTTCAACACGGCCAATCTGACAGTGGGTTCAGCACCCAGCTTTCAGCCCCACTCCCTGATTTTTCCAGCTCCAGGCAAAGGGAGGTCGGATGCCTTTGCTCCAGAGAAGCAGGAGTTAGTTACTCTTCCAACACTGCCAAGTGATAATGGAACTCCTCCAAGGAAGCACTGTCAGCTTGGGGACTCCAGAAATAAATGCATTAATAACTCCTCCAAGGAGATCACCAGCAAGGAAGGCAAGATACCCCTCTACCTGGGCTGGCTCCACTGCCTGTGCAACTTCTTCAGGGAAATTTCTCCCGTGAGAAATAAGGACACAAGGTTCAGCATCGACACCGGGTTTGCTGCCATGGGAGCGCAGTGTGCGGCCACACACAGCCACTTCAATCCAGAGCCAGTCTGGCCAAGTAGACTTGAGCAGGTCAAAATGCTGCCCCTGCACAAAACAGGACTATGGACCCATGAGAGCAGCCAGAAGCTGCCCTGCAGGCGTTACGGCTCCTCTGGGCATGGATGCTCCCAGAGGAAGGGCTGGAAAAAGTCCGCTTTATTTGGAGGAGGGGAGGAAAGGCTTTCCAAGAGACTCTCCCGTCTCTTTTGCCAGAACCTCTAAAACACGCTTCTAGGCTTTACTGAGGAAAGGCATCTTGTAACAGAAAAAACCACCAAAATGATCCAAAACAACAGGTCGTCCTGGTGCAAATCCCGCTCTGGCTGCAGGGAATGGGCCCGGGAGATACACCTGCATGTGCTGTGTTTGCCCATGTAACTGCCACACAAACTCCCTGGCCAGGAGCAACTGCTGGGCTACAAGATGCTTAGAAAGCCTTATGTGCACCCCACTGCCTGAGGGGAATATCTGGGACACAGAAAGGGGGAAACAGCTGTTGCATAGGCAAACACAGTATGGAATGGATCAGACGTGGACTTTGCTGAGGCCCCATCTGTCTGCCATGGCTGTCTTTTGTTTTCCCTCGGGGACGCCAGTAGGTAATGCTATCTTCTGTCTACTGCATCCCAGATCAGAGGTTTTGTTAAGCAGATGATCCTGGTAAGGCTACAGAATTAGCAATACTTGCAAGAAGGTCAAATCTCTCTGAGCCCACTCAGTGGTGCACATCTCTGCGTCAACCAGGATGCCCCCACAAACACCCTGGACTGAAGCCCACCAGGGTGCCCCTCAGGCACAGTGGATGATGGATTTCTTTCTCCTTCCCGCTCTCCTACCTGCAACACGTAGCCCTCCCGGGCGCTCTGCTCCCGGCCCAGTGCCACTTTCAGCTGGTCCTGCAGGTGCCGGTTCTGCTCCAGGAGCTCCAGGGCCTCCTTCTGCTTCTGCTCCAGCTGGAGGGACACAAAGAAAGACAGCGTCCAGGGAGTGGGCAGGGGGTCGGCCATAAGGAGCAAGCGGCTTGGAGGGGACATAGAGCACAACAAACGGGGCTTTTGATGGCACCGCTGCTTTGCCCTGCTCTGGGATCTGGATTTCATTTTGCCAGGCAAAATCCCTCCCCCCTGACAGAATTAAGTTTTGCATTAGTTTAATTCGTAAAGCTCACTGCGGCAAAGGATGAACAGCACCAGCTCGTGCCAGGCATGATCCAGGCAAATCCCAGCCCGGTTCAGATTGGTGATACTCCCGGTTGCTCCATGCCTGCACCCCTTTCATCCCTGCTAATACACCTTAATCCCAACTAACAACAACCTTTGTTATCCCAGGTGTGGACCTCTTCCAAGCGAGCTGAGTCTCCACCATTCTTTTCCTAAAATCGTAAGATTGCTTGATGTAGGCTCCACAAAAAGGGAACCTTTGTGGTGCGTGCTGTAATCCAAGCCAGTTTATAGTTTTGTAGATATAACTGCAGACACAAATCTCTACAGCTGCAGAGGCACACAGAATTATGAGCTTGATTTTAGAGTCTGGTTAATACGCATCAATTGTACCCATTTCATCAGAGGCCGGCTGGCTAACAACCAACAAAAGTGTAGGCTGGGAGAGGGTAACGAAGTACACCTGTGCAAGAACAGCCCTTTCTGCAGCCATGGGAACACGAAAGCTGCCGGCAGAGCTGTATGGGAACGGACACGGATCTGTGCCCTGCCAGCTCCCCAGGGGACCCTACAGCATCCCCACTCGTTGCTATTACGAAGCAGGCATAAATGCAGCTTTTTTAAGCCTTGCTCAGCCTTCCTACAGTTCCTGCAGTGGCCTGAAGGCCATTTTGCCAGGCAGCCTGCACCCCACGCACCCCGTTTTACCTCCTTCTCCAGCAGCGTGGTCAAGTGCTGCTTTGTCAGCCCCTCATCCTGGTCCTCAGTGTGGGCAAGGTGCAGGGGCGCGATGGGGATCTGCTTCTCCTCCCGTAGTGGGGTGGTCTCCACCTGGTGCCAGCGCTGCTCGATCTCCACATGGACGTTCTGTGGTTTGATGTCCGCTGGGACGGGCAGGATCCGATCCACCTCCATCCTTAGCGCCTCTTCTGACCCTGCCCCGTCCACAGCATCGATCACCTCGAAGCGCTTGCGCCGCTCCTCCCGCCGCCGGGCCCGCTCCCGCTCCAGCTCTCCCGGGTCGGCGTCAGTGGCACCAGTGTCCCTGGAGAAGGCGGCAGAGCCGCTCTTGGAGGAGTCTGCAGCATTTGCACGCTCCTGCGCCAGGGCTTGCTGGATGGGGCGAAATTCGGCCCAGTCAAACGTCTTGGACCGTCCTTCTCGCCGGCGCTCCCGGGCACGGCTCCGCTTCTGCTCCGGGTCCAGCTCAGCTTGCTCCACATCCGGCTTCTCGCTCGGCTTTGGACTGGTCTCGAAGGAAGAGCTTGTTTTACTTTTCTCTTCCGGCAGAGAGCTGTGAGGACAGAGAGAGGGGTGAAGGAAAGTGTCAGTGGGTACTCAAGACGGCCAGGCGCTCCCATGCATGCCTTGAAGAGCTGGGTGGAAAGGGGCTGCTGGAAGCCCAAGCCAATGCCACGTGGGTGACCCCCTGCCCCTCCATCTCCCGTCGCCTCTCAGGCGCAGGAGCCACCGCTGCCCTTCCCCAGGGTCACGCTGGTGTGCAAAGCCTTGATGCAAGCGGCCCCGGCTGCTCCTGGGCACCCCCCGGCCCCTGGAGAGCAGCTGATCCCGATCTCGCTCCTCCTCGGCAGCCGCCCCAGGGCCGGCGACCACGACACAGCAGCAACCCGCGGCCAAGGCAGTGACCCTGAACCGTCCTGCCAGGCGGGGAAGAAGCTTCAAAAGCTCCTCCAGTGCCCGCCGGGTGGCTTGCCGCCCACCTCCCCATCTGCGGGGCTCCATGCACACACGCCGGTAGATACGGCCATAGTCACGTGCTTGCGGGGAGGATGCCACCAGTCCCACCAAAGTCAGTCTGGCTTCAGAGCTGCGGGGTGGAGAAGCAATGAGCAGCTCCCAGAGGTCTTGCGTAACAGGGGGAAGGTTTTCCTCGAGCTTAGCAAAGTCGGGGTATTAATGGGTTGAAAACTTCTCCGTGCCACTATCTGCACTGAAGGCACAGATCTCCCCCGGGGAAACCAGCCCTGTGGGCAGCGCGGGCAGCCACCCCGGCATGGGGCCTGCACGCCATACGTGCAGTTGTTGGTGCAGCAAGGAGAGCAAGAGTTATTCAATACACCACGGAAGTCACTGAAAATGCTGATTTCTCAAGCAAGGAATGATCATTAGTGCTGAGTTAGAGGGTGGTGGGTTGAGAGGGAAGACATACTCGTCAAGCAGGGAAAGTGAATAAGGGAAGGCAATATTGTTTCCAACCTACAGATAATCCATAATGCAGTATTAGCTTATTAAATGTAGACATGCCAGCCTTGTAACATGCAGATCAAAATTAAAAAAGAAAACAGCAGTATGCTAAGTTTGCAGAGGAAGCCCGTCCCGAGGGAGTGGCAGGCATTTGCTGAACCCTCTTTGCTATCAGAAGCCCCCGAGATGCCTCCTGAGGCACAGCCCTGCTGCTCCGGCTGACTCCTGGCTGTCCCTGCTTCCAGCACAACCCCAGCGTCTCCTCGGGCTCCAGCCTCCAGCACAGCCTTGACAAGCTTTCTAGAAGGGCACAGTGGGAAGAGCTGGAAGCAGCTCCCCGGGCCCTTCGCTGCAGGCAAACAACCGCTAACAGGGCTCTGACCCACAGGACCACATGCACCGAGACTGCCGTGACTGGGAGGGAGCAGCAGCAGCACGGCTTCTCCTCCCGCCTTGGTAACACACCCCAGCTCCCGCAGCCAACAACCTCATGTATGTGCATGTTCCCAAAACAAAGAATGGAGCAGAAGAGATGACTCTGCATGGGTCCAGGGCTAGTATCTTCCGATGCACTTTCATCCACGATCAAACCACAGGCTCAGTAGAGCTGGGTTTCAAGAAACTCTGGCAGTTACAGGCTAAAACCAGCTTGGAGATAATTCCTTCTTCAGCTCTGTCACTTGCAGCTAATAAAATAAACCCAAAAGGCACCACGATGAAACCTCCTCACTCCTCAACCACTAGAAGATATTGCATGACTCCGAAGCCAGGCACTCAATCTGGAGTCAGTTAGTGATTACAGCTGCATTTTAAATAAGGAAAGTGGGGATGAGATGGAGTCTTAAAACGGAGAAGGGAGCTAGGAAAAAAGGGGGTCCTGGGGCCCCTTGGACGCCGTTGAGAGACGGAAATTATGCTGCTCTAAACACCAGATGGAAGAATCTCGGCATTTCTAGCGGTGACATCTCTCGCAAGCTCATTTCTCCTCTGCTGCTTTCCAAAGGGCATGGGATGTGTGTCAGGGAGCAGAGGGACGGCTGCTGGGAACTGAGTTAAGAGACTGAGAAGACTGACCCGAAGTTTCTCGTTTCATCTCCCACAAGTGCCCCACGGCTATTAATTCTGCTCAAGCATTTCACATCTCCTCCATCCCAGACAAATTAATTCACATCACATGGGAGAGGGGGTCTTTGCCTTGTAATGGTATTTATAGGTCAAAACAAAAAGGTTTTTTTTCTAATGCAGATGGCTGTGGGACTGGTGCAAGCTGAGAGCCGAGCATGCTGCCACAGCGTGCAAGAAGCACGTGAAGGCTGCAGGGAATTGGGGGGGCACTGGGGAACTCAGCCTCACTGGGGTTGGGAGCTGAACAAGGACTCAGCACTGAAGCAGCCACCTTCTTTCTTGTGTGTAGTTTATATCTGCGTGGTCATCCTTAGCAGAGTGTAATTAGTGCCTCTGCAGATTGCAGGGCACTGCTGAGGGCAGGGAGCAGTGCAGCACCTGCCCCCTGCCCCGGGTGCTGACACATGCAGCAATATAAACAGTAATTAGGACTTGAGTAACCGAGAAAACGAGTGTTTGGCTTGGTGGAGACATGGCAGCAGGTTAACGAGACGCAGTGGGGGGCTGCAGGAGCGTGTGGAGTTGGACCTGCTCTGGGGACAGGGTGAACACTGCTGCCCTCCCAGCACAGCGGAGCATCCAGACTAACGTCCCTCTCGCACCCCAGCCATGCTGTGCAGACATTGCCACCTCTCCATCACAAGCCTTTGGCAGTCTGTCCTTCGGCTTTCCAGCAGCCTCATCCACAAGCTGCTTTCCGGGTGCGGATGTTAATGATGTGCCTGAAGCCAGACGGAACAGGCTGGGATACCACACGCACCCACGCGCCGCGGCAAAGGGCTTGCAAGCAGGCACCAGATGAACACAGCCCCACTGCATGTGCGGCACAGCCCTTCAGCTCACAGCAACAACTCCTCAGCAACGTGACCAGCTCAAGATTGAGATTCCCGGTCTATTTATGCAGCGTAACAAGTTACTGCCCAACTGGTACCTGCACTTGGACCCTCTCACTGGGATAAGCCAAGTCAAACCACTTTGCCTGGGCTCAGAGCAGATGCAGAGCACAGGACTATTGTGCTGCAGTAACCTATTAGGCTATAAATATATCTGGCTCTTTAAAGGCAGAGAGGTCCCCTCAAATTTCCTTGGTCTTCATCTTCATATCTAGTCACATCGGAAGATACCAGTGTGGGGAAATCAAGTGTCAAAACCAGGTTGCTTCTTCCCTTCTCTCTGGCTTTTATTTAAAGAAAAAAAAAGGGCAGGGGGGAAGAGAAAGAAAAATAAATGGAAACTGCAGGGCTTCCCATCCGAGGTGCAGAAAAGGAGGAGCATGCAGTGAATCACAAGATATACAAACCACAAAACGTTAATACAGGAGAGAACACAGTTTTCCAACCTGGGCTTCAGCACGGATAGTTTCAAAGAGAAGTTTTTCCTGGGATTGCATGGAAATCAAACATACAAAGGAGTGAGGAGAGAGGTGGCTCCCCCGAGACCCCCACGAGATCCACCAGAGCTCGGGCAGGGCTGGGAAATGGTGGCCGAGTGCCAAGCGGGATGGGGAAGGAGAGGCTGGAGCATCTCCGGGTCATAGCACCAGGTGAGAAGAGCCATTCCATCAATGCGGGGACAAACCTGGCAAAAACCTGCTCGTTGCAGCTACGGGAAGGACAGGAGACGGAGTTAATGGTGCGGCCGTGTCCACGAAGCCTGTAAGAGGTGGCTCCTACGAGTGTGGCTGGCGCGGTTAGCTGTGAGGAGGTCAAACACCCTTTACCCGCAGCCGCAAGCGCTCACAGAAGGTACTCTGTGAAGCGGGGGGTCCCTTCCTCTGGCACTGACGGCAGGAGGAGACGCGAGCATTACTAACGCATAAGGGGAATGAGCTGCGGCAGCTATCTGGAAGATCAAAAGAGGAGGGAAGACGATTTGCTGGCTGGAGTTTAAAATATATCAGAGCCAAACAGCTTCTAAATTGAACCCTGGGCTCGTGCTGCCGTGACCCGCGGAGGGGATGGGCAGCTCGTGCTGAACAGTAGCCAGAGGAAAGGGAGAACCCAGCACAACTGAATCCAAGTGGTTTCACAATACCTGGTGGGAATCCAGAGGAGCCTTGATATAGGAACAGTATTTCATATTCCTATGCACAAATTAAAGCCACATTTTCAACCCTCATTGAAATCTGCACGCATTAAGAGTAACTCAGCATATCAGCATTCCCACAAAGTGTATCCAAATTAAGCCCAGAGAGAGGGATGTGAGAAAGAGCCGCAGCTTCCAGGAACGGACAGGCTCAGAAAGAGGAAAGAAAGGGGATAAGGGAAGAGTTACTCCTGCAGAGCAAACCAGACAGCTACAGGGGTTGCTAAACTCCCCCCTTTACCTTGTTACATCAGGAGCAGTGGTAGGGCGAACATGCTTCATGATGGTCTGGATCCAGTTGCGGCGAATGCCCGACGTCATGGCGGAGAGGGTGAACTCCCCTTCCTTCGTCTAGGGAGAGAGGAGGACCGGCTCAGAGCAGCTGATTGCACCCACCAGCACCTTCCCAGCCCCCCCAGTACCACCCTGCACCCAGCCCCGAGCACTCAGTGCTGGGGCACTGCTCGCCGGCTGCGCAGAGGTCATACCCAGCCCCTCCATCCCCCCAGCACGCTCGCGGTGGGAATTAGCGTTTCTCAGCAATCAGGCTAGTTTTGCTGTAGCTGAGACCCTAAGGCTGAGACAAAACCTTCCCTTTCCCCCTCCATTTTTTGTGAACCACCAAAAAACTGGCTCTCAAACCCAAGGCCGTAGCTCTCTGAGCACTGTGGGGGATGCCGGGTGGCCTCTCTTAGGTGTTTGGGGAGATGTTTCCCTTGCCATGGACAAGCAACCCCAAGCAGTGGCACAGCATGAGCAGCCCCATCGGCTGTCCTGCAGCCGGACTCTTCTTCCTCCCCACATTCTCCTTACGTGGATCTGGAAGCCGTAGTTTCGCTGAACCGGGTACTCAGTAACATCGTAGCATGTGGATAAATCGATTTCTCCATCCAGGTCAGCTGCCTGGAGAGGGAAGAGGTAAAATAAGCCCTAATGCTTTGCAACCCCAAAGCGTGGTGGACTCGCAGGGAGGCACGCAGCAGGTCCTCGAGAAGCACAAAGCCCTGAAGAGTGATGCTCCAGGACCTCGGCATCTGGGAAGACAACCTGCCCGGGGTCAGTCTGTGAGCACCTGGGGCTCACCTGGATGCAGAGCGATGGGTTGAATGCTGATGGGGAAGACACTTACCTCCTCTGCCACCGAATCCCGGTAGTATCTCAGGCTCTGGTCAGTCAGCACAAACCAGTGCTTCTTCCACTAGGAAACAACAAGGACGGGGCAGTTACAATCCTGCTCCTTCCCCACCAATGGAGCCTGGGCAGCTCGTCACAGGTCACTTGGCAGAGATGCCCCACAGGGAGGCAATTCGCAGCCTCTCTCCTCCCAGCTCCACGCCCGGCTTCACCGAGAGGCCCTCCCGGGGGGAAAAGGAGACCCGAACAGGCAGTAACGCAAGGGATACAGTGATGGTTTGCACCACCAGGACTCTGATGTCCCCAGCGCTGCCACACTGGCAGAGCACTGGACCCTCAATGGCACCAACCCTGTATGTGACGGTGAAACATCGCGAGAGCCACAGGGGCAGGTGGAGCCTTCCCATTAGCTCCACTGGCAAGACAATGCTTTTAGTAGCTGCACCTAAAGCCTTGGAGGGAACTTAAAAAAAAAAAAAAAGCAGTAAAACACTCATGTTTTATCTGCAGTACCTAGAAATTGAGTTGGAGCCTATTCCTGGCCCTTACTCTACACAAATATGCCTTCTGCACGCTCGAAGCGAGGCACAGGCTTACCCAAGGCAGCTTTCAGTTAATAAAGCACTTGCTCCAGCAGCCGAATCCCCCTCTGGCTGCCTACAGACGTGCCCTTGGCCCCAGGGCCCAAAGCACTAGCAGGTACCTGCAGCAGAGCCCAGGCCACGGTGCTCACAGCCTGGGCAAATCGCCCTCATTTTGCCTCGATGGGCTGAGCGGGAGGGAAGGAAATCCAAGGAAGGGGCAGTTTGCAAACAGTCAGGGCACCCATGCCGCCTCGGCATCAGTGCTCGTCTCTAAGGCTCCAATAGAGCAGCACATCCCGCCATCCCTCCGGGAACAGACAAGAGGAAAGCAGCAGCGGCTGCTTACCTCAGTGTCAGCTCAGAGGCATTTATTTATTTCTTGGCCTTGCCATTTCCCCGGCGCTCAGGAGACCTTATCTGAGCCTCATTACTGACGCCAAAGAGGTTGCTGGGTCGCAAGGGAGATGAGACTAATGGAGAACGGGAACACGAAACCAGTGCTGCTATCCAAGCTGCCCCGGCTCCCTAGAAACCCATGACACGATATCCAGCTGTGGGGCTTTGAAACCTCCCCAGGACAGACCACCAGCTCTTCTCGCTCCAAGACAAACACCATTTGCAGAGGGCTTGCACACAACTACTGCTGCCTGGCTCCAGAGTTGTACAAATTCCCTGTTGCTGCTCTGCCCAAGCGCCTACATCAGGTTTCTCCCATCTGGAGCACAGCCCAATACTGATCTACCCTGCAAGGACATCGGGGCTTCGTCAGTGCCGAGAGCAGCCCCACGCGCAGCCTGCACAGCCAGGACATCGGAGTGAGCGTCAGCTGCCAGAAACCAGGACCGACCACAGCACTGAAGACCGACGCGAAGGGCAGAGCTTCCCCCGGACTCACCTGCCCGTCCTCATACTGCTTTGTCAACCAGCCCTTCTTGAAGTTCAGCAGGTCAGGCTGCAAGAAAGGAGAGAGGTGATCAGAGGGAAGGGTGGAAGCGTCCGCACCCAGCAGACAACAGCAGCAGCTTGATAAAACACAGCGCAGCAATAAAAGAGACCAGCAACAGTTAAATTGGATCATTATACTGCATGGAGCTAAACGTTTGCTCCCAGGAGGAACAGAGACGCACTGTATGGTTTATTCAGGCTGTCCCCTTTCTAGCACTTCTCTTGCAATTTCCTACTGTTAACACCAGCCTTACAGAGGAAGGAGAAGCAAGGAATTAGCAAGACTGCAGGCAGTTTTGTCCCTCTATTATATACTACGAAGGAAAAACGATGTGCTATTCATGCAAAGCTGCAGGGTTCTAAACAAGGCTGAGTTCCCAAGGCTGAAAATACAAGGAATCCAAGCACTGCACCACCCAAATGACACCTGCTCTTTCCTCCAAAGCGGGTGCATCAGGATGTTGAAGCTCTGAGAAAAGCAACCAAGACAGCGTGGGATAACTCCCGCCAGCCCTTCCTCCCAGCCCGGCCCGTGCGCAGGGAAGGATGTGGTGGAAATGCTTTCGCTCCCTCGAGGCTGAGCTCCTCCAGCTGCTCCATGTGCTGCAGAGTGGAGAAGGACAGCAGTGTGTGAAATGCAGCTGTAGCATCTGAAACGGGCTATAGCAAGGGGAGCAATGGAAAACTGGGTCCGGAAGCCTATTCAATCAAACCTATGCTGTGGGGCGGCACATCCTACATTTGAGTCCTCCCACAGTGGTGGGAACCCAGCCCTGCTCCATAAAAATGCATGGGAAAGTAAATGCCACCTTGCCCTTCCCAAAGCCTTAGAGAATCGGAAGAGGGAGTGGACAGATGCCAGCCTGAGCAGCCCTGGCTGTGATGCGGCTGCAGGCAATAAACCCACTGAGCTCCACCAGGACTTGCTGACGAGGCAGTGATAAGCCATGAACGAACTATAGAGAAAATTGCATTTGCAATGACTACATCCACCTCTGATGCAGGCTATATGAGAGCTGGGCATTCTAATCTCAGCCCTAATTTACCCTGAGAGAGCGATACCCCCACCTGCCTGCTTCTCCTCTGTCAAAGTGCAGGTGGGATCATGGTCCCTGGGTCTGAGTCCTGTTTAAGCTCTTTCTGGTACAACAGGAGAGCGTCAAGCAAAGGATCTACATTTCGGATCAAAAATAACCAGCCCCCAACCATGCACTTTGCAGAGAAGGTAAAACAGAAGTAGTGCAAGTGTTACAGTTGTTCATGGGCTTGTTATTTATCAACCGGGAAGAAGCACAGGGCAAGAATCTTCTGCAAAAGCAGATAAATCCCTCCTTAGCAGCATTCATGCTACTTTACTAAACTTCTTAGTTTCCTTAAAGTTTAAGCAAAGGTGTAGAAGCAGCCAGAAAGGAAAGATGCGGCTAAGCAGTATATACAGGTTTCAGACTGGGCTGCAGCGAGACACTACAGAAGCACCCAGAGCAGGAAGGTTTCTCCTGCAGGTCTCGCTCCTCCACAGAAACCCCTCTGCCTTCCTCCGAGTGCTCGGCAGGCAGGAGAGCACAGGCTTTGCCTGAACCTGCAAAGCTGCTGAAGCACGAAAAGTTTGGGACCAGCTGCCACTGAAGGGTGTAGACATTAGACACCAAACACAGATGAAGCACTTGATGGAAAAGATATTCATGCAGCACAAGCCACAGCTCTGTTGTAATCCATGGAACCTAACAAGGCATGAACTCTCCCTTGGCTTTTGTCCTGACAGATAACCGATCTGATCTGACACAGTGAACCCAACGGGCAGGGGAGAGTCTTGCAATCATGGTTGCAAGCCAACAGGCATGCAGGTTTTTCTTATGTTGCTACTTTTATAGCAGGAGTGGCACAATAAAGGCGTATTTAACGTAAGGAAAAGGTTTTCTTCCCACTGACTGCATAATTTTCTTGCCTTCATTAGACGATGTGCATCGCCACTTAACGTGCGCTTCTTGCACCTTTTTATTACCATCAAGAATTTAAAAATCACTGTGATGGCTGTACAAGTCTACCTGAAAAGCCACTACAGAAACACTAAGCTACTGCATTTTTCTGAGAAGTCCTTGAATAGAAGCTGTCCATCCACGAAAAATGCAGCTCCTATTTACAATGGTTGTGTAACCTTTTTGAGAGATTAGCAAGTGTATTTATTTTGTTCCTACAGAAGGGTGGTGAGTGAGAGAAGAGCATTTTGTGTTTGTTCTGTCCTGTTCGCCTCCAGGTCTGGTGAGCATTTGAAATACGCAGAGAGGAAAGCTCAGGAGGGCGGGTTCAGCCCTTCCTCACAGCCTTCGTCCCACTGACACCCACTTGCAACTGCATAAACATCAAGGAAGCATCATTAGAAAGCCAGGACACGTGCTAGCTCTCCTTAACACGCCAAGTGTGAAGTGTGAAGCCAAGTCACTGAAACCTGCTCTGAATCTGAGCGTATCCTATGTCCTACATGCTGCCTATGGGGAAAGCAGCACAGTAAAGTTTTCACCAGACCTGCCCAGGAAGGGCCTCTCACATCCTGCCCCAAGGCAGCGGACACGGCCCTGGAGGCTCACCGTCATGGAGGACTCCGTGGACCTTCTGTCCAGCGACTTTGCCCGGCGATGCGGGGACAGAGGAGACGCAGACACATCCAGGATGGAGCCCACAGCTGCACCTTCGCAAGTGAAGTCCTGTGTAAACAGCGTTAGCCCAGATTAGCGCAGGAACTAGGACAGCAAGTCCCACTCTCTTGGCTCACGGCATAAAAATCCATGTATTTAAGGGGCATCTCAGGCTCAGAACAACTGTCATTTCATTGGCAATACATTTTTTTTGTCCTCTCAGGCATTAATTTGTTCCCAATATATCTAAGCGTATCTGGGACTCTCAAGACTGCCTGTTTCTTTTGCTACTTCACCCCATCCTGATGTGTCCTGCCATGCCAGATCTGAAGTTTCCCTCTTTCTGTTTTGCAGGAAGGAGAAAAGACAGCCTGATTTTCCACCGTGATCTGCAGCTGGGCCAAGGGAGCAGAGCAGCAAGCAGCAAACCTGCACAGACTGAGCACACACAGTGGTTTGGCTCCTGCATGAGCCTGCCTGCGACTCCAGATCCCCTGCTCCACCCAGGGACAAACCCTATAGCTAAACCCTCTATCCTAGGCTGCTGGATCCCCGGTGCCATCCTCCAAACCCCACCACGAGACCTTGGTTGAGCAGCGTACCCGTTTCCGTGGGAAAACCCTCTTCTCGCTCCTGCCCTGCCGCGTCTCACTGGAAAGGGCAGCACTGGCCGACACATTAGTTTCCATGTGCTCCGCGTTCTCAATATCTAATGCCTCAAATTTTTCAATTACCTGGGATCGCCTGGAAAACAGAGAGAAAGGGGAAACCAGAGCCGGTTTAAACACAAGAACAGCAACTGCGCTGAACTGTACAATCCCACAAATTTAAGGCTGCAGAATTGCTCGACCCAGTGTTCATGCACACCTGGCTGTCCCTGTTTCTCTGCAAGCTCTAGCATGCACAAATCCAGGGCAAAACACCCCGATCTGACATGCACCATTTTACCTGCAGCCAAAGTGGGGAAAAAACCTCACACTACTCAGCTCCACAAATAGTATCTTCTTAAATATCTAGAAAACCCTTGCAAAACCAGCAATAACTTTTTACTTGTAAATTTTACAGCCCTTTGAGAAGCAGGGATTATTGAGCAGCTTTGGCTTAAGCTTTGGCTTTACTCTCTAGCACTCCAGCTATCGATGGCCCCCCAGGCCACAGAGCGGACACATCAGATCAAGCTGGGGTGCAGAGGTAACAGGTACCTATGGGTCACCCTGCGTGTTCACTGCAATAGATATACCCTGTAAAAACTCAGCCCTACATCCACAGGATTGCATTGAGTGAGGAGTGTCTGCAGGTGCCTCCAGACAACAGGTCTGCCTTGCAGGGTGCACCAGCTGAAGAGGCATGAGGAGATGAGGAGCACCCTGTGCAGGAACAGCAGGGCACCCCCTGCAAAACCCTGGGGCTCTACCCTCCTCTCAAACTGGTCTACAAATCCGGTATGGACAGCAGGGAGCACAACTTGGGCTCTCAGGCACCGCCTCAGTGCCCATCACACCATGGCACACATGTCTCTGAGGACGGAGGAGAACTATGAAGAGATGTGCATGGAGCAGGAGCCAACCCCGGACCAAACCCAAATGGGATGCTCCTAAGAACGAGCAAACAACAGGCCTTTGCAGGTGGAATTAAAAGCGCTGTTTCAGCATGAAAAGCTGCTCATTGACCCACAGGAGAGGAAATACTGGAATTTTCAAAGGACCTGCTGGTGTCTAAGTTTGCTCGCCCGGGGGTTCAGGCAAGTAGCAACCTCAGGTCTTTAATCACAACCTCGGAACGTGAAGCAATAACCCACCACCAACACACACGCCACCTAAGCTCCAAGCTGTGAGGTTTAAAGCTCAGTTTCGAACCTCCCCAAAAAGCTCAATCCAGGTGGGTTCTGGACACAAAATGTGGACTCACGCGTGCCGCATCTAAACTCAGGGCTGCTTGCTCTGTGTGAACCTCTAATGTGCATGAAAATCACAATGGCAACCACAGGAAGGGAAACAGGTTATCCAGAAAAACACTTTTAACACTTCCCACAGAAAGGAACAGCAGGTTAAAGACTCAAAAAACATGAGATGTTCAGTTTTCAACCAACATTTCCACCGAATTCCATAAATGAGATGAACAGTCTCAGCACATCACATCCCCCGGCGGGCTGGGGGACCCCACTGCTGCTCAGAGCCAGGCTGCCAGGACCGGGCGCTGAAGCCCACAACCAAAGAGGAAAGGACAAAATCAGTGGGGAAGACTTTGCTTTGTAAATTCAAACATCTCTGATGTTTTTACAGACATCTGTTCAGCGCCTGCTGCCTCCCAGTTCGCAGACTGGGAGCGGGCAGATCCCGGGCTTGCACAGAGCTCCCAGTCCCCCTGGGATGTTCTGCTCACGAGATGTCCCTTCACATAAGCCAGCCTGCGGAGCATAAATCCACGTCCTCTGTTCACTGACAGACGGGGAACTGTTTTGGAGTCACAATTTTTTAACCCTTTTTACACTGGCCGAGCCTTCTCTGAGTCTCAGTTTAGGAGGGAGTAAGAGGTCCATGAATTAACATTGTCTATGCCCTATTAGGTGAAGGCCTGAAGAAAAACAAATCAGGAGAAAAAAAAAACCATCCAAAAACCGTAAAACAAAATCAAAAGCAGGCTGATTTCTCATGAAAGGGGCTGCACCACCAGGTTGTTCTACGGCTTGAGATTGAGATGAGATGGTAGCGAAGCAGGCGAAGTAAAGGCGGACACGTCACACAGCAACACAGCAGGAGAAGGTGGAGAGCAACAAGACCTGGAAGAAAACAAGGCTGGAAAATGAATGAACAGAAGAGGAAATTATATATCTGCATCTACATACAAAACAAAATCAAAATCATTCCAGTAATTCGTCATTGAAAAAGGGAGGAGAAAAATAAATCACTGCAACCAAATCACAGGCCCAAGGGTTAATGTCATCCAGATTACAGGAAAGAATCGGTTTTTTCCCATTAGCTCAACATTTCAGAGATGTTACTGCTAGAGATTCTGGGGGGACGGGGAGGGGAAGGGCTCTCCTCTCCTCCCCACCGCGCCGAGGAGAGAGCTGCTCCCTCTGAACAGCAGCTCTGTGTTGACAAAACAAGGCTGCGGACAGGTACAAAGAAGCATTTTAAAAGCTGCGGTGCAGTTTAGTGCTTTCTCAACTACAAAGCTCGTCCCAAGGAGTTCCTCAGCCATGCAGGCTGTTAATCTTTTCCAGGCCACTAAACCCGAGCTGCAGATCTCGGCTGTTAGGTGGAGGGGTGTGTGCAGTGGGAAGAAAAGCTATAAAGACCAGCATGAGCTATCGTTAAAGTGATTTTCTTTGATTGGAAGAAAGGGTTTGTTTTTATTGGATTCATTCATTATTTAGCAGCAAGAAAGACAGTGAGTGTCAGGAAACGGAAGAGGAGTTTCCCCAAAAGGTCCACAAAAATGAAGAGGATAGTTATACAAGATAAAAAAAACCTATACTTGGGAGAGCAGGCGCTCCTCTCTGCGGGTAGAAGCAGCATTCAGAGCACAGCCTTACATTTCAAAAAGCTCCAGAGAAAGAATTTGAGAAAGAAAAGTCTTTTAAGCTATTTCAGGCAGCTTTGCTGTTTATCGAGGCTAGAAGTACTCCTCAGCCCCCCTGACCATGCTTCTACAGCAGATACGGCAGACACCACAGCGGACTCTTGCCAGCGTGAGCAGAACGTGGGGTCAACCGGGCAAGCTGCGGTTTTAGAGGCTGCATCCCTGGAAGTATGCAAGAAAAGCCAAGTTTGCCAACCAGAAATCCCAATGCTCCCTGGGGAGCTTGCAGGAGGTGGGTAAGCCTGCAGCCGCACACCCGGAGGAGGGGCTCCGGGTCTCTGCACCCCAAGGACTCCCCACCCGATGGTGGTCTCCTTCCCAAAGCTGCTGACACCTTCCTGAGATGTGCCAGGATTTATTCCCGCAGCTGCAGAGCTCCACTGGGATATGGGGACCAGCATCCAAGGTTGTCCCTGCAGCCCTCTCCACTGTGATTTTGTGTGCAAAACAGGCTTCAAGATTTATCCATGGAGTTTCCAAAGAGCTGCCCCTGCTCTTTTGCCCTAGGGATAGGTCTGCAACGGGAGACTGGAGGCACAGCTCGACCTCTCTGGACACAGACCCTCTCCCCTGGCCCGGTTGGGCCCCCCTGCGTGGTGCCGGCAGCCCCGTCCTGCCGCGTGCCAGCAGAGGGAACTCGCACTCCGCTGCTCTGCCACACGCGCCAAAATCATGGGGATTATCTCCTGTTTTCTGATTCATGTTTCTGAGCCGCTGTGAGCTCAGACGTCTGCATGGAGCGTGGGAGTCAGTGTCAGGTATAAATGGTCAATGTGGAAAATTTCCAGCACAGTCCTGGACATAAGTCACGTAATATCTCTTACTATAAGGAAACAGGACAAGAAGCCTGAAAACCAGCTTTATCTGGAGCTAAGCCTACAGGTCCGTCACTCAGGATGCAGCACTGGGTACCTAAAATAGTTCTTTTCCATCCATAGCTGACACTTACACCGATTTACAGTGGGTAAATGGAAAACGGGAGGAGGAGCCGAAAATACCAACAGAATCAGAGCAAGTTCATCTGGCTGCACTGAGATGAAAGGCCGATCTGAACGATGCCCGGCTGGCACCTATGGGGTTGGCATATAGGCAAGCTATTTCAGGCAAGTGTTCCCGGTCACATTAGTGGGTTACTGAGAAGGATTATTAGAAATGGTGTTAAACCCAGGGGAAAAAGCTGACCCCATAGCATGGAAGTGAGTTATTGTATTTGCTCAACCTCATACAGCACAGCCTGAGCTCGGAGGAGAAAAATGAGAGGGATATGTGGACTAAGTAAACTCAAATTTAAAAAGCAGCCAAGCCAAGCTGAGCAGGGTGCTGGCGAATGTTAATTCTCTGGTGCAATGCTGGACTGCCTCTCTGTGCCCTGCCGAGTCCACCCAAGCTCTGGGACACATGGCCTCTCCACCCACGCCACCCGCAGGGGCCAATTTCCAGATTACCAGAGGAGAAAGCAAATGTGCCCGTCCCTAAACACTGCCCGCTGAGCCGTCCCTGCTCACAGCACGCTCCTCTGGTGCCGCAGGCTGCAATCCCCAGCCAAACCCTCTGGCAGGTGTGGACCCCTTGCCCTGCTCTCTGCCATCACCCCCCTCCCAAACGCTGGACCGGGCTCAGCCCCACAGGCAGCAAGACCTCTGTGCCTGGTGCAGTGCCTGCTCCCCTCCCTACACCCGTCCTGCTCTGGTAAAGGCCCTGAGCTGACACAGGGGAATTTTTGCCAATACTGATAAAGCAATAAAAACCTGCTAACAGCCCTAGGAGCCCAGCTGGGTTGGGAAAAACAGAATTTCCCTGGGAAAAGGCACCCGTCAGCAGGCAATGAGTGGGGCTGACGTTAAAAAAGGACAGTCTCTGGCAGCAGCATCCTCTCCCGGGCCCCGTTATCTGCCTGTAAATCTCCTCCTCCCTGTCCTCAGCTGGCACATCCCAGCTCGGTGCCGGATCCCAGTGCTGCACGATACCCCCGGGGCTGGAGCAAGGGACTGTCAGCACCAGAGAAACTCACTATCCTCTCACACTGGGGCAGGTGCTGGCCAGGGCGTCCTGTGCAAGCAAAGCCAACGGGGACACAATCTAGCCTACACCCGGCCAACACGCTGCACCAGTTCAGCCTACAAACCAGCAGTCACCAGCCTTTGCTCAGCTTCATCCCCAGCCAGGGTGGCCAGGGGACCTGCATGGCATCCTTCTCCTCCCACCCAATTCCTGAAGCAGAGAAAGCCAAACCCATGCTCTTCTCCTTTAACCCCAGCCTGGCGCTCGCTGTGCATGCTGCTGAGGCTGGGCTGGGTTTGGCATCCTCCTGCCAACTGGTGGCACCGGCACAAAGGTGCACCGCCCTCCCCAGACCTGCTCCCAGCTCTCGTCCTGAGGAAGCCAGGCTGGAAAACAGTCCTTTAGGGGCTGGGAAGAAACAGAGGAGAAGCGCCTGCTGAAGCCGTGCGAGAGAGAACATGCCCAGAGGAAAACCAGGGCAAGAAAATCAGACTGGCAGGCGGCCCTCTCGCCCGGGGCCCGTCTCCCGGTTTGCTCTGCTGCCCTCACAGCACAAATGCGCGTCTCCCAGGGCCAGTCAAGCCCATCCTTCGCCTCGCCTGGAGAACACCAAGCACGCTGGTGCACAGCGCAGGTGCACGTGTGGACGCCCTCCCCGTCCTCCTCCACACTAAGCTGTTTTGCAGCCCGCTGCACCCTGCCTCAGCACTGCAGCCGCCTCTCCAGTCCCAGATTAATGCCATGACATTTTGAAACCTCTCTCAGCTCATTAGGCAGTTGCGTAACACGCCCGGCACTAACACCATTTAGAGAGCTAACCTAATTAATGGTGCCAGCTGCCAGCATGTGCCGCGCCGGGGATGGGACAGGGAGGGTGGGCTTGCTTGCAGATATGGCCACTGAACATCACCCACCTCAGCCAGCTGTCCCCAAAGCAGCCAGGCAGGGTGACACCTGCCTGCTGGCACTACTAAGGACATCCCACCGCCTGGTTGGTGTAGATGGGCATCCTTAAACCCAGGAGCACTGTAATACAAAGGGGCTTCACCCGGTAAATACCGCCTGCTCCGTCCAGGGCTGCGGCGGGGACCCAGCCTCGCTGCCGTTGCAAGCATGCAAGGAGGAGACGAGCCACTCATCCCTTACCTTCTCTCATTGCCAAAGAGCCGGGCCACTTCTTCTCTCCCAGGGCTACGGGCCCGGGTTCTCCGTTCTAGCCGCTTCCTCTCCACCTGGAAGGCCTCACGATTACTGATCCTAATGGCCTTGGGAACGTCGGCCAGGGTGGTGTACTGCCGGCTGGCTTTAAAAGAAAGGGGACGCCCCGATTTTTCAGCTCCCCTTCCTATATCTCTGCTGCTGGAGTCCTTGTGCATGGGGCAACTGCTCTTCGAGTCCAAGGAGTTCAGAGAGAAGCTGTGAATCATTCGGTCGCCTGATCGGGTACCTGGGGAAGGAAAGGGCTGGGCATGCTCCTGCGAGGGTGATTTGGGATAACTGTACCTGTTGTTCGGGGTGCTGGGGCTGGGCGGGCTCGGTGGGGGCGGCAGCTGCTGCTCTTCCAGCTTTGAGTCTTGCTTGGTCTTCTCCAAGGAAAAGTACCCACTCTCAACACGCGTCTTCCGCCCACAGTCTATCCGGTCTCCGTTCATGGAGCTCTCGTCTAAGGGACAGAAAAGTCACCATGCTTAGTTTCAAGTCTGAGTTCTGCTTTTAACAAAAACCACCCTGATTCCACCCAGGACAGAAGCAGAAAATGAGAGCAGAGACAGTCTGGGCCCCAGCCCCATGCTGTGCCACCTCTTGCACCCTTGGCTCTTCCACCCTGACCACCCTTCATGCCCATGGAGACAGTGGGATGGTCTGCAGGGAACTGGGGATGTTGGTCCAACCCTTGGGTCAGGCTTGCATGGATGAAAGACCCAAAGCTTCAAACCAAGAAATTGACGGCTGCAGTCACCGCTCTGCACCCATTTCTATCCCTGTCCTTCCCAGCCCAGCACTGACCACAGCTCCATGAGCGCAAGCTGATGGACACCTCGCTCCTGGCAGTGGGGAACAGGCAGAAAGCGTCCCCCCATCCGAGTGGGCAGATAAAGGAAATGGCCGCAGCTTGTGGGACCTCTCCAAGGCCTGGCAGGAAGAGTCCCCAGCCCCTATTGTTCCAGGGAGAACAATGCTGCGGCCCCAGCACCTTCCAGGGACTCATCAGGGAGACCAAATGTAAACAGGCCCCTGACACAGGGGCTGGAGGAGGAAGCAGTGCTCAGGGCTTGGCAGCCCTGACAGCCGCGCTGAGCGCAGCATGGCCCCGCACCCTCCAGGTGCCCCAGGCGGGGATGCAGAGGGGCTAGAAAAGGCATTTTCCCCCTCATTTTGCCCCCAGCGTGAAGGCAACATCGCTTCTGAGGGCAGGCAGCCCCATCTCCCTGCTGGGGCAGGATTGGGCCCCATGCTGTGATTTTCCAGCACGTGATGCAATTTTTTTCCCTCCTGAACTCCAGCCCATAATGCCTCGCTCCGGTCCCTGCACAGCAAGGACGAGGTCTCTACTTCCCCCTCCCTGCTGGGATGCTCCAGGAACCAAACCCGCAGAAAACTTTTCCCTCTATGGCAGTTTTCTGCCAGCTCAGCTGCCCAAACCGGGTCACCGCAGCATCACACCACTGCTTGCACCCCCATCCCTCACCTTCCTTGCTGTCCAGCACAGGATCCTTCAGCGAGCTGGCAGCCCCGGCCTGGCCTTGCACCGGGCTCTGCGCCGGGCTGATGCCGCTGCCCCCGTCCACTTGGTCTTTGCCCCTCATTTCTTCCTGCCAAAGCGTGGACTTGGTGGCAGGGACCTTTTCTGCACTGGGGATGTTGCTGCTGGTTACGGCCATCTTAGCAGGACCAGGCTCCTAAAGAGAATGGAGGAGATATAGTGGGGTTAGAGGGGTTCATCCCAGCTCCGCACCCAGGGTCCCCATCAAGCTATCCCTGGAGGCGTGGGTCCCATATGGCTTGAGTGCTGCCCACAACGTGTGCCATGATGGGATGGGGATGGGGCTGCTCAGCCATGTGCCACCGCCACATGCCCAAGGGGAGGAGCTTGCAGGTGGAAACCCTGCTCCAGGGCAGCACGGCAGCAGGGATGGGTCAGGACTTCCTCAGCCAAAGGGACCATCACCGCTCTCGCAGTGAGAGAGGAAATGTCCCTCGCCGTCCCTCCCTGGGGAGGGCTCCCGAAACCGGCCGCACCTCCCCAGGCATCCAGCTCAGAAAAGATCCAGAGGAAAGGCGAGCTGACAAACGAAGCGGAGACCTTCAGCTGGGCGCTGCGGCAGTGGAGGGGCTCACTGGCTTTGCTTTTGGATAGGAACTGCCCTTCCCGGCGTGGCACACAGGATGCTGCAGCCATCAACACGTAAATCCTTGGGAAAAGCTCGTCTCATGCTCGTGCAGCCCAGTCCCAAACGGAGCAAAGCCCTGGCCCTTCCCCAGCATTCAGGGTCCCGTGCAGTTCCACTTATGCTCCAGCACAGCAGCCCTTCCCAAAAGCCGCCTGGTGCACACATGGGGCTATGCATCCGAATTCATGTACAATGCTGCAGACCCCGCAGAGAAACGGGTCTCTCAGGTCCTAATTCATGGGGAACCTGATAATGCTCCCCTCACCTCCGCCAAAACCCAGTTTGGGGTGACAGTGCATCCTCTGTAATTGAAGCAAATAAACACAGCATCCCCCTTTTCCCTCTCCATGTCCCTGGTCCTTCTCCATGTCCCCAGTCCTTCTGCACATCCCCAGTCCCCCTGTGGGCTGGCTCGCGGGCAGCTACTGCCTTTCACAAATACAGACCAACACCAGGCTTCTCTCCCAGGTCCCATTTGCCAGGACTGAATTTTCTCAGTGTTATAACTAACATCAAAAAAAAAAAAAAAGAAATCAAGCTAATGGACACGGCATGGAGGAGAAAATTAATTCCCTGCCACCAGCAGCTGCATTGTTTGTTCGTCACAGCTGGTTTGCTACAGGCCACTGATAAAGAGAATAAAACCCAACGGGTGCTGTACTCCTCCCGGGTGCTTTGGTCACCTAACAGGCCGCTTCTTTAAAAAGGAAATACAACATTGCGTTGAGCCTTATGCTATTTTAAAACAATACCCATCATCTTAAATGCTTCTCTAGCTAATGAGGGGCTCTGGAGTCCGTCAGATGATGATGCCATTTTGGTGGCTGCGGCCCGGGCAGTGCAGGTTCGGCACACACCCCAGAAGAGGCAGAAGCTTTCACAACTTGTTTAGGGTTTGGCTTTGTTCGCTAGCAGATGTTTTGCTGTTGTCATATTAAGCTTCTGCATTAGCAGATTGTTTTCCTTAAAGCCACCAATAAATCAATGACAATTAACCCCTCTCCAAAGTCTCCGGATTATGTGAAGCTTCCCGGCTGCTTGTTTCCTTTCCATAGAGCAGGGGGAATCCAGGAGCGCCCAAGCTGGCAGCCATGGGCTGGGGACACAGGCTGCAAAGGGCATCCCTTCCGTCCCCCCTCCCACGTCAGCAGAGCTGCCGGTGGGTTTTAGCCCTGCATCTCCAAATTGGCGTTCGCAGGACTGTGCTGGAGCCGCCGGGGGATCTCCCAGGGAGTAGGTCCTGGCTCCGTGCACAGCCACAACAAGCAGCAAATGACCTCAATTTTTAAAAAAATCCCCTTGGAAATTTCACTCTAAAGGAATGCAGTGTTGGAGGTAAACAATCCAGAGTTCACGGGCATCCTGCTCAAGGGGATGCTGCTTGAGCAGGGGGTCGGACCAGACAATCTCCAAGGGCCCTTCCAACCTCAACCACTCTCTCATTCATGGATCCGAAAGCCCAAAGCTAATTGCCAGCTCAGGATATATATTTTTATATATTCCTTACACACCCCCCCCATGTAATTATTTGTAGATATGTATTTAATTAGACAGAGATATGAGGGCCAAAAAGCGGTCTATAAGCAAGCAGAGAAATTAACTCTTTGCTGCTCAGTGGTATGAATAGCTCCAAAAAGGAGTGTGCATCAAAATCAGAAAAAACAGCCTCCAGTTGCATTAAGTATGTCTGGGCACGCTCTGCTTACCTGAGCCTGCCACACCCCTGTGCAAACCCGTCCTGCAACAGAGGGCAGTGCCTCAAATCCCACATTTCAGCCCCAAATCCTGTCTCGATTTCCATGGGGCAGCAGGCAGGCAAAGGCAGCAAGCCCAGTCTCTCCCACTGCCTGCACCATTCTACCGGAGCACGGCAAAAGCTGCAAGAGAAACCTGCCCTTTTTCCCCTAAGACCACAACCTGTTTGCAAAGCAAAGGTGAAAACACCTCTAGGATTGCACCTAACAACTCCTGCCCAAAAATCTGCAGCTGGAGCAATATTCCCAGTTTCGCTGGTGTTGCTCCCACACTGGTGATTCTGCAGGGGGAAGATGCAAAATGATGGGGGGAGCTGAAAATGGCCCTGATCCCCCAGGAGCGCCTGGCTGCAGCCAAGCTCTGCTGTAGCACAGACAAGGAAAAACTACCTGGGAGTGAGAAAAAGCAGAAATATCTATTGTTTTAATTTTTTTTTTAAATCACAAAGGTGTCCGTCCCTCCCTGAGCGGCTCTCAGACATGATCCGCTGCCGGATTAGCAGGCGGCCGTCTTTAGAAAGAAATCAGGCTTTCTCCACCGGCACACAGAAAGTGAGCTGAACAGCCGCCAACTTCAGGAGAAGCCATTTCACAGAGGGGGATTTGGTGCTGATTTTCTCCCCAGCATCTTCTCTCTTTCCCTGGACCAGCCGCCTGCATCGGCACAATTTGGGAGACAGAGGAAAGATGCTTCTGCCTTTTCAGGTTGCTCGTGAGTGCCCAACAGAGCACAGCATCTGTCCGGCAGCAGGTCCCACATGGAGGCTGGTTTTGCAAAAGTGAATTAGAGTCTTTTTCTAGTGCCACGGGGCCAGGAGCAATGGGATGGAGAGGGTGGAAGGAGGGTAGCAAATAGGACGGGGCTTGGGGCAGACCACCTCAGGCAGTGCCACCAGGCTCCATGCTCACCCCATCCCCAAGCACCTGGGGAGCCCGTCTGCCTGCGGGGAGCCAGCATCCTTCCCGCAGCCGCTTCCCTTATTTGGTGCTCAGGAGCTTGGATCCTGTATGGTTTCCAAGAAGTTGCCATGGTGATGAAATGTAACCCAGAATGATGTTTTTCTGGCTCTGTGCCCCTTCTCCTCTCCGCCCCGTCCCCAGCCTGGGTTTAGTGTTGTGCCAGGGATGGGGTGAACATCCCTGCCCTGCTGCATCAGCTCGCTGAGGTGCCCCAAATGTGGCAGCCCCCTCCCTGGGGCTTGAGGATGGGCAACTCATAACATGTCAGCTCTTGGCCATGGAGGAAGGAGGCATCTTCCCTAGAGCATCACTGGAGCCAGCACTCAAGGGGTTGTGACAACCCCAGCCCTTAGCAGGGGGTTGCTCAGACTTCCAGCTTGGTGTGCAAAAAAGGATCGTCTTCTCCCCAGTTTTTTTTACCATTGCCCAGAACCTCTTTATCTGGTGGAATAGTAGAAACTTGATTCAAACAAACACCGTACAAAACCCATCTATGGCCCGGTTTGCACCAGGACCATCCTAGGGACTTCACTGAAGGGGACCCAAAAACTGGGGCTCAGGGGAACCCTGATGCTGTTTTCAGACCCCCAGTGCTGCAGCCTGGCTCGGCTGGAGGAGCCCTCCCAGCCGGTCTCCCACGGCAGTGGGACGCGTGCCCAGAGGTCAGGCAGCCTCAGGGACGCGGCTGTTCTCAGCCCCGGCGAGGGACGAGGGTGGCCTTGGGGTCACGTTCCCCATCTGTGGGATTCTCCCCCACTCCGGCCACGTGGGAGCCCCGCAGGAACGAGTGAGTCACGGCCAGCCCCGCTTTTTACCATTTATAGTCAAAGCGAGCACAAAGCCACCGCCGGGTCCCTGGAGAGCCTGGCTCCGGCCCCCAGAGCTCCCAGCCTGGCCCTGGCCTTTAGTATTTTCCTTTCATTCCCATTATCTCTGGGGTCATCTCAAAGGGGGCAACCAGAGCCCGATGGAATTTCATCCTGTTTCTGCTGAAATGGCCCGTGAACGGCCAGCACCTCTCCCCGGTCCCCCACAGGGACCACGCTGCTTTGCAGCCGCTCCCGGAACAGTGTGTGCAGGGCTGGTGCCACAAGACAGCACCCGGGGGGCGAAACATGGCCCCAAAGCAGCCAGGAAAGCAGCAGCAGCAGCAGCAGCGTGTGACCCTGGGAAGTGATGACCAGGAATTAATTCACACCATCCTGCCGCCCTGCCTTGCCCCAGCTCTCGCCCTCCACGCAGGCAGCATCAGAGGGCTGGCAGCCTGCTGGACTGGCTGGTTTGGGGGGATCTTCCCCAGGAACAGAGCAATGCTGTGGCCCTGAGAGGGAGGCAAGGGACCGGGTGACAGTGTGTGTCCCCCTGGGGTTACCTGGGGAGTTGGGGGCTCTACCTTCCTCTTCTTCTTCTGATTCTGCTTGTTTGTCCTCGGATAGACTATCAGCATCTCCAGCCACCTGCAGGCAGAGAAAGCACAAGGTGAGGTCTGTGCCGAAGGGCAGCGCGAAGGGACAGGAGTGATGCTCGCACTCCACCATGGGGTATAACACAGGTTCCTGCAGGCTGCGGACCCCAAAGCTGTTCCCCACCACGGGTGGCTCTGACCACACTGCCTAGGGAGATGCTGCCCCATCCGCCTCTGGGACAGGCTGTCTGCAAGCTCCAGAGACGGAGCATCTGCATTTCACTCCTAACTCCAGCCTTCTGGGGTTTGTAACTTGGCCATAAGCACAACCCTGAGCTGGACCTGGGCACACAGAGGAGCTCAGCTTCTCCAACCTGGTCAGGGTCAACGTGGTAAATAGTACCCAGAAATCATCCCAAACAGCTCCTTGGTGAAAAATGAGGCAGGACAGGAAAGGAGGAGGGATTACCCCAGGGTGCTTTGGCTCAAACCCCACTCACTGCAAGAGCGATGCCACAGCCAAGGCTGACATGGGAGAGGGATTCAAGGATCCTGAAAGACAGCCGAGAGGGACAAAGCCTCCAGCAGGACCTTCCCCCTTCAGCGATGCCAACGCCCGCACACTGCACACAAAGTGCTTTTGTCCAAGAAAGAGCAGCGTGAACTTGGCATTGAGAAGTCCATCCCCTGCACAAGTCGCTTGTTTGGGAGACCCTCCTGTGCCCTCCCACCACAGACTGACAACCTGCCCCTGCATCTCTGTGAACTCCACAGGGATCCGTGCGCCACTGGGAAACATTCCTGGTTCAGATGTCCCTGCTTCCCTCTCCTGTTCCCCCCACTTTGCACACTGCTGCTGTAAAGCATTTTGAGATGACCACATCAAGTGGGTTTTGGTTAAGCAATAAATGCCAGAAGCATGCAACGAACATAAAACAAATTCTCCCCTGGCCGGGGAAATCTTCCTGTCGTGCTGCAACTGCAAATGAAACCCTCCTGGCTCGGACCCAGAGTGGGACTGTTTCAGGATGATTAATGCTTGCAGTCAGGAGCAAACGCGCTGCTTCAAAATCCAGCGCCGGGCCAATGAACAATAAATCAGCCCCACCTTGCTCTGCAATGCCTCTCCCTCCCGCGTGGCAGGCAGACTGGCAACAGAAGGCTGAGCTGCGAACCAGAGTGTGGGGAGAGGGAGAAGAGAGCAGGGCATGGGGGCTGGCCATGTTTTGGGGCATAGCCATTGCTCCTGCCTTGGCTGGAGGCGAGGAGCCAGCATCCCCGTGCCATGATTCCCCCGTGCCTTGGCACCCTGGCTCCGCAACCGCTGCAACCCCACCACTGCAAATGGGGCCAGAGGGGTGGCCATGCTGCTGGAGAACAGTTCTGCTGGCCCAAAGTGGTGCACGGAGGTTTGAATCACCCATGCTCTCGTGTCTCAGTAGAGCAGGGAAGTTTTGACACATGAAAACATATATCTGATCAAAATCCCAAGCTCTTGGTAGAAAAATGCCTATTTCAACCAGTATTTACCAAAATGGGGGGAGTCACAACCAAAGAAAATGCTTGGAAATAGGAATCATCTCAACAGAAAGCACTGACTCTGCTGCTGCCAGGGCTCGGGCAAGCAGGAGACACCACGCCTTGGGAAGAGTGGGAAAGAGCAAGCGCTTCATTCCTTTAACTTTCTGCTCCTGTTTCAAATGTCAACAAATTTTGGGAGGGAGGCACTGAGCTCCAGACATTCCACATGGGAAACACTCGCAGGTGAGCAGCAGCACCATTGCAGTCCGTCGCCGCGTGCCAGCAGCTCAGCTCTCCCACAGCTCTGCACCCTCACCAGTGCCAGCCTCAACCCAAGCTGGCATTTGAGCAATGGATGAGGATGTTTCTAGGTCACCATCCAACACCCGGAGTCAGGAAATCTACCACAATTTACTCATTTTAGTGGCCTAATCTTCAGCGCTGCCGAGCAATTGCATCCCAGCGGCAGGTACTCCTATGAGCAATGATATTTTAATGGTCCTCGGAGGTCAGATGCTCCACTGGGACCAGGGGGGTGGGCTGCATCCACACCCTCTGCCATACCCGCAGGGAAGCAAGCGGGGCAAGGCAGGCACTGCAAAGGCGAGTCCGAATGGGGATGGGGTAAATGCAGAGCAGGCAGCCCCAGGAGGCCACGTCTGCCCAGGAACAGACAAGAACCAGAGGGAGTATGGCGCTCACGGTTGGACACGCCAGCCCCGGGACTACAGGATCTGTGTGGCGACGGGACTTGCACCAGCGGGCTGGGTGCCTGATCAGATGCTGTCCTAAAGGCGCTATGGGGTCACCCCAGCACCCATCGGCTCCAACCCCATCCTGGTGTTCACCCTGCGGCCAAGCTTCTTCCCCTGGCCAGTAAGTAGCTGCTTTCTGCTGGGGCTGAAGCTGCCACGGCCAGCCCAGGAGCACCTTGGCATCAGATGCACCCTCTGAACATCCCACAAATGCTCCAAGTGTAGCTCAGCTTGCTCCTGGGAGTAAATGCCACTGGGAGTGTTGTTCTGCAGCAGGGAGCAGGATATTGCCCAACAACAAAACTGACCTGAAAACGGTGGCCTTCGTAAGTAACGAGTGACTCAGGAGCATCTCAGCTCCGGGGCCTGGCCAAGACTCCCAGCAGAGGCTGAGCTTCCTTGAGCACTGGGTCTGAAAGGTGTCCAGCATGGTAGGAAGCCTCAGGCTCCAGCCCAGCACAACTGAGCACGTGCACTAGGCACGGAGGAAGGACTTAAATCATCTGCTGCTGCACAGGTCTCTGCTGAAGTCAGTGCTCACGCTCACACCATAAATCTGGTGGCTCAGGGGGTGCTCAGGCCCCCACTCTGCTGCAGAGCACCAGGCAATGGCAGGGGTCCACCAGGCAGGGGAGCAGGGAAGGGGAAAGAAACCCTGTTCTTGCCAAAAAGGCAAAGACCGGAGCTGGTTGCGAGGCAGCAGCTACACCCGACCCCAAGGACTGTCCCTGCAGCAGGCTGTGATTGTCACTTGGGGATCAGCCTGGGTACGCACTGCCACAGCACCCGGCTTTGGGCAAGGTCCTACCCACCCTCCTCTTCCTCCCAGCTAAGGCAAGAGCCCCATGGCAGCTCAGCCCCGGACTCGCACTCACCCGCTGATAATCTCCTTGTTCTCAGCCCGGATGAAGTGCTCCTTCTCTGGCGTCAGGATGCACAAGGAGAATTTCTGCCCTGTCCGGCTCTCCCCATCCACCACATCTGTGCACTGGTTCATGTTGATGGTGCCCTGTGGAAGGGTTGTTGGCTGCAAGGGGAAGGAGAAGGGAGTAATGTTTAAGCAGAGAAGAGCAAATGAATGCAGAGCTGAGCCCTAAAACCTCTCCTGGTGGACACCAGGATCCTACACACCACGATGCTCTGCAAAGCCCTGTGCCGTACATCTGGGGACAGAGACCAACAGGCTCAACTCCTGCCAGCCCAGTCCAGCCCAGCCCAGTCTACTTCTGCCAGCAAGACGCTTCTCCTATGCCGGACACCCAGGGAAGGATGGCTGCCCCACTGCAGCACAGGGACACCAAGGCAAGGCACCAAGTGGTTGGCTTTGGGTTTGCAGCTGCAAACCATCTGGGGTGGTGGGGTGGCACCTGGGGACAGTGGGTGGCAAAGCAGCAAGGTCCCACTGCCCTCAGTGCAGGACAGCTCAGGCCCTATAGACAGACAGACAGACACACGTGCCAGGTTTCTCCCATTAAAGTTAACAAAACATGGAGTTTGCCAGGGAGGGACCGCAGCGTGGAAGGGACCTTGTTTGTCTGACGGGCTTTGCAAATGCAGCATCATCTCCTGGCCCCCTTGCTCCAAGCAAACACAGTGTAACGGGACAGGCGGTGGCCCCCCTGGCCTGAGGAGACATGAAGGGACCCAGAGGGGTGTCAGCACTGACAAGGGCTGACAGGTCCATCTGGAGCGGCGCTGGTTCATCCGATTACAGCGCGGCCACCCGCTCCCGGTGAATGGCTCCTGCAGCCCTCCCCCCCGCAAGCAGCGATGCCATCTCCCCCATCCCCAGCCTGCCTGTGCCCCACCAGGCTCGGTGACACTGGAGTCCCCCCTGCATCCCAGCATGAACCTGCATCTGGGGCATAAACGACTGGGCGGAGGGACCCCTCCAAGCTGCCAATGGCACTGAAGGAGCACCCAAAGCAGCCCGTGGCCACCTCTTCACCCCGCCAAAGCCTCCTTGCACCCTCCAGATGGCCGGGCCAACAGGGAGACGGATTTTTGGCAGACACTGTTAAGGTTTTTACCATGGAAACCGGCTCCTCTGCCAGTAAAACCCCTTCAAAAGCAGCCTGCACCGTGCAAAGAAGGGGTGATTGGGGAGAGCTTGATGGCTGCAGCCTATGACCCCAGGAAATTCAGATCAGCCCCGCGAGGCCCCCGGTTTACCATCTGCAGGCTGTGGGAAACAGCCCCCTTCCCCAGGAAAAGGGCTTTCCCTGCAGCTGTGTCCCCAGGCGGGAGCATCCTACAACAGCCCAGGGTGGCATAGAGCCATCATGGGTGCTACAGCATCGGTGCCCAGCACAGGCACACTAACGGGACCATTCATACATCAGGGACACCAAAACCTCCTCTTTTCCTTCATGGAAACCAGCATCAGCATCCACAGACCCCATGGGATGGAGGGAGGGAGGGAAAGCAAAGCCAAGCCCAGACCCCCAGCCGCCCGCCCCGCACCGCCGCAGGTAGTCAGCTCCTAAGAGGATTTTTTGTCTCAGACAACAAAAATAAAACCCCGCTTTCCGGGAGCTATAAAAACCCAATGGAAAAACTTTCTCCTGCTCCAAGTGGAGTCTTAGAAACGCTTTTGTCTCGCTGGCCTTCGGCACAGCCAAGGCCTCCAGGACTGTAAGGTCTGGGTCTGACCCCTTTCCCCACCCAGAGCATTTTTGCACCAGGGAATGCAACCAGGATGGGGTGAAACAGGGGATGAGGGCGGCTCCAGGAGGGAGCCCCAGTCCCTCACAGGGACCCTGAGTCACTCAGTCCCTCTTGCCACAGGCACCCCTTGACTCCCTTGGGAGGCCCTGCAGGGATCTGGCAGGGAGCTGACACAGGAGGAGAGGAGGAGACGGCTCCCTACGAAACCTGCCTGCTCTCCTCCCTCTTTAACCCCACAGCATCGTTCAGGGCGGCTTCCCCCGCTGCTCACACCCAGCCCTGACCCAAGCGCGCCCAGAGCGGAGGAGCCGGTTTGGGGCCCCCACACCGCTGGGCCAGCCCTGTGAAGTGGTTTTGCCGTGCACCCCTCCTTGCAAGGGTGAACACTGGCATCTCGCACAGCCTGACGCATGGATCCCTGTCCACCACCGCAAAGCTGGGACTGCCCCCCTTGCACCTGCGGCTGGGGACAGGACGGGCACCAGGGGAACCCTCCACTCCACGGCAGCCCCCCTGCACTCCCACACCTCTCGGCAGCAGATGAAACCTGACCAGCAGCCTTGCTCACTCGGGATGTAAATTCCTTTACACCATTTATTTCCTTCCTTGGAGGCAGCACAGGCACTTTGAAGCAAAGTAAAATGAAAATGGTGCCAGGTGGAAACGCACACACACAAACTCCACTGAGTAAAAGGATGTGGCTCGGGCAGCACTGCAGCCTGGGAGCACCTCAAAACTGGCTGGGGATCCCCGGTGGAGGAGCTGGCACAAGGCTGCTCTTCCTGAGGAACCTGGAGAACAGGGACAGCCCTTGCGTGCCGAAGCTGCGGGGCGGTGGTGTGGGAGAGGGGTTGATGGGAGAGGCTCTGCAGCAGGGGATGAGGACACATGGACACCTTCCCCGCCTCTGAGCACCCATTTCTGCACTGGGAGGTTTCTCAGGGCTGGGGATCTGGGCCGGGGAAGGACGAGCAGAGCTGGTCTCCAGGCTGGTCCCAGGCCAGGTGAGGACTGCATGGCTCCGGCAATTGGAAGGGAATAAATAAATGCAAAAGCAGGGAGATGTCATACGGCAGAGACGCTGAAACAATAATAAGGCTGGGACTTCAACAATCCCTTTGAAGAGCAGGTGCTTTGATACAAGGTCGAACCCAGCATCAGACCCCGGGGCCACGGGGAGGCTTCGCGTCCGGGTGAGGCAGGAGTGGACGCTCAGGTTCAGCTCTGGCTCCAGCTGCTGGCTTCTGCCAGTCCCCACCTCGGGGACAGCCCTGTCCCCAGGCGCTGGCCCTGCCTTTGCCATTTCCCATGCTGCTGTCAATGGGATGGAGCACACAGCTACCCTGTGACTGGACCGGGTGTGTCTTTCAACTGGGAGGAGGAGTGGAAGCACAGCAGGGTGCACCAGCAGAGGACACCATTAACGGGCACCACCACAAGCAGCAGCTCTCCTTGGTGCCACTGGCCGCCTCCGGCCCGGCAAGCGGAGCAGCCCCCCACCACTCGCCGTGTGCCGGTGTGGGGAAGGCAGCACCCGCACCATATGAGCAACTACAGCTCTCCACGCTGCCAGTATCAGCAGAGGAACCAGAGCCAAGAAACAATCGCGTTGCTGTTTCCCTCTGGTATGACAGATCCATATTTACACACACACGTGCTTGCAGCGTCCCCCTCCACACTACACAAAGCCTATAGTACGCTCTCCTCCTCCTCTCCCTTCCCGGGTGCCAGGCCATGAGTCACGCTGTGCTCTCCACATCCTCATACCCAGCAACTGCAGCATCCCCCACCTTGGACAGTGGAAAGGAGGGAAAGAAAGAATGAGGACCTCTTACAAGCCCGAAGGAAGAAATCCCACGCGGGACATTAGTGGGGAGACCCAGGTGCTGTGGCAGGAGGATGCACAGTGCTGGATGTTCTGTAAGCAATGAACCCCCAGGCATAGGGACTGATGTTGTAAGTCAACAGGGTTTATCTGCAAGAGTCCCTCATTTCCATTTGGTTTTGCAGCGCTGAGGTAGAAATACAGGATTATTTAGACTCAAAAATTTCCGAATTTTCTCCAAGAACCTTCCCCATAATTTCTAACACGTGTGCATCGTAGCAGCTCGATCCAAAATACAACAGAGCTTTGCTCAGCAACTGTACGCAAGATGTTTTCTGAGCAGGTAACCCCACGGTCAAGCTCCCGAGGAGCAGCTCTGCCACGGCCTCAGTGGGACATGGCCAATGCCCACGCCGTTCTCCAGGGCTATTACACAACGTGGGTTGATGAAATCTGGAACACAACCTTTAAAGAAAGGCAATGGGGCAGGGGGAGGAGGAAACCAAACAAAAGGGACATTTTACTTTCTGCCAAGAATCAGGAGGGGAAGAAAAAAAAAAAACATAACCATTTGTCTATCTTGCATGGTGAGCTGGTTGCCTTGGCACCGGGGCCCGGCAGTCCCGGGGGGGAGATGGCGGCTCTGCCGTCCCGCTCTGCCGCGACGCTGCACAGGAAGGGCTCGGGCTCCAGCTGGCTCTGCCCTGGCTCTGCCCTGGCTCCCAGCACCGCCCCAGAGCAGCAGCGAGCCTGCGGCGCCTGGGGAAGAGACATCCATGCTGCCTCCATAAATGTTTCTTGACAAATGTTAATTCTCCAAGCTAAAATATTCATGAAGGTGGCTGCTGACGAGCGTGCTGCTCATTCGCAGCACTCTTGAGTACTCTGCAAAAGAAGCTGCCGTGTTTGCTAAAAGCTTCACCCATCCCAGGTGCCCGGGCTCGGCTGATCGTGGTGCTCAAGGCGGGATGCAAGCAGGATCTTGGCTGGGCTGCAGCGTGGGAGCGAGCAAGACTCTGCTGCCCCATCGCCACAGGCACATCAGAGCAACATGGAGACAACCGTGCCTTGGGCAAGGGCAGCAATGCAGCTTGGACAGGCAGCTCCCAGCACTAGCGTGGCACAAGGAGCCCACACCAGTGTCGTCTCCACCATTCCCACCCGGAGGCCATCAGCAAGAAAGCACCGACTCCTTGAAAAGTCACAGGGAGCTCCCTTTTCAGAGGCTATGCACGGCCTCCCTAAGGAGGGATGCACCTAAGCTGGGGATGCACCGTGCACGCATCAGGGCTGGCTCTGACGGCGGGTTCAGCCAGGCGCTGCTGCTGGGGTGCTTGGCCTGCTGGTGCCGGCGGGGCAGCCACGGTGTGCCCCGAGCTGCCCAGGCACAGGGCGAGCAGGGCTGGCACAGCAGCAGGGCTTCAATGAGCGTTTTAAGCTTCCTGCCACTAGGCACAAGGCTATTGATACGGCCACAACACAACCGGAGCTCTGTGGCAGGCAGATTTTATTACACTTATAGATCATCTAACAGGCTGAGCATCCTGGATTTATTAAATTAGACAAAGGCTCTTGAAAATGACCTCTGCAGGCTCTGCAAAAGGATGGACCAGAGCAGTCTCCCATCAAAGGGGAGCGCAAGGTTGTGCTCCTCCATCCCCCACCTCCGTGCAAGCAGGAGCGCTCCCCCATCCCCATGGCAGCTCTCTGCTCTCCCTGTGCCATCCAAGCAGGAGGCAGGTATCTTTTCTTGGCCACCTGAGCACACCTTTCCCACCTGCAGCCTTCCCGTATCAGCAGCTACTGCTCAGTGAAGCCACTGAGAAACCTCTGACTTGCTTGGGCCGTGCACCAGGCAATATAAAAGCAAGTTTTTACCGTGGGCAAGAGAATGCAATAGAGGTATCAAGCAACATGTCTCTCCCTGCACCTCTGCGTGCACACCTCATGCCCTTGTGCAAGAAATAGGGGAAGATGCCCCCAAATCTCACTGCTGCCTGGACTCTCCAGACAGCCAGAAGCCATTGACCCCTTTCACAGATGAAGGCACAAGCCGTGTTCTGCAGATGTGGCCTTGACACGTGCCGGTGTGGCTCTGCACCAGCAGCAAACCTGGCTCACGGGTTTGCACCAGCGCGAGGAGGGGACAGGACACCTGCCCCAGTATGCAGCCAGCGATGCAGAAACACCCTCCCCGTTGGATAAATGCCGTAACACTTCCCCCAGCCCCATCACACGCTTCCTCACTGTTGGCCCCTGCTTGTTCATCACGGGCACCGACAGCCGGCTCCTGAAATTTATTTTGCCAGAGGAGGTACCCGCAGCCCCAGGTCACCCATCCCAAGGAACCATCTTGGGGAGGTGGGCTGGGACGATGGGCTAGCAAGCCCCAAGCACGCCTGTCCTTGCCTGCCGGGCCCCCGTAGAGCCCTCCCGAGCCTCTACCAGGAGATAAAACAACATCAGCTTCACTTTGGCCAGGGAGAAGGAATTTTCTCCCTAGGAGCAGTTTGGGGAGGGGGTGAAGTGCAGGGGCTGGGCAGGAGAGTTCAGCCAGGGGCCGCTTTTAAGCAGAGTCGGTGTTTACATCCACAGACAGCGAGTCTAAACACTGAGCGAGGCCGCGAGCTGGCCACGAGCTGCCTGCAAACTGGCCGCGAGCACCCTCGGGCTCCTCTCCCACCCAGAGCCACCTCAGCAAGGCATGGGCAGCACCCATCCCGGGGGTGCCCAGGCAGCAAGTTTGGGGCCACGCATCCCATCCACAGCCCCATCCCCACAGGCACCCATTCGGGGAGCGTGCGCTGGAGCGGAGCGAGCCCAGCCGGGGCTGCGCGAGAGGCTGGAGCTGGCTCGTCTTGGCCTTATATGGCCATTTTCGCTCCGCTCTTGCAGCTCCCAGCTGCTCCCCACCCCAAAGCGGGGTCGGGAGCTGGCAGCCAGCGCCTCGCCTGCCTCCTTCCTGTTAACCTCTTTCCTGCTGAACGGCCCCCGAGGGGTCCATGTCATGGGGATGGCCGTATCCTGTCCTGACACAACCGCCTGCACTGGGCAAGGAGGGTCAGCAAACCCGGTGGTGATCACCAAGTAGTTGCAACCTCCCTCGGCGCTGGGGTCTGACCCTCTGGGTCCTCGGCAGCATCCCCAAAGCCAGGGAGTCCTTTGGGGGAGCTTGCACCCGTGCACATGCACACTCCACGTCCAATGCTGCTGGAGAGGAAGAGGGACAGAAGATGTAGAGAACATCGGCACAATGATGGGAACAACAACAAGGTCCCACCAGGATGGGGGTCAAGGGGCTGCTCTGAGCTACCATCCTGGCTCTTTGGGGACCAAAGCAAAAGCCCAACATTGCACAAAGAGCTTGAAGCAGCCGCTCAACCCATATCCTGGCTCTCTGGGGACCAAAGCAAAAGCGCAGTATTGCACGGGCACTTATTGGCCCCGCCACACTGAAGGCACCATCTCGCAGCCCTGCAAACCCAAGAGCTATTCTTCCCTCTTGCTGTCTGGGATTTAAATGCATTTAAAATGCAAAATGTCCTCCTCCCCTTCTAGGATGGGGGTGGGAGGAATACATGATAGCAGATCTGACCCCATCTGCTTGCAGCTGCCATCGTGGCATCTTCCTTGCTGCCCGACGCACAGGCACAACAGCTACCCAGCCAAAGGGGAAGCAAATATCTGCAGCATTCAAGCGAGCTGTCATAGTAATCAGCCTGATGGCAAAAGCCCAGCAAGACCACACACCGGGACGGTACACACGGCAAGGGACCGGAGTTTGGTGCAGGGACCATGGCAGGCAAGTTGCCTGGAGAGGGAAACACAGTCATTTGGGGGTGGGAAGGAAAGGCAGGCTTCATTTATATCTTGATATTTGAATTTTAAATTGCACTGTTCCAAATTGGCCTTGTCAACTTTATTTTCCACCTCCTCAGTGTAGGAGACAAGCCCCAGGTGGTCCCTGCACCGCGCGCTGCCAGGCACACACGTGCAGGTGCTCACCACCACCTTCGTGCACGCCAGCTCACACATGCCTCCCCAGGAGCAAAGGGCTTCACCAAAACATCAGAAACCACGTCCCCATAACAGGACTTGCAAGGTCAGCTGCACACAGAGATGGTCATAGACAAGGTGATGCCAATTTTGGAGACAGCTCAGGAGGTGGAAAGCTTGGATCGAGGCAAGATGATCTCCACCCATGTTGGTCAGCCACCCAAGCCCTATTCAGCCGCAGCTGGACCTGGATTTCTGTTTCATGGGGGCGAGGGAAACAGGTCGAGCATCCTCCTGGGCATCGGCTGTGCTGGAGAGCCGAGGCCGAACGAGGGCAGGCTCTGCCCAACGGCCCAGGATGGCTCCGCTAACCAGGCACACGAGGGCTGAGGCTGCTGCACTGACTCTCTGGAGACCTTATGCTTTTGAGCCTAGAGTTGGGTAGAAAAACTGGTGAGAGAGGCAATGCCCTTGCTCAGGATCCTTACGGCAGCTACGAAAAGGTGTGAAAGCCATTTAAGTGAAAAGGGTTTGGCACCCTGGGAAAAACTTTAGGAAATGAACCCAGGGCAAAGCTCCCTCACTGCTCAGTTTTGGAGTCAGTCTTCCTGCAAAGTGGGAAAATAACTGCAGCTGATGTGGGCTTCCACATTATTTACAGCATCAAGTGCTGCTGGAGAGACTTACAAGGTCTTCTGTTCAGCACTGCCCTGACCTAGGGGCAACTCCCACCGCAGCCAAGTGCCACCCGAGGTGCCACCACCCTTGCAGCAGGGAGGCGTGCTGCAGAGTGTGCAGAAACTGGGCACTGGCTGAGACATACAGGGTCACCCCACTGCATGTGGCACCCAAACTCAGACCGTGTGGAGAGAGTTGGAAAGATCCAGACTAGAAATCTGGGAGGAGAGAAAGGGCTGTGGAAGGAGCTGCTGTTTCTGTCTCCTCTTAACCATCAAGGATGGGAATGGCCAAGGTAAGAGCCATCCAAGGAAAGCAGCAAATTAAATCAATCAAAGCCCTGTACCTCCCATAGTGAATCCATCTCCCCTCCAGCCTAGAGGGGAAGGAGGGATGGGTCCCCTGGTCTCCAGCCATCCCACAACCTCTCCTGCAAACGCACCTGAGCAGAGGAATCAGAGCAAACACACAGCAACAGAGCCATCAGCACCGTCACAGCCGTGCAAAGCCACCTCCGACAGCCGTTGTCTTGAGCTCTGGATAATTTAAGGCCCTGCATTACGCCGGCTCAGGAAGCACCATGAACTGCACACAGAGCAAGGTAAAAAATGCCAAGTGCTTCTCACAATAAAAGAGTAAATAAAATGGCAAGACATTCCCTGGTGTCTCAGTAGAAGAAAAGAAAAGAAAAGAAAAAAAGAAAAAAAGAAAAGAAAAGAAAAGAAAAGAAAAGAAAAGAAAAGAAAAGAAAAGAAAAGAAAAGAAAAGAAAACAAAAGAAAAGAAAAGAAAAGAAAAGAAAAAAAAAGAAAAGAAAAAAAAAGAAAAGAAAAGAAAAGAAAAGAAAGAAAAGACTTTCAGTTCTGTATGAACTAGAAATTTTCATTTTTTCACTAAAACACAAAAATAAAAGAAGGAAAGCACCACCTCGCAATGGACAAAGTCAGCAGAAGCCTCTCACCAAAGCTCTGCTGAACACTCTCACAAGACATAGGGTTAGACCCACTCAAGCCAACTCCATCCGACCAGCTGACCCAATGCTGTACTGCAGGGCCACGGCTGCTGCTTCTCCCCAGTTGGGCTTCTTTTGGGCTCAGCTGAATTGAAAATTTGTTCAGCAGATTTTGCTTTACAGTGGGTAAAGGCAATTTATTTCTGGTCAACACTCTTCTGACCCCATGGCATGTACACAGGTCACCCTGCACCCACCTGCTCTCCCTTCTGTGGGGAAATACCAGGCTTCGGTCTGACTGCAGCAAAGCAGACGCCAGTTATGTCCCATGCCGCATATCTCCTGTGGGAGCCATGCACTACGGCACTGCCGCCATGGTGGGGTTTCCCCCAAGCCCCCACCTTCACCCCGGAGGACTGTCAATACAGAATCTTGCACCAGCACTCAATGACTGCAAACGAGGTGAGGACAGCCCCAGGGATCCGCAGCACCAGATCCACTGGAGGCTCGGGCAACTCCCACAGGCGCAGATGCTTCAGTGGAAGTTCTTGAATCCGGCCAAATTAGCCTGGAAATCTCATTACTCCCCAGCGCTGCTCTTACGAGCTTTGCAGAGCTTCCTGCTGGGCTGGGAATACCACACGGCGAGGCTCCCAGGGTGCTTGGGGGTCTGCAGCTGGAGGTGTGAGGGCCAACCCAACCAGAAGAAGCTGGGTTGGGTTGGATTGGGTTGGCCAACAAAGCAGCAGCCACATCCTGCACACCATCCCTATAGAAAAACCCATACCTGCTCTGCTCTGCATTGCTCCCAGCAGCTTCCAGACAAGCTTGGACTCTGCAGACCTTCCCAAAAGCCAAGGTGGCAGCCGGAGAGCATTTTCCAACCTTTGACCATTGGCCATCCCATCAAATGGCACAAAATGGGAGGCTTTATGGCCAAGAAAGGCAGTTCCAAGGAGAAAAGCTCCCAACAGGTGCACATGGCTGTGGCAGGGCAAGGAGACCGCCTGGCAACAACTCGAGCTGGGCTTTGCTGCCACATGCAAGGTGCAGTGGAGGCACCAATGCAGACAGCAAAGAGCCATCCTGGCCGGGCAGGCACCACCAGGTTCAAAGGCAAGCGGCACCTGGGGGAAAAGCGCTTTGAGCGCCTGCCACAACCAGGGACAAAGGCTGGGAATAACACACCAGGCTGTTGGAGCTGTCCCCATGTCCCAGAGGAGCAGCGTTTACTCCCTAAACCTGCTGCTCCCATCTGGCTCCTGCACTTGCAGAGGAGTTGAGGGAGAGGAGAGAGTTCACGGCCGTGAGCTGCTCCTGGGAGCACTCCCCGCAACCTCTCCTTTGGGAGCAGCCATTCGGCCCCAGTGGAGAGGAGCAATCTGGAGCTGGTGCACCTGAGGGGAATGAGTCCAAGGAGGTTTCTCCGTCCCCCACGCCTGGGATGACAGACTTCATGCCCCAGCATTGGCCTGTGCATGGCATTAACTGCCCATGCAAGACAAACATCCCCTTCCTCCGCACATCTGCTCCACCCATAATCCTCACTGTCCCTCCCCTAATGGGAAAGCAGCCAGAAAAGCAAATGAAAACCCTAATTATATCCCAGTAGCTCCCCAGCACCCTGGTGATCTGCTGTGACTTTATCAATGTGGTTGCAGCAGGGCTGATGAAATGGGGAGGAAAGGGCCAAGGCTGGGCATGCTCCAAAATCCCACCCTTTCTCCCCAGCTGCAGCACCACAACGGGTGGAAATCCCGTGCAAGCTCAGGGTGCTGCCAGGACATGTCTAAAACCAACCTGTGCTCCTGTCCCCTCCGCCTCCTCTCCCCACGGACCCTGTCACCCACAGCAAAGGAAACACTGCAAGTATGGGGACCGAGAGGAGAGTGGTGACAACCATGGGCTGCAGCAAGAGAGCAGCCCACAGCCATGCTGCGGGTCCCCAGGGCACTGTTTGGCCATAAAATCATGGATAGCTACAGCACCTGGAGCCACAGCACCCGCAGCACGGGGCGTGCAAGAGCAGGGACCCCCAGGATCGCATCCCCACAGCCCTACAATGAGGGGTGCAATGGCAACAGCGACATGGCATGGCCCTGGGGTGCATGCCAGGAAAACATGGGGGGAAAAAACCCTCCCTGGTAGATGGGAGCCTTCCCTAGCTCTCCCTGGCCGCCAGAGCAGCCCAAGCCCCACACGCAGCACCTCTGCCCCAGGGACCTGCTCTCCCTTAAGAGCAGAAGAGGTCGCAGAGGAGCCATGCTGCCCGCGGCGGGTGGCAGGGTGCAAGCCATGTTAATATACACAGACAAATCAGCTCCTGGATCCTGCGGGAAGGAGGTGAAGGGTAACATTAAGTTGCTGTGCACGTGATTTACCCATGGTAATTTTAACTTTCAGCAAGACTGACTGGCTGTTCTGTCTTGTTGCCTACTTGCAGTCAGACTTCAGTGACTGCAGGGAAGAGTCTCTTCCGCAGCTTTGAAGGGACAGGACAAAATAAAAAGGTCTTACAAAATACCTATTAGCAAAAGCTTATTAAAAGCTCTTACCTGGTCTGGCATGAGGGACAAGCAGTATTTTGCTGGCATTTTTTTCCTACTTTATATATCTTGCAGCCCATGATAACTCCATTAGCAAGACCAATGATAAAAGCTGCCTGGGAATTCTCATTTTTCACCAGAAATGGCTCAAAACAGCATGGACAAAAGGTGGAAGGCTTCTGCGAAAACCCTGCATTCAGTAACCCTGAGAAAAGCCATTTACAAAACCTCACTGAAGACCTCAGCTTGTCTCCACACAAGTTTTAACCTGACAATGTCCCTTTTACAGACTCCAGACCTGATGAATAATGCATGTCTGGGATAAACCAGAAATATAATATTCACTAATGCTTCCCATAACAGAGAAACAAGGACTGCAAATAAGTAATTTATTAACCCCAAACCGTGTTGCTGCTTGAACAGAGTGCACACCTCGGCTTTCAGCCCCAAAAACACATGCTCTTGAGCCGTGCCAAGAGCATGCCGAGAGCTGGCTGAGACCCCCCGCTCTCATCACACCTCCAGCACAAACTTGCCTTGTCCTGGACTCTGTGAGATGCCGATGGGGGGGAAACCCTGCCCCGAGAGCAAGGCTGGGAGCTGCCACCCTCCTTCCTCCTCCTCGGGGGCCGCAGCCACCCCTTCTCCACCAGAAGGAGAGAGGCGGTGGGAAGCCCACAACCCCGCACTCGCCCACGGCTCCAGCCACTTTCTCAGGCATTCCAAAATTTGGCCGGAGCCTCTTTTTGCAGCACCCCCCCTCCCTCCATGGCTGGACGCCTGCCTAATTGCGTATTTATTTATTTCTGCATTTTCCCAGCTCCCCGCACACACTGATGCGGGGCGGGGGGAAGCCATGGCCGGCTCCCAAGGCAGACCCAAAAAAAACGGGGTGGTGCAGCTCCCCCCATTCCCCAGAGGCCGGGAGGAAGCCGGGAAGCGCGGGGCTGGCCGGGAAGCGGGTGGGAGCGGGGGGCAGGAAGGGGGGACGCTGGCGGCATCGCCCACCCTCTTTGCTTTGTGCACGCGCTTGGGGAAATTAAAAATAGCTGCGTCCAAAGAGTGGCTGCAAGCACCACAAAGAGCGTGTTGAGCGGAGGCAGCTGCAAGCTATTTGCTGCCCCTGGTAATCAGCATCTCGGCTTGCAGAGCCCCCCCGGCCCCCCCAGCCCCTTCCTCCCCTGCCAGAAGCCGCCACTGCCTTTCTCCAACCCACATATGTTATGTCAACAATCAATGAATACAGAATCTCTGCCGGGGAAAAAAGGGGGAACGCGCTTTGATTTTTGGAGCAGCTTTGTTGCCTTCTTCATTTCACATCCTCTCCGAGCTGTCACCGAGGGTTTTGCAGCACTGAATCCCACCAGGCAAGGCGAGGATACCCCATTCCACCTGGCAGAGATGGGACCCTCAGTGGGAACAGGGATGTGCCAGCCAGCGGGACGCTGCTTCTTCTAGGGATTCCTTTACACAATGGGAAAAGGGGTGCTATTGCCCAGCACTACCCAACCTGTAGCCCACAGCCCACTGGTGGTCCTCGCCGACCTCAACCAGTGGCACGCAACAGGGCTGGAAAGAATTAAAACCAACCCCATCCCCACCGCCATGTGGTGCAGCTGGCAGGTACGGGGCCGTGCTGCAGGCAGCTCATCTCATACCCTCTCCCCGGCACCAAGCAACAGTGGGGCAAAAAAATTGTGGTTTTGTTGGTTCCTTGGGTGGGTTGGTCATTCATGTCTCTGCACACGGAGACAGCCACCCAGGGACCGGGGGATGCTTGGGAGCCCAGCGCTGGCCTGGCTTGCAGAGAGCTGGGAACAGGCACCCATTGAAGGCACCCACCGCTGCAGCCCCTTCCTCAGCTGCCTGTGGGGACTACAGCAGAGCTCCCACTGCCTTCATTTCAGCTGCTCCACCAGAAAAAAAATTGGAAAAAAAAAAGGAAAAAGCAACTGGAGCAACTGCCCGTAGTAAATACCAGTGCTACCATCTGTCACTCGCCACTGCGGTATTCGGGGCTGTTGCTGGACTGCTGTGTTTTGTTAGACATTTACGGCGCGGTGGGACGCGGAGGAAAGGCAGGTCTGAGGCCACCACACGAGGCAGAGGGTGGGAACGCCAGCCAGGGCCCAAAGGGCTCACGTGAGGGTAATCGTGCACTCAGCAATTAGCTGCGTCATTTTGCTACCAGCTCTGACATCTTCGCTGCTAAATGCCGTTAGAGGCGGGTTTGATTTCTGCATTAACGTTTTACAGCAGATCACGATTTTTCTTTCACTGAGAGCCTGCAGCCAGGCTGGAGGCCGCAGGTACAGAGCCCAGGTTTCCAGAAGTCATGAAGAAGAAACTCCACCTGCTGCAAGCGCCTGTATCACTCTGCCTCCCATAAACTAGATAAATGCAATTTAAAATCCAGCTCATTGTCCTCACTGCTCTTGCACACGTCTTCTACACAAACATCTTTGCTAGGTCTCAAGAGACGGAGGAGTAGGGAAAAAGCAGAAAGGACAGAGCCACTTGAACCTGTTCTTGTTGCTCAGCATAAGAGCAATTCCAGCTTTGCAGCTCACCCTGCAGAAGACAATAGGGGCTGTGTTGTTTCCAGGAAGGAAGCACCTGGGCCAGGTCATCAAAGCTGCTCGTTCATTAGGAGGTCGCTGGCTGTGTCCAGCTCTCCCAACTCCGGTTTCATCCTCTCGCCTTCTGTTAACTCCCAAACCTCCCACCATGGACTGCTTCACACCAGGGCCTCTCCTGAGTGGGTCCTGCAGGCACTGAACGCCCTTCTCGGCTTGGACGTAGACATCAGCGTCCTCCATCCACACACGAGAAGATGTGAACAGAAGCAGCCAGCTTGATCCACCTAAGCTCACAGGAAACCCAGGCACTTTTGGGGCCCCAGCGATGGTCCCTGGCCATGGACTCAGGTGCCAGGGCTGGTGTTGGAGCCACCCCTAGAGGAGCCTTTCCCCATTCCCTGTTCTCTCAGCCCCCACGAACTGCCCTTCTTCAGCTCAGCAGTTTTACTTCCCAAAACAATACACTAAACCAAACTAGAACAGGTAAAATAGAAGAGGGTAGGGAACAGTTTGTGGAGGTGCCCACAGGTGTCTTGAAAACAGGACCCACCTCCAGCAGCAACTGGGGCTGGACACTTGGAGCAGAAAGAAAAGACAAGACATGAACCCCCCTGAAGCCACGGTTATGGGATCCTCACACCCAACTTCAGTAAACAAAATGACACTGGATCAGCATCAAGCAAGACATTAATATTAGAAAGACTATGAATGAATGGCATATCCTCCCAACCCCTTCAAGACTGCTTGGTCCTGGGGAACGGGTTCACAGGGCTCCCCATAGGTTCATGGATTTTCTTCCTCAAAAGCAGTATTGAAAATTAAACACAACAAATCCATCAAAGATCTCCAAGCTCTCTTGGGAACCACCAGCACTTGTGCTGTCTCTACATCTCCTGTAGAGCAATCACAAGGATGTGCTTTGTCCCCTCTCCCTCGCACTCTGACTTCAGGCGTCCCTCTCCTGCCCAGCTCTCCTGGAGGAGAAAGGATCACTGCTCCCCAATTATTCCCAACATTTCCTTATTTCTACTACATCATCTTTGAGATATGCACTAAACATCCCAGGTGAAACCTCCCCACAGATTATCTTCCACCCCGCTCCCCACCAAACTGGTTATTTTCCCGTCTCTGCTGCCCACCACTCCCATCCCAGCCAGCTCACATCCTGCACGATTTCCCATCCACACCACAACCATGAATCCAAGAGCTCCTGCACGGAGCCATTTCCCCCCCATTGCATAAACTGGTGGGACTGGCAGGGCACTATCACCAGCATTTGCTGAGGTGACAAACCATCTCTGGACCGTCGCAGGATGTGGCTGTGCAAGGGGTTGCTACCCCCCTCAGTTGGGGTTGAACCGAAAACTGGAGGAGCTGGGAAGAAAGCCCTCCTGCTGCAAGACCAAGTCAGACCCATGCCCTGGATAAAATCTGGGGTGGGGGTCCCTGCTGCTGTCCGAGCCTCGCACAGCTGCTCCCCTCCAGCCCTTTCTCTTTCAGCTTGCTTTAAATTTGAAACACACTTTGATTCAAGCCAAAGGCTTTTTATGCTAAACAGAAACTGAAAGTCTTGAAGATCTGGTGAACAGAGGCACCGGCAAAATTGCATCCGTGGGGGAAAAGGCCGGGGACGGGGGAACGGGGGTCTATAAAGCCCGGTGCTCCCACAGAGGAGGGGGCAGGGAGAGCTTAGAAATGCTTAAATGGCGAAACATGTGGAAAAAGTAAGGACAGAGAGGCCAGGATGTTTAAGGTTTGTTTTTAATCCCTGCCAATGAATTTCCATTCTGTGCCAAGACTGAAGTAAACTGCTTTGATCTGAAAAGGAGGAAAAAAAACACATGCACAGATTCTTGGCTTCTTAAAACAATATAGATGACAAAGGAGGGAACTACGATGAAAATTAGCACGGCACAGCTCTGCTGACGGTGACGTTTTAAAATGCCCCTTTCTTCCAAATAAAGAGAATTTTGGAGGGGGGTTGATTAGGAAATAATAATTACACGCATCTGCACATCACAGCATTGGCAGGCAGGCATCCCTCCCTCCCTCCCTCCGATCCCCTACCAGCAGCCACCGATGCTTACACCAGACTCCTTTTTTACCCATTGATCAATTCCTTAGGTTTCCACAGCCGGGAGCAGGGCCTGGGGCCGTGCCGGGCTCCAGATGTGACCCGACAGCCCCCTGCTCAATGCCAGACCTCCCACCTCCGAGCTGGCCTCTCTTCTTCTGTTTATACACCCAGCCCAGGGGTCCCAGTGCTCCCCTAACCATTGCCAGACGCAGGGCTGGCCTTGCTCTTCATCAGCTCCCGGCTCCCTCCTGACCTCCCTCCCAGCCATCACAGGCTGCAGCAGGGATGTTCGCTCCATCACACTGAGGTTAACGCTATCACAATCTGCCTTCTGCCTGAGTTCCTGACTTAAGAGCAGGACTACTGTGCTGCGAGCCTGGGCAGGGCTCTGCAATGCCGCTGCTGAGGATGGAACCACCCAACCCCATATGCACAAGGAAACTCTGGCATGGAGGCGGCTGAGTGCTGGTTTAAGCATCCTCTTAGACCCCCCCAGCAAACAGAGGTCTTAATGTCCCCCCCATTTTTAGAAAGCAACTTCACTCCAGCAAATAAGGTGGAGGCAGGGCTCACAGCCCATCCCCACGCTTCACTCCACCACGCTGGAAGGCACCAGACATGGAGCAATACCAGTTTGTTGGGAGAAGGACACATCATGCCCAGGGATGTTCTTCCTGATCACCTGCGGAGGAGCTGGGAAAGCCCATCCAAAAGATGCTCTCACCTTGGTGTTAGTTATCCACAACACCAGCAAGTCTGAGCTGCTCCCAGGTGAGCCTGAATTTTTTCCTGCTTTCGTACCAGCATATCCACAAAAAAAAAAAAAAAAAAAAAACAACAAATTAATAGTCTCAGGCAGCCACTGAAAGGAGGCCTGGTGCGATGGGAGAATATCCCCAGGGAGGATGCAGCTGCCCCTCTGCTCTAGCTGGGGGCAAAGCACTGGCACAAATGCCAACCTAGGATAAATCCCAGCCCAAGGAAAGTGGCAGAGGAGTGAACTGAGGCACAGAGACTAGGCCTGGCCCATGGACTTGTAATGAGCCACTAAGAAGCTGGGCTGGAGACAGAGACCCTCTTCTCTGACCTGCTCTAGCCATGGGGCTGGATCCATCCCCAGGCAGCACCGAGGTCACCACCCACCCGCAGGTCCAGGGAGGGATGGGACAGTGCTCTCCATCCCTGCAAAACCCCTCCTGCACACCCACTGCCTCTCCACAACATTCCCACGCAGCAGGGCTCTATTTATAGAGACCTCAGCTGCTAATTATAGATCACAGCAATCAAAACAAAAGGAGGCAAATGCTCTGCACTTGCCGCTCTCTGACTCCATCCCCTTACCCCAGCATTATTTTTGTGGCAGCTCCCATACCTCAACCAAAACCTCCCGAACCGCCCCAGCACCGTGGTGCCAGGCTGCTCTCCCACTGTAGCAGCAGCAGTGGTTTTGCTGGGGATCACAGGGTGTTCTACCAGGAGGACTGAGACCTTGCACAGCATGGGAAAACACAGGAGGGTGTAGGTATCAGCACCAGTTCATGCATCTCCCCCTGGACAGAGCATGCTGGGACGCAGCTGGCGAGCAGGCAGCAGCCCGGGGAAGTTTAGCTCACCGTCCTGGCACAAGTCCCTCCTCATCCCCTCCAGGGACTGAGCGCAATCCCTCTCAGCCCAGGCAGGGCTGTTTCCCTCCAGGCTAAGGACTTTATCTTCTCTAGTTTCAAATATGCTGAAGTACCAAAGGTCTAAGCTCTTTGGGTGACTCTTTCACCTCCAAAGCAAGTCTCTGGATGCATTTGGCTTGGCTTAGGTTTTTTGGTAGGCTTTAGTCTTGCACTCTGTGCAATGGGGAATCAGGGAACGTATGTCTTGGGAAAACCAAGGAAGTGCCACAGGACTGGGGAGCACACAGGGGCAAACGTCCTCGGACACTCGCAACGCAGGAGCTCATCCCCAAGCCTGTCCCTGACTCCCTGTCACCCTCTTTCCTGCCTTCCCTCAACTCAGTGTAAGAGTGCTTTTGCCATCCTCCAGCTGCTGCAGAGAAACGTCAACCCCTGTACACCATCTGGCCCGGCACGGAGGTTTATCAAACAGCAGGAGCATGCCAGAGCTGTGGGGTAATCGCGATGGTTCAGCATGGGAAGGCAACCCCAAGCAATCGCACAACCTCTACATCCACCCGTGGCTGGGAAGGAGGAATTTCTGCATGTCTGAGCAGGCTTGGCTTAGCCAGAGCTGGGCAGAGCCGGGAACAGCTGCTGGCATGCTCCCTGCGGAGAGGAAGGGGATGCGCTCCGCTTGGCATTCCCAGCGGCCAGGCAGGCTCTGGGTGCCAGCAAGAGGCTGGGGCTGCTGGCAGGAACAGCACCCAACATGAACGAGGGAGACCCTGGGGAGCAAGTCTGGCAGCTCAGCCTGGGTCCGAGGGGATGGAGTTCCATAGCCCGTGCACGTCCTCCGCATCGCAGCCATCATGCAGAACTGGTTTGAGTTTTCAGAGTGAAAACATGGCAGAGAAAGGATGGACAGACGGAAGGATGAACATACAGAAAGAAGGTGGCCGAGCAGGAGCGCAGACTCAGGATCAGCTCAGGGACACCTGTGGACAGGTCTCAGGAGGGAGCTGGATGCCAGCAGGGTGGCTAGTGTCCACTTGTCCCACCTTCTGCTAAGGGATTTCCGTGCCCAAAATACTCCAATCCAACACCAGACTGGACCCACTCCACAGCAAAAGGCTCCTGTGCCCAAGGCTGCCCTGTCCCATGGCCTCTGCATACCACAGCACCGTCTCTGGGGACCCTCCGAGGTCTCCCCAGCTCATGGCTGGGCTTCGAGCCACCCCTCCACACCCCACTGCTCTCCAACCCGCTGGGAGTGAGGAGCAGAGTCTCCCTAGCCAGGCACAGGAGCTTTTAGTAAAAGCAGAAATTGCCAAACCCACAAAATTAATGTCTAACAGGTTCAATGCTGAGCAATTCAATCCCTGCTTGCAACAGCCTGGGAGGTCTCCGGCCAGCTGCTGCCCGGCTCCCAGCACACTGCGGAGGTCACCCCTGCACCAAGGCCCCCATGGGACTCCCACCGGGCTCCTGGCACACTGTGGGTAGATCATCCCTGCATGGACTGCAAAGAGGATCCCCCATGGAAAAAACAGCATCCCCGCTATGTGTGGGAGAGGCACCTCTTGGGCAAGGCCCTGGCCCCATTACTCCTCCCTGGTGTGCGGAGATGGTGGGGAAACGGCAAGGAGAGGGCACAGCCGGAGGGGTGGAGAGCTGCAGGCAGGGAGCAGGCAAGTACCTCAGGGGAGAAAACAGTATCCCCCAGCAGCCCCAGCCAGCAATGCCCGAGGTGTGGTGGGCATGAGGCTGGGTCCTGACATCCCCCACAGGGACGTGCCTGCTGACAGCCTGACCTGAGTGCCACCAGTTCCCTCCAGTGACCCCCAACACTCAGCCTTATATCACATCCTGATGCTGTGGGATGGTGGCAGCGGGTCCCAAACCCACGGGGGCCATGGGACCCTCTGAGCCACGCTCTGGCCCTGTCCAGGCAGGAAAGCTGCACTGCAGCTGAGCCCCGATGTGGACAACACGCTGCACCCAGCCGCTCCCCGCAGGTCTCCCCTCCTCACGCACACCAGCCAAGGGCCGAGGGCCAACACCTGCGTGGGCACTTGGTTCTGACATAAGGGGGCTTGCAGTGAGCTTGGTGCTACTGGGGTCCGGGTCCTGCTGGAGTGGAAATCTGCACTGCAATGGGCATGGGTTACCTCCAGGGACCAGGAGAAAAGCTGTACGGTAGTTACCTGACCGCCTGTAAACACAGCCTCCCGACACACAGGGAGCGAGCCCGGCCCTGCCACAGGGAATGGGGCGAGGACAGGACTGTGCAGGGGCATGGTGGGCTGCCAGAGGGAGGCTCTGGTCCCGCCAGCAGAGCCATGCCAGCGCCTGATGCAGAGGGGTCAGGGACTGGAGGTTTGGCAGAAAAACAGCTTCCCCCCAGGGTCAAGCGAAGGACATGCCACAGGACATGTTCCCACATGTGGAAGAAGATGGTCCCTGTCTGTCCCTCCTCAGCTCCCCAGTCCCACTCCTGCGTGGGCTGAGCAGCAAATAAAATCCCTGTTTCCTCCTGCTGGGGGGCTTTTCCTCCTGCCCCAGCCCAGCCAGCACAGCAGGGGATGCTCTGGTGCCACAGGCTAGAAGGGGCCGGGGAGGCTGTGCCCAACTATGGCCAGGGGACACCTTTAGCAGAGCCGGTGAAAAGAGCAGCGTGGATCCCACGCAGTGATGTGCTCTGCAGAAAGGTCAGGAGGGTATTTTTACACCATGTGTCAGACCCCGATGAGGAGGCGTGAGTCGCGACCATCTCCTCCATCTATGGCCATGGTGAGGCCAGACCGAGCCCTCCTGCGGGACCCATTGCACCACGAAGGGCCACGGTGGCAGCGAGTCCCAGTGCCCCATCCTGGCAGTGCTCTGTTGGGTCAGAACCATGCCACACAGCACGCACGGCTGGAGGGGTGCAGGGACCCGGCATGCAACTCATGCTCCACATGTGCACACTCCGTTTATCTGGTTTTTTTTTTTTTCCACTTTTACCCTTCTCAAGGGGAAAAAGCCCAAGAAGTGCCTGGAGAACTACAGGATGCTTCCCCCATCCTCTGTGTGCTCTCTGGTAACAGTCCCCTGTGGCACAGGGCTACCAGGGGATGGCAAACAGTGCCACAAGGTCCAGAGAGCAGGGCACAGGGCTGGGACACTGCCCATCTGCTCCTGCCCAGAGGCAGCAGGGCCTGGGGCAGGTCAACCTCTCCAGAATGCAAAGCCAAAAAAAAAAAAATCCAAACCATTAAAAATCATGTTTCCCAATATCCTTCTACCTCTCCTCAGATCAGGTCATCTCCCCACCCCAGCACACCATTCTCCTGTCGCTGTAGGACATGAAACACCAGCCCAATGCAGAGCCAGGTTGCTGAGACACTAAAAATGTATTGAAAGCCTCCACCGCTCCTACCCGAGATATTTAAATTATTTAGGGCACTTGGATCAACCCCAAGAAAAAACACAAACAAACAAGGCACGAAACTCGAGCAATGCTGCCTGTGCTGCCTTGCCTCCCCATCCCTCGCAGGAGGCACCGGCAGAGGACCAAGGCATGCCACCCTTGCGGGGAGCCTCCCCACCACAGACACAGGTCCCCGCACGTCCCAGCCCCACGTGTCTGCACACACGCTGCCCCGCATCCCGGTGCGCCCAGCTCTGTGAGCCTCCTGCCCAGGCGGATCCCAGCATGCAGGCGCCCGCCATGCCATGCCACGCCGTGCCGGCACACTCAACCTTGCGCACCCTCCCACGGGCTTGCTGTAACCAGGAGGATAAATTGGCAGCCCTGGGCAGTTGCAGCAGGGCTGACCCTGCTGGGATCAGCAGCCCCACTTCACAGCTCACAGCAGACGGGTTTCCCTTCTTTTCATCCCCCTGCTCTGTTTTACCGAGGGCAGCAGCACCGGCAGCGTGCTGCAGCTCCAGGGCAGGCAGGCAGCGGGAAGGTGTTCCAGCTGACCTACTTTCCACGGGCATCGCTAGGAGGGCCTCCTTCCCAGGCACTGCCGAGGCGATTCACCGCCACCAAACCCCAGCTGGCACAGGGCAGGGCAGAAAGGAGTGGGGGGGACCCTGGGGACCCTACCAGTGTGGAATCTGTCACCAACTGATCAACCCCAAGCCAGGTGGGATCCTCATGCCTCCTGAACACCCACCATCCTCCACTGACCATCCACCAAGCTCCCATGCAAACCCAGCCTGGCAATAAGTCAAACCCAGAGAGCAAAACTCTTCACCAGCTCGGCAGAGACCTCCCCACACCACACCAGGAGCATTGCCAGAGGCTCCTCCGAGGGCAGAGTCGGCCCCAGCTGATCCCCACAGCCTGAACATGGCCGCGCACCTCCGCCAGGCAGCACTTACCATCTCGTCGAGGGCGTAGCGCAGCAGCCCGTGCTCGTAGAGGATGAAGAACCGACGCTGCCATTTCTGCAAGAGAAGACAGCAAGGCGGGTCACAGCAGCACCCACCAGCACCTGGGCCTCACCAGGTGCACCGGAGCTGCACCCCACAAAGCTGGGGCAGAGAAAAGGCACCGAAACTCCTTCATGGCAGGGAACTCAGGACAACAGGGCACATGCCCAGGTCTCACTGAGCACAAGACCACAGCTGCCAAAAAAGCAGGGGGGACGCCCTAACACTGCAGGGACCATTCCTAAAGGATGAAGAATGTTCCAGAATTATTTCTGCTCAGCCCCTCAAGCCCCAAACCCAGCTGTTTGGGGTGCCATAGGCTTTGCAAAGCAAGGTCCTGCCAGGCCATTCGGCAGGGCTCTGCCAGAGGTCTGCTTGCAGCAGCCCACGTTGCTCAATGTTCATTTAATGCCTGGCTTTGTGGGCACCCAAGAACAGGCTATTTTGGGGTTGCTTCCCCACCCCACTGCTCTCTGCATTCAGACAGACCCCAGAGACAAAAGACTCCAGCTATAGGCTGGAACCAGGACTTTCCTCCTCCTCTCCCGAAGGACGCCCACAAGCCCCATCATTGCTCTCCAAGAGACCCAAGTCCTGCAGGACACCAGAAGGATCCACCAACCAAATGCTCCCAGCCCTCAGCTTCATCCTCCGTGGTCTATTCCAGCACCTGGTGCTGCAGGGTGACAGCGCCATGCTGGATGTCCTCCAGCAGTGCATCAGCTGGATTTAGATGGTGGCTGCACCTCCGGGGGTGGCACAGCCTAGGCGGTCCTGCCTCCCCTGGCACCGTGCTGGCACTGCTGCTTCTGCAGATGCACAGCAAACCAGATTGGAGAACTGATCTGGCTGCAAAACTGCCTTTTTTTTTGTGTGTGCCAAGTTGTTTTCAGCCAAGAGCAAAAACTGGTTGAGCAGGCTGAAATGAAAAAGGTCCTAGATTCATAGCCCCAGTGCAGCAATTCTTATCTCACTTTTCTCAGCCCTTCGGGCAAAGTCCAAGGTGCTCAGGGACAAGCAAAACTACCAAGGACCCTGTGGACCTCCACATGTCTCAGCTTAGCAGGCAGTATCCGCTCCAGGGGGGACCCGAGTCCCATGTCCCCACAATGTTGGGCCAGCAAGCCTGCAACTAGCTGTGACCCCAAATAATGACCCATATACCCCAGGCTGAACTCGGAACCCAATTCTGGTTCACTCAGGAGAAATTTTTTTATTACTAGCAGCTCTGAGAGCATTTTGGCTGCGTGACAGAGGGTTCACGGACCATTGCCATCCCTCCCACGCACAAGACAGCCCTGTCCTGGCAGCCTCAGCAGCAAGTTCCCTAGAAGAGCAGCTTGAGGACAGGCTGGGAGTCCTCGTCACAAGCCAGCAGTGAAAGGACATCAGCTTGGCCACGTCCTTCCAGGCCTCACACCCCCCCCAGGGCAGGAAAGTGGGGGATGCTCTGACCCCCACACGACGCTGCTGTTTCTGCAAGGCACGAGCAAACCCCTTTGGGCAGGAGCTGAGTGAGCCCCGCTCTGTCTGCAGGTCTCTGCTGCCAACACACTCAGCTTCAGAGCTCCGCAGGGTTATGGCAAACGGGAATCACCTCTCAGCCCCTTCCTTGCTGCATGACTTGCCTGACACAGCAGTATTTGCATTAGGGGATGGGATGCAGCCTCCCTCCAGGGCTGTGGGCATGCCCATGATGAGCTGCAGAAATAAAGTAGTTGTTTCCAAGCACCAAAGGGAAACTGGGTGCCTTGCTGATGGTCCCAGCGCAGCTCAGAGCCACGCAGCCCACACCCCACCGGCTTGAGAGCCTTCCTGTCAGCATGGCATGTGTCAGGCCAACCAGAGCCCAACCAGAACAGCATCAAGGCATCAAAAAGCAACAGCAGTAAGCAATAAAACTGCACGGACTGAGATTGACGAGCACCTGCAGTGCCCCAGCCTGCTGCCCATCATGGGAGACCTCGCATCCCAGAGAAGGCATTCAAGTCCTGCTGCAGGAAACATCTCCCGGCTTCCTGGTTTGCGCAAGGGTACGGGTGCATGGAGGTGTCTGCGACACTCCTGGGGCCGCAGCTGCCTCCACAGGCAGGGACAAGCCCTCATCACTCCTCCTGCCACCCCCACCCGCAGCATGGGAAGGGGGCATCTCAGCTTTGCTTACCCGGGAGCGATGGACAGGGTTGTCAAAGTCCGTTCCTTCTGGGGCCAGCAGCAGCCAGCCACCATAAATGGGTTTGGCCTGCAAAGAAACAGCAGAGAAACACATCAGGCACAGAGGAAACTGGCTCACCATGGACCTGCAATGTGGGGCATCAATGGTGGGGGGACCATGTGAAACTGCACCAGCCCCCTGCATGAAGGCAGCTGCATGAGTTCAGGCTCCTGCACACAGGCAAACTCAGCCCTGCCAGTGCAGGGAACACGATGCTTGATGGCAACCCGTGGTGTTATATACACTGTGTGCAAACGGGACTGAGATGAGGACTCGGGAGGAGGTAAAACCCCAGCCACAAACACCAAACTGAGCTGCTTCTGCATGGCATCACACTGAGAGCACCAACCTCCTGACTACTGCCAAGCTGCAGAGCCCGTCCTCACTGACAGCTCTTCCCCTCACCATCGGCAGTGTGCCTCTACTCCAAAGCAAAAACATACTCCAAAGGAGAGCTCGATGTTTTCCTTTTGTTAATTAAGAGAGGAAAAACTACCCAGCGCTGGCAGTTCTCCAGCTCACAGCCGCTTCCCGTGCCGTGCACATCCAACACCCGTTTCCCCGCAGGGGCGGCCCCTGCCAGCCCACTCCTCCCCATCAGCGGCTTCCAGCAGCCCACGGCCGAGCATGCAGGAAGGTCAGAGCCAGTCAGAGGGAAAACAGCTCATTCAGCCAGCCGGGAAGAGAAAGGGAAAGAATACCCGGAAAGAAATGCCTTACAGCACTGCTGTTTATCAGTGGAAAAAAAAAAAAAAAAAATCCAAGCTCTTTCCACCAGCGGTTTGGGCGCAGAAGTGGCTGGTGCGAAGCAGACCAATGCCGTAGCGAGCGGTAGGATGGGGATGGGCACCGGGCATGTCCTCCCCCACAAAGTCCAATGGGCACCGCTCCTGCTGCCTGTCAAGCTGCAAACTATTAGCCAACCCCATTCCTGGCAAGGGCTGGGGCCAAATCCTGGTGCAAGAGTGGCGAGGCATTGCCACACCGGCAAGGTGGCTCTGCAGAGGTATCAGGATAGGCCAGGAGGGAGGAAACCCAGAGCAGATCCAGCTTCAGGAGCCCCTGGGTCCAAGGACGCTGCTTTCCACCACGAAACATCCATGCACGCCCAGCCCCAGCCTGGCCTGGCCCCACAGCAACAAGGACACACGTTCCCAGCTCCTCTCGAAATTATTTGGTTAATCTTGTTGCTTTCGTTCTTTTCTTTTTTCCTTAAAGTTTAAAACTGTTTCCAATTCGGTACCTCCCCTGGATTCCTCCTGCCAGTTTCTGTGGTTTTGTAATGTTAAAAAAAAAGTTTCCCCTCTGGAAAAATCCCTGCAAACAATAGAAGAAACTGCCTATGCACCAAAAACTGTCAAATGCATGAAGCACTGAGTAAGCAAACTGGAAACAAGCCGGAGGAGCCCTTTTACTGTTTATAAAGTGAAAAGAAACAACAAAATCTCTTATCCTCCCCCCACAACATGACATATCAGCTCTAGGTGTTGCTCTCCCAGCAGCTGGGAAAACATGATTTGAGAAGACCTTCTTTCCTTCCCCCTGTCTTTAAAGGGGATTAAAAACAATGAAAGTGGAGTACTGGGAGTGGGATCCACTTCTGGGGAGTCGCTGCCCTCCCTCCTGGGGGCCCAGGGCACCCTTGCACCCACCTGTTCCCACAACCAGCACGAGCCTCACCCACAGCGGGGGCCTTGCTGGCACAGAAGGGCACCCCGCCAGCACCGCAGCCCCTCATGTCCCCCTGCCACCCCCATCCTGCTCACCTGGGTGCTGGCACCCTGCTCGCCCGTGGCCCCCATGCTGCCCCCCAGCCGGCACGGCACCCGCTCTGCGCCCGGCCCCGTGCCGCCCACGCTGCCAGCACCCGGCAGGGTGAGCTATGCTCCGCCACTCCCCCGGCGCACCCCGCCGGCAGCCCGCCCTGCGCCCCCACCCAAAGGCACCCGTGACGCATCCCTGCCCACGCGAGGGGAGGACTTTGGAGCAGGGGCTCCCACCACTCCCTGCCGTGCCAGGATGTGGCCATGTCCACCCGCGTGGTCTGGGACAGGCAGGGCCGCTTGCAACCACCTTTCCCAAATTTCTCTTCTGTTTTATGGGGGAGGGTGGAACAAAACTGCAAATAAATAACTAAAGATGACCCACCAGAGAGCCAGAAAGTGCCTTCAACTGGTCACTGCGGCAGGAAAGGGGGGGTCCCCAAACTCCCATGAGAGGCATTCACGGTGAGCCCTCAGCAACCGGCTCCGGTGCTTGAGAAGATATTGCAAGTAGCCTCCACCACCCAGAACAAGGAAGAGGATGACAGCGAAGGCAGGACGTGGCGTCCCCAACGCTTGGCACTGCCACGCCAAGGCAGCACCCTGAGGAGCCCTCTGCAGTGATGCTATGGGCAGCCGAGCTGCTCACAGGGCTCAGCCCTCCTCCATCCCCCAATTTTCCTCTCCGTGCCCCAGCAAAGCCCCTGAGCACAGCCAAGCGCTCAACTCAGCAAGGCTCCACAAGCAAAATCTCTCCCCGACATGAAACACAGCACTGCAGCCCTCCCAGCAGGACCAACCCATGCGGCCCCGAGCACCCCGCTGCACCCCAGCAGCGTCCAGCCCCACATAGCCCCCAGTGTGACAGGCAGCGGGCAAGTCCAAGTGCCACACCGGGGATGAAGTAACTGCGAAACCCAAACAGGGGACACCATCACCAGGGTCAGCAGCGAGCAGCCTTAACTCAGTACTACAGGTGTGAAACCCTGCCCTACCTCAGCCTGGCTCACACCCCTCAGCAGACATTTTTTTGCCCTCAACCACTCAATTTTGGCTCAACTGACCGTATATAAAGCACCGAGCACCTGAAATACATGCCCTTAACATAGAGCACAGTCATTTCTTTACCGGCGTCATAAAAAACCATCAGTGGGCTATACTTATTTCGGCAGAAGCGTCCAACTTCAGATATTGAAACCAAAATAGCTTAAAGGTATGAATTAGAGCCAGCCAGCGTGGGCAGCCCGGTTCCACCCACCAACAGATGAACACACAGCAGTGCTTTTTAAAGCCAAACCAAAACAAGCTACTGCTAAAACCAAGCAAATACCCAGAGAGGTACAAGCCTAAATAAAAGGGACATGAATTAGCACACGCAGCGTCTGAAATAAACCCATCACACCTGCATTGGAATGGCACTGCTGAAGTGAGGTTTAAAATAAACCTGCTCAGTGCTGCTGTGGGAGGTAGGGTCCAGCGGAGCGTTACCACACCAGGATGGAGCTGGAGCCGCACGTCGCTTCACACCAGCTCGGCTTCCTCTGGAGAGCCCAGCAACAAGGAAAATGCAACACCCAGCTGCTCAGAGCAAAAACTTCTCCCGTCCAAGCAGATCTGTCCAATTTCACATCAAGGGACAGTGTTAGAGCAAGCCCAGGGTTCCCAGGATGCCTTTGACCACGCAGAACCTCGTCCACCTCCCGTGAGCTCCGGCAATGTCCGAAGGGCAGCTCCAGGCAGTTTCCCTGCAGGTAGCAGCCACACGGGATGCTCAGGCACTGGGCAGCTTTGCTTTTATCCAGATGGTACCTGGCCGAAGGCTGAACCACAAAAGGATGTGGAAAGCAGAGTGGAGGGCAGCTGCTGGCAGTGCGATGCATCCACGTCTGGGGTGGGGTGGGGTGACGCTCACAGGGTGGGCAGGAAGAGCAGAGCCGGTTCCTCCGGCACGGCTCGCAGTGATGAAGCCAACCACCCGCCACAACGTTGGCCAGGAGATGCCAAAGCCGCTGCCTCGCCACCCCAGGAGAGATCTGCAGGCACCTTGCCACCCAAAAAGAGTGCTACAGCCACAGTGCCTTCCAGGGGCTCCACCACACAGGAGATGTAGCTGGGCTGGAGCCCCGCAGTGCCCGGTTCTGTCCTGTCCCGTGGGACCGGTGGAGGCTGACTCAGGCAGAAACACCCCCGCGTCGCCGTTCCGCTTCCTGTCACACCTCTGGGAACGCCCAGGTATCCCATCCCGCCCGGCCCTGTTTCGCTTCAGGGCCTGCCAGCAGAGCTGCGCTATGGGTGCTCCACAGCCCCTCACCTGCCTCTCGGGTCGCTACCCCAGCCGCTGCATCCGTCCCCTCGGCCGGCAGGCCTGCGCCGCATCGAGGGGCAGGACGCCGCATCCAGGGGCAGGGCCCAGGGCCGGCGCTGGCAGCATGGCAGGTGGGAGGAAGCGGAGGAGGAAGCGGCCCCAGCTCAGTTTACGCAAAGCTGTCAAGCTGCTGCGCTGATGCTGCCCAGGCACGGACAAACCACCCCACCCCAACCAGCTCCACCAGCACTGGGAATGCGATTCCCAGCAGCCAGGGGACTGGGCTCAAAGGACAGGCAGAGCCACTCAGAACTTTCCAAAGCACAGGATGATACAGGAACCACTGCACATCCCCAGGGCTGCAGGGCACAGTCACCTGCTTCCAGCAAGCAGGACAGGTCACAGGAGCCTGACAGCCCATGGAGCACCACGTCACAGGGCCAGAGGTGGGTTGTGACACCAACCAGCGTGCCCGCTGGACAGGCTTTCACGCCTGCAGTGTTTGTCAGTGGTACCTTCACCTCTTCCCTCCCCCATGCAAACCAGACAGCCAAGCAGGGCATTTGGCAGCACCGAGCAGAGCCACACAGTGCCGGCCACGCGGTGCCCACAGAAGCTCATTGCACAAGGTGGAACAGGAGAGCTTGCTGACATCCACATCTCCTCTTAGGGTCTGGACTCAGCCCCGTGGCAGAGCAACCACATCACCATTGGGGTGCTGGGATGCCCAGGCAGGCTGGGGATGCCCCTGCAGCCAGTCCCCACCCACCCCAACATGCTCCGACGGAAGTCCGAATCCATTGCTGGGAGACACTCCTGGCTCCGAGCGCATGGCGGGAGGGATAATCTGTTTAGGCTGCCGGCAGACATAATCAGCCTGTCTCGGGTGGAGGCAGGGCTTGTTTTGTTCAGGCTTGGCAACTGAGCGGGAAGGGGAAAAAAAAATGGACCGTTGCAGCAGAGCTTTAGCCTCTGCCTCCAATGCTGAATGCAGAGAGCCCTGCGCATCTGGGAAGCTGTGCCGGGGCTTCCAGCAGCCCTCCTAGAAAACAACAGCCCCAGCCTGACCCAGGCTGCAGGTGAACCCACAGTAACTCCCATCCCAACACCTTTGTGGTTTAATCCCATTATTCACCAAAGGGGCCTCTCTGAAAGCAACAAGAACAGCGCCTGCTGTTCCCTGCATGCACCTCTGGGTACTCAAGAACAGGGTCACAGCTCTCAGCTGGACCCACAGGAGACCACGGTCCCAGAGCAGAGACAGCAAGGTCACCGTCCCCTGTGCACCAACTCCCAAACCGCTCAGAGCTCCCAGGAGGGAGGGACTAGTTTCTGGAACAGCTCAAGGGGAAAGTCACCACAAATGCTGTGGTTGCAACCTCAAAAGAGGAAATCTGGGCAGTTTCAGCTCTGCTCTTGGTTTTGTACACCTTGGAGCCCAAAAGAACGTCGCTGATGGGTGAGTCAGAGCAGCCGTCACCCGGCAGGAATGGGGAAGGTGAGATGGTGTTTGAGGCGGGAATGGGATGTGACACCCAAGCAGGCTTTCCTGTCCACAGCATGGCTTCTAGGAACTGAGAGACAGGCATCGCTTAACATTTTGCATGCTCCCAGCAGGATGCCACATGGACCGCTGGAGATCCGCGACCCCAGCCGGCGGGAGGCTCTGCAAACACCACTGTGCAAACCCACGCTCCGGCAGCAATCCCAAGGGCCGGGGACATAGCCCAGCCTCGGCGGTTAAGCTGCTTACATCTTGGCTTCCCTGCTCGTACAGTATTTCCCCTCTGCTGTATGTCACTTGGTGACGGGCAGCGGAGCAGGGCCAAACCCCAGCATGGGAGGCTGCTGTGCTGCCAGCGGGCGTCCACAACCGCTCCCAGCATGAAAGCTCTCTCCAACCCCCAGCTCTGCGTCCAGGTGGCTGCTCGCTGCCCCCGGGTTCAGTCCAAGCTCAGCTTTCTCCAGCCCAAGACCCGGGCTGCTCCTGGGGGCAGCCCTGGACGCATGGGGACAGTCCCCTTTCCATGCACCTCCCACTCTCCTGCATAAACACATTTGTGCAGCACGGGTGCGGGCATCAGCCGGCTGCTGCCGAAGCTGCAAATCGCCCAGGCCAGGCTTTCATCACCAACACATCTCACCATGCAGGAAGAGGCCAAACCAGACCAGACAGACCAGACCTGGGGCGTGAGGAACACGAGGCACCGCTGCCATGGGGCGGCTGGCGGGCAGCACGCGTGGCACAGCCCTCCTGGCACACTGGCAGGCCTGACCCAGCCACCGGCAAACTCCAAAGAAAGGAGCTGCCTGGGCAATTTGCCGTGTGGGCAGCAGGAGTGACTGACCAACCAGAGGAACAGGAAGGGGAAAGGTTGAATTCACCCTTCGTGCAAACAGCCAGTCTCCTTCTGCAAATACCCTGGCCCTGGCCCCAGGGCTGCACTCGGTTCCGAGCACTGCCATCGGCTTGGGCAGTCGGAGCAACAGCTGGAAGAGGCTGGCTGCAGAGTACACGGGCAATTTGTCAAGCAGCAGCAAAATGGAAGTGGGAAGGAACGGGCTTTGCAATCCCAGCTCCCCCTCCCCGAGCAGCCCCAAAGCCCAGCGTGTCCCACAGCTAGCAGGCGCATCTAACCGCCTCCCACATCAGGGCTTCCTCAGCGCCTGGGAGAAGCCACAACATCTCTCCAGAGTGCTGGAGAGGGGATTTATCACTTCCTTGGGTGCCAGAGCAGATAAGGTATGGCGCCATGCAAAAGAACAGCAGCAAATAAGTGTGCAAAAGGAATGGTCCTCTGGCACCCAAAGGCACCACCATGCCCCTTCCCTTGGGCCACACGGAGGGTTAAGTGCACCCAAAGCCGACCCCAACACCCAACCTGACATCCCTCCCGAGCACCCGCTGCCTTCATGCCACTCTCCAAGGGTGGGATGCTGACCATGGGGGACAGCCACCAAGACTCTGCCCACCCCAGCTCCTCTGGCTGTGCCTCCCCCAGCCCCTGCCCACTGCAGCCACTGACAGAGGCGGATTTGACATTTGCAGAGAATCTCCCCCTATTCAGTCCTAATAATTAGTCAAGTACAGGCAGATTTTTGCAGCATGATACAAGCAGCCGGGAGCAGGGAATGCAAACACGGGGGCTGCTTTCCAGGAAAGAGGGGGTTGTTCCTTCCCTGAGGAGCAGGGGGTGGAAGCAAAAGCGTTCCCGGGACGTGATCCCTCACCCTGCTGCCCTTTGGACAATGCACAGAGCCAGGACAAGACTCCGGCCCAGGGCATCACAGCCCCATCGATGCAATGCCCCAGAGCAAAGCCAAGCCTGCGACCCAGCACTGACACACTCTGGCCTTGGGGCTGCTTGCGGCCAGCTGTTCGGCATCCAGAACAGTAGGAAAGTGATAATGTCCAAAGGAGAAGAGATGGAAATAACCACCCCCCCACCACCACTGGGCAAGGGTTTCATAGGCCAGGACGGGAGGAGGCACTGGGAAAAATCTGTGAGCTCCATTTTCTAACTGGGTGGTCCTCTGGGCATCCATGCCACTGTTTCAAAAAAAAGAAAAAAGAAAAAAAGGCACTGGTAGCTGGAAAGACGTCCTCAAATTCCTCTATCTGTGCCAGTCCCCATGCCCCGAGAGAGCACACGCATGGAGAAAATTAAAAGCAACTGCTTTACACTCTGCTTTTCTTCCAATTCAGGCCAAGCGTAATTTTGAGGTTAATTCCCAGCCTGTTCCTGTCATGGGGGGCTTCATCTTCCTTACAAGCCAAAGGCATGTGTGCACAGGCACGGCTCAGACTGGGCCAGCCGGCATGGACAGCAGGGACCCCAAGGGGACACCCCCACAGCCCTGCAGAGCCCCGGGTGGCTTCCTTGGGAAGAGGGTCCCGCTGGCTGGGTCAGCTTTGTCCTGGAGATGGAAGAGGGTCCCCGGGAACCCTCCATCCTCCTGAGGCAGGCTCTGGGAAGCCAACCTCCACACGAGGTTTGCAGGAGGTTAAAGGGGACCGTGCTGTGCCGGCACAGGCACGCCTTGCCAGGAAAGAGGGAATTCCCACGAAAAGGGAATTTCTCCCTTGCCAGGAAAGGGGCAGCGCCAGGGGAGCTGGCGACAGGGGCGTGCAGCAGCCAGGACAGAGCCATCAACAGCATCATGTCTGCCAGGGACCAGATCCTGCCACCGCACAGGATTGCAGGGCTCTGAGCACCCACACCAGGGCTCGGGTTCATCGGGGCAGACCCACAGCAACAAATCTTCCCAAAGGGGGAGCAGACGCGGTGACTGACCCAGTTTTTCCCACGCTATGCGGGCACCCCAGAAGGTCAAACGCAGGTTGCGGGGGGTCAAGAGCACATCACCTCCCACCTGCAGCCCCAGGGGATGACAGCCAGGGCTCCAATGGGTGGTGGGACCACACATAGCCGCCCCAAGTCACACCGACCCCTGGCCAGCAGCACAGCCACGCACAAAAACAACTCGTGAACACAGCGCTCCCAGGATTAGGGACTTAGCATCCACGCAGCCCTTTGAAGTTGGAAGCGCTAAGTCCGATTATTATTAGAGAGCTCCAGCTCATTAATCCTGAAGTTTGGGGCTGGATTCCCCCCTCCCAGTCCCGTTCCTAATTCGGTTCCTGAGTACGACGGGAATCCACTACTACCACTAAATACTTGTGACACTTTGTAAACGTGCACTGGTCTCTGCCCCAAGCAGCTCCAGCGCCCTGGCGCACGCCGGGAAGCAGGAAGGGCAGTTCCTAACACCCACACAGGTATTTTTATATAATAAAAATCCAAAAAAGACAAGAGTGCGTAAGTGTGAAGGACCTTCACCTTTCCTGCAAGCCAAGTAGAAAGGTCAGATGACTCAAAAGGACTTTTCTAGCCTGACTCTAGGTAATCACCAACACGGTCCCTGTCCATGGGGCGAGCAGGACACACTGAACATGGAGCCCCCACACTGTGGCGCGAGATCCCCCCTACCCAAACCAAACTTAAAAAAAATTAGAAAGGCAAAAAAATTCAGAGCTGTTAAATGAACCGTTATTCCTGGGTGTGCTTCGGAGCGAGCACCCCCCCCACATCCAGCCAGGCTCCTCGCTGCAGCGTGGAACCTCCTCCTCCTCCAAGGGGCACAAATTCGGAGGGGAGGCGGGCAGCATGGTGGGGAAGTGCTGGGCCGGCCGCGGCCGGGGGCTCCTCGGCACGGGGGGCTGCGCGGTGGGGCGGGAGGGTGCGTGCATGCATCACACGCTACCAGAGCCACCATCTTATCTGTGAAGCGGGATTACTTCACCCCAGCTGCAAGGGAGAAGTCGAGCAGGATTGCGCTGTTTTCCCAACCGGAGCCCCTGCGCAGGGCCTGGATCTGACCGCAGGGCCGACCCCGACCCCACGGGAGCCGGCTGTGGTGGCAGTCCCCCGGGGCCACCCGCCACCCCAAGCGGGAACAAAGCAAACAAGGAGCTGCCCGAAACACAGCTCTGGTCCCTAGGGAGGGCGACGGCCCCCCGTGGCTGAGGAACTATGGGGGCCTGCGTGCAATGCTTTGAACCACCCCCCCCCCCCCCCGTAAAAATAAAAAAGCATTGCACCCAGGAGGCAGCAAAACCCCAGGCAGAGCAGCGGGAAGGGGCCGGCCGGGAGCAGGGGGCTCTTCCCAAGCCCCCTCCGGGACGGCTCCTTTGTCTGGGCACGGCCGCGACGCTCCCCGCCACCCGCCCCTTCCCGCACACACCACGGCATTTTTTCCAGTTACATTTTTTCCATATTAGCCCTCAGATTTCATTATGCCCCCCCTCCCCGCCCCCCCGGCGAGCGCAGCAATATGTCTGATCTCATTGCCATAATAGGATCGGGAGCGGGGATGTCAGCCCCGGCCCAGAAAGGTGTGGGAGGAGGGAGGGCGGCCCTGCTCCCCGCACCCCGACACCGCGGACGGGCCCCTGCACCCCAAATGCCCCCCGTTGCGGGTGCGCGGGCCTCCGGGCCTGCGTCAGGCCTGGGAGGAAGAGGAGGAGGAGGAAGGCCCAGCCCTGGCAGCCCCCCAGCCTGCCCGCACAGGGCCCTCACTGGGAAAGGGCAGGGGTCTCCTTCCCATCCCCCTGGGAAAGTGGGGGGCTATAGGGTGGGGGGGCCGTGCCCGGCACGTCTGGGAGGGGACCTTTTGTTTGCAGCTGAGTTTTTCCCAGGACTTTTGGGATATTCCAATGGAGCCCCCAGGATACCCCCACCTGCTGCCGCGCACCCCAAGAGGGGCTGGGATCACCCCGAGAGCAGGTGCCGGTCCCCAAACGGCCTCAGGAGAGGGGTGAGGCCCCACAGGAGGAGGCACCGGGGTGGGCCTGGGCCTAAGGGACCAGTGGGCACTATGGGGATGCTGGGTGCCCTGCGGGACACCCGGGTACCTGCGCGGTCAGCGGGCACGCCATGGGACCGCTAGACACCCTACGGGGCCAGAGAGCACCCGTGGGGCTCCTCAACACCCCATGGGATTCATGGATACCTGTGGGTCCCTGTGCCACCCGTGGGGTCAGCAGGCACCCCATGGGACCCCACACCACCCCTGACAGCCCGCGCTACCCACGGGAGCGGCAGGCACCCACAGCGTCCTACGATACCTGTGCTAACTGTGAGATAGCAGGGGAACCCGTGCTAACCATGGGGCCAGCAGGCACCCATGGGACCTTGTGCTAGCTGTGGCACCCTAGGACATCCATGGGACCCTATGCTATCCATAGGATCCTGGGCTATCCACCGGGCCACCCGTGGGACCCTAAGCTACCCAGTGGGCCCCGAGGCACCCCTGGGGCCATCATGCAGCCACGGGGCTCTACACCACCCACGGGACCCCGGGCGACCCACGGGGCCAGCAGGCACCCCACGGGGACCCAGGGCACCCAGACGCGTGGGGGCGGGCAGGGGGCAGGGCCCCGGAGCGGATTTTGGAGGGAAAACAGTGCGTTTTGGGGGAAAAGATCCCACCTGGTTGAGGTCCTCGTCGTTGAGCAGGTGGGACTCGCGGGGCTTGAAGCAGTTCTGGCACTTGCTCTTGTTGAAGATGTTGGCCTGGAACTTCCTGCAGGGGTTGTCCTTGGCGGCCATGGCGCGACCCGCGCCCGCTGCGCGCCCGCTCAGCGCCCCGCGGAGCGCCCGCCCGCCGCCGCGCCCATCGCCGCCCCGCGGGCCGCGGCCTCTGCCTGGAGCCTCCGGAGCGCGGCGGGGAGCGTCAAAAAAAGAAAAAAGCACTAAAAAGCCCAATAAATAGATAAAATTAAAGCCGGGGACGGGAGGAAACTGCAAGGCGGCCGCCTCCGCTGCGGCTCAGCGGGCGCGCATGGCCGGGCGGCGCGGAGAGGCCCGCAAGGGCCGCGGTGCCCCCGCCCTGCGGGGCTGGGCTGGGCTGGGCGGTGCCCTGCGGCGCGGCGCGGTGCGGGGCCCCCGCTGGCTCCGGTGCGGCGGCGGGTGCTCGGGGCTGCGGCCGCCGCTGCCGACTGCGCTGCCCGCAAAGTTTCCAGCGTCGCGGAGCCAGGCGGAAAAGGGGGCGGGGGCCGCAGCGCGGACGGACGTCCCCGCCTGCCAATAGAGGCGGGCATCCGCCGCTAACAAAAGGCCTCCCTGGCCAATGGGATGCAAGGAGAGGGGAGGGCGCGGCGGGGCCGCCTCGGCCGTGGGGGAGGGACGGGGCGCTGACAGCTGGGGCGGGGTCGGCTCGGCTCGCCTCGGCTCGGCTCGGCTCGGCTCGGCCCGGCCCCCGCGGGAGGCGTTGCGTGGGGCCCCCCGCACTCTGCCTTGCCGTGCACGGACCCCCCTCACCTCACAGAACCCCCCTTCACCGTGCACTGACCCCCCCCCCCACCGTGCGCGGCCCCCCCACCCCCTTGCACTGACCCACCCCCCCCTCACGGCCGCCCCCCGTCGTGCACGGCCCTCCCCATGCACAGCTCCCCCGTCGAGTGCAGTGACCCCCCCACTGCCCAGCCCCGTGCACAGCCCAGCAGCGGGGACACGCAGTGCAACGTGCGGGGTTTGCACCCCCACAGCCACCCCCGAGCAGAGGGGTGCCCCGGGGTGCAGCCCCCCGGCGGCCAGCTCACACCGCTGCCCCTGCGCTTGAGCCGTGGCCCCACGGGTGGCACGCACCCCACCGAGGGTGCCAAACCCCTGCAGCAGAGGCACTGCCCCCATTAACCCTGACCCCGTCCCCAACCTTGGGCACAGTCCCAGTCCTGGCATGGGTGGGCGCATGGGGGGTTCATCACCCACTTGGACACTTGAATTCGGTGGGGGGCAATGCGGCCTCGCGCCCCTCCTGCAGCTCTGCGACGTCGGGCACTGGGGATCCACCAGGGACAAAGCAGGGACACGGGGGCACGTCCTGCCTCCGCCACGTCCCCCACGGTGCCACTGCCCCGGGGCCGGCAGGGAACTCCTGTTTGTCCAGCGCATTTTTATCCAGTGGAAACCAGCAGCACGGCAGGTAAATATGCCCGACCAGGTGATAAGGACCCGGCACGAGGGCGCGGGTTTGGCCTCCCAGCTCTGCCCCTGGGGGTGGCCGTGGGACGAACCCATGGGAATGTGTGGGGTCTGGTTTTACTCTCCCAGCCCTAATTCTGCACATCGGCCAGACAAGGGCCAGAGCAGGGACCTCAGCGCCTGTGGAGCATCACCGGAGCAGGAGAGAGGTAGGAACGCCAGCCCTGGAGCAGGGGGACAGTGTGAGCGTGCCAAGCTGCACCTCCAAAATGCACCCCAGTCCGGCACGTCCCGCCGTGCTCGGACACCACAGTGGCACACAGCGTCTCCTGCTCACCCCAATATCCCCCGCTGGCATGGGATGGGGCCCTGCTATTAGGAGCAGCTGCGTGGACCTTCCCGGGTTGGTTGGAACCAGGAAAAACCCGTTGGAGAAGAGGCAGTGGCATGGTCCCCTTGCACCCGGCGCTGCCCCGCTGTTTGATGTGGAGCCTGGCCTCGGCGGCCTCGCCACGCCGGCTCCGCACTGTCATCCTTGAGTAAATAAAGACCAGCACAATTGCCTGCTTGTTTATTAATTTTTGCTTCATCAAAGGCTGCTTTAATCATCTCTCTCCCTCCTGCCATCACCACTCGCAGCACGCACAGTGCCGGTGTGCCACGGACTAAGACAGGACAGCGGAGCTGTGGGGCTGACCCCAATCCCACACCAGTGCCACCGCTGCACCCTCACCCGGCCCCGCACCGGCTGCCCGGGCAGCCCAAGCCTACACGATGCTCCCAGGAGGGATGTGCAGGCTGAGGGGTGGCCACCAGCCTCCCCCCCATCGCTGGTTTGGGTGGATTTTCTTGCCTTTCCCTTGACCCTAATGTGGTAAAAGCAGCATGGCCCTTCCCCAGGGAGGGAGGTTTTTCCCCTCTGGGATTTACAGACCCTGACGCCCTCGCCATGGGTCCAGGGTTCACCTGGCACGTGACTGGAGAACGCCTGCTCTTCAGAGAAGGGCAGACAGTTTTCCCAACCAGCTCTTATACATCCATCCTGATGATGTTGAATTATTCCCCACCACACCCCTTGCTGAGGACCTGGTGTGCGCTGCATCCCACAGGTCCCAAAGACGCCCAGTATTTTTTTTTTCATCAAAAAGGCCCACTGCATCTCCTTGAGCACCTCTACATGCTGTCCCCATGGTCTCTACCTCTTCGCCACCTTCTCGGGGCTCCCCGTGAGCTGGCAGAGGCACAGCACCCACAGCCAACCCAAGGTCCATGCACACAGTATCTTCCCCTGCTCCCCCAGCGTGACCGGGAGGAGCAGGGCGACATGCCTCCGAAAGGGCTTTGGGTGGGGAGCTGGGGCAGACAGGGATGGGGGTGACTGGTGCGTGTCCCCCCATTGATGTGCACAGAGACGAGGCAGGACCCCACAGGCTGGGGGGTCCCTCCAGGAGCAAAGGGGTGGCTCTTTCCGAAGCACCATGGGGCACCGTCCCCCCAAAAAAGGGCACAGTGTTGGCACAGAGCATGGACCAGGGGCCAAGGCTGGTGTCTCCCACACCGCGGGCTGTGCCTGCCCCGAGACGTGGCCGAGCTGCACCGTGGCTTGGGGCCATGACCTGGCGCCACGCATGGCCTCGCCAAAGCCGGCAGCACCTCGCGGGAAGCGGCTGGTGCAGGGGCTGGCTCCAGCCTCTCCAAAAATCCAGCCAAACAGGATGGGCCTCTCCGCAAACCTGTTGGGCCACATTCAGCCGCACTGGAGCCGGCGTCCCCGCGCCACCGGCCGCCCATGTGCCGCGTTCGACGTGTGCAGCTGGTGGGGCCACCAAAAACTCACTGCCGATGACTTTCCCTGCATGGCTGTGGCACAGAGGTCCCCCATGTGTGCCGCAGAGGTGGGTGTCCCACCCCGCCGTCCCCCCATCGCCCCCGCCGCAGGGATGCCTGGTTGGGGCAGCCATGCATAAGAGGTCTCTTCAGCCCGGAGCCAGTCCAGAGCAGTTTCCTCAAATGAGGGCAATTAAAGTAATGGGAAAATGGAAAGTATTCGTCAGGGAGCTGCAGTGGCGGAGGGGGAAGGCGCTGCGGTGAGTCAGTGATCCAAACCGAAGCCCCAGCACCAGGTAAACAAGCAGCAAACCACGAGGTGTTAGTCACTGGCTCTGGCTGCACCGGCCCCAGCCTGGGAAGGGCATCAGCAAAATCCTCCTGCTCCAGGAAAGGGTTTGGCAGCACCAAACGCCACCATTGAGAGGAGAGCAGCACCCGCTCCCCATCACGGCATGGAAGTCCTGCCAGGACCATCCACCGCCTCTGCCTGTGAGGACGACACCGGGATGGGGACGTGGTACATGTGGCCATGCCTCGTTCTGTAGGCGAAACTGCAATGCAGCAATTATTCCTGCGGGGCCAGGCGCTGCTGGGGCAGGAGCAGGACGGCCGGCTGCTCCTCCCGGGTGGCCATCGCTCCCCACAGGACCTTGGGCAAGTCATTTAATCTCCCTACACCACCACCTCACCATCATTACGGTGGAGCCAGACGGATGGATGCCCTGGGGAGAGGGCAGGATTCATGGTTTAAAGCCAGCAAGCCCTGGGATCCCCAGTGGATCCAGACTGGGACCGAGCGGCACCTGCGAGGGCTCCCCTCCTTCTGCCCTGCACTGAATGGAGTCCCAGCTGTGGGGGGCTGGATGCGGCCCCTCGAGCCAGCTGGGCTGGCTGTGGGGGCGTCCAGAGCCCCCAGCCCAGCCCTGCTTGGGGAACACCTGGTAGGGGAGCCACTGCCCAGGGGAGGCTTGGATGCTTCTCAAGCCACCCTGCATCTAATAAGTGTGAAACCCACGGTTAGAAATCTGTATGGGGGTGAAAAACACCCTTGTGGATGGTGGGAAAGTCCCCTGGGCTGCCCCAGGTGCTGTCCCTGTGCCCTGCCCTACCTGTGCCCAGTTTTCCCATTGGGAAAAATAAAAGGACCCAAATTATCCACTGGAGGAAATCCACAGTGCTCGACTGCAGCTGATGCAGCCCACAGAGGAGGATGCAGCTTCCATGGGGCTGGAAAAGACGAGGATGGTCCAGCGCAGCTCTGCTTACACACACACACACACACACACACAGACACGCAGACACAGACACACACACAGACACACAGACACAGACACACACACAGACACACACACAGACACACACACAGACACAGACACACACAGACACAGACACACACACAGAGACACACACACACAGACACAGACACACAGACACACACAGACACACACAGACACACAGACACACACAGACACACAGACACACAGACACACACGCTTCAGCTTGTCCCAGAAGCCACATTAAATCATGTCCCACCAAGCAGAGATTTCCTCTTGTCCAGAGATGCCAAATGCCTGCGAGTTCATACCCTTCTGCTAAAATTGGGCCAATGGTTAATTACACTCCCGGTCGGGTTATCGGTGACCGGGTCCCATGGCTGCTTCCTGCCATTGGACCTTGCTGTGCTTTAGCACGGAAAATCTGTCTCTTGTTCCCACACGCGCCCCCACCTTTTGGCTGGGCCCAGCCTGTTCTGCCAGGCAGAGCAGATGCCCCTGTGAGGGGAATGGCTGCCTGTCCTGCCGACTGCCGACTCCCCTCTCACCGCGAGCCTCAGCATCCCTGCTAAAAATATTGTCCCGTGCAAAACCGGGTCCCTCCAGCTTTCTCCATCACTAGCCCCCTTGGCCACCGCCCCTGAGCTGCCAGCCACAGCCCTCGGATGTCTGCTCTGCTGACTCCATATAATGCAAGTTTTACAAATGAAAATGTCACGTGGCTGTAAATTAAGTACTTTGGAGAAACCCATTACAATGCAGCAACACAACTAGCTTTATCAGCCAGCCCAGAGTCATGCCAAAAAACAAAGCCAACTCACTTGACAGGAGCTGCCATCCATGAAACCAAGCTAACGACCTTAATTATATTTTTAGCTTCTAATTTTTGGCTGACAGTACCCCCAATTACCCAGCCAATAATTTGCCCAGGGACTGCGATCAGCCTACCTGGTCTGTAATTCCCAGGGTCAGCCCTTTTATCCCTTTTAAATATTAGACTCGCACTGGCTACCCTCCAGCCCTCTGGAATTTCCCCAGGGTTTTTAGTGTTAAAAATTAACAGCAGAGCTCCTCGGCAGCCTGCAAGGCCCTTCCTATGAGAATCCTGCCAGAAATGCCTCTCGTCCCGAGAAAATCCAGGGATGTCGGAGGTGGGGACAAGGAGGCGTTCCCGCCAGGTTAAAAATGCTGTGTTATCCGATTAACTTTGACAAAGATTGTTCTTCGACTCATCTCCCTTATCTGCCACCCACGCTTTACACCTCAGCACACAGCCCCGGCGCTGAAGCCTCCTTTCCCTGCCCCTTTGCTATGCATTTATATAGGGTTTGATCCTCGCTTCAGTGCCAGCCCTCAGCCACGCCAGGTCTTTTCCCGTCTGGCTGTCCTTGCCCTCCAGCTGGCTACCAGGTTTACGGAGCCGGCCTTGGACGCAGCCTGGTTTTCAGTAACACTTCCCTCTCCTGATCTGTGCCGGGTTTTGGCAAGGTGGTTTTTGCAGTATTGCCCCCAGTGATGCACAGGGGCACCTCTGGAGCCTGGCGTGCCCCGGGGCTCGCCTGCAGCCCCCTGGCACAGCCAGTGCGAGGGGACAGACCCTGCGGCACGGGGGCTGCCGCAGCACCTGGCCACCGGTGGGTGCTGAGCATCCTTGGGATGATGCCCTGCTGCAGCCCTGTGGGGCGGTGGCAGGATGAGACCGCAGTGCAAAGGAGGGGAATGGAGCAGTGTGGGGTGTATGGGGGCATCTGAACCCCACCTTGCACGAGGGGCTGGTGCAAACGGAGGCACGGGGGCCTGGCTGGCCCCGGGGAGCAGGCAGGAGCCAACCTGGCAGCTGTGGGGCAGCACCGTCCTTGGCACAGAGGCCCTGGCTTGGCTGGGCGAATCTGCATTCGGCTGGAATGGCCGGCTGGAGGGTGTCGGGGGTGCAAAGGCAGCCAGAGCACCCAGCACCCAGCGGGGAGCCAGGCTGGGCTAGCCAAGGGTGCCATCTCCTGGGGAGAGACCCGAACAGCCGGGAGCACGGCCCGGCCTGGCGTCGCATCCAGGCACAGGACAGGCACAGGACAGGCACCCCTGGGCTGCAGGAGTGGGGAGCTGGAGCTGCACCCCGGGGCTCTCCGGCCCCCCAGAGCCACCGCTGCCCTCGGCTCCCGGCTGGGCTGCGGCGTTGCAGGCAGGGCAGGCAGCCAGGGCTGCTCCAGACGCGGCCGCAAGCACGGCGTGGCGGTTCTTCACCAACGGGCTGGCTGCGGTGTGGCCGTGGCTCTGCAGCTGCGCGTGGGTGCAGGTCCTGCACAGACACCCGGCGTGCCACCACGGACCTGGCCGTGCACCTGCCTGCACCGAAAAACCAGGCAGCGGCGGTGGCTACCGTGCACCGGCAACTCGTGGCTTTCGTCACATAGCGGCTCTGCGCTTTGCCGCGAGGAATCGGCGGCGGTGGCAGGACACAGAGGACAGCCAGGCAGTGCACAGGGGACGGGGGCGTCCTGACCCCAGCGCATTCAAGAGCAGACATCTGCAGGGAATTAGGGTGAAAGAAATGAGTCCTCAGCAGCAGTGCTAGGAGCCATCTGCGCTCAGCCCGGCCTCACAGCTACCAGTTTCGACTCAAAATGACTCCTCTTCCCCTTCCCATCCCCCTGGCCCCTTTTTTCGGGTCCCAAAGGGAGCACGTGTGCAAGCAAATGCCTTGGCCAAGGCTCAGCCCTGCCCGAGCACAGGGACTGCAAAAGGCAGATGGGCTGAGGAGAGGCTGGGAGGCAAATATCTCAGCAAAGCTGCTCAAAGGGAAGGCGAGGCCAATTTTTGCCCCCATCATCCACCCTGCCTGACTGTTACCTGCAGCTCTCCTTACAGCAATGCCACTGGGGCAAGAGCCCAGAGGAAAAAAACATTTTATTGTCGGGACAAAACTGGGCTCCATCAGCCCAAATAGACTGTGGCACCTCTGGAGCCATATGCAGATGGGTGCTGAGCGATGCAGAGCCATGCGGGGGGATGCTGTGGGATGCAAAGAAGCCGTGCAGAAGGATGCACCACACTGAGAGGCTGCGCAGGGAACTGCCGATCGATGCTCTCCCACCAGTGGCACACAGCAAAGGAAGGGTTTAACCCAGGAACCCAGAACAGGGTGCTGGTGGCTGCTGCCCAATCCCTGCCTGTGTCCCAGAGCTCAGGGACGACCCCAGGCAGGGCAGGCCGTCACCCACTGCCTTGGGTGCGAGAGGGCAGCTCATGGGGGACCATGTTCAGAAGTGCTTAAGAGCCACGTGCCATCCTCGGAGGCTGTGGGGGGGTGATGCCGCTCAGGGCACAGAGGATCAGGCCGCTGGGGCGCACGGCCAAGGAGATGGGGCTCCGGTCACGGCATCACACTGCCTGATCTCTGCTCAGCGAGGAGGGACAAACCGCCCCCAAGTGCTTCTCACTTCCCTCTTGAGGGCACACCAGGGTGGAAACTGCAAGTCTCCTGCTGCTATTTACAGAGGCAGGTTTCCCCTGCAAAACCCCGAGAGCCGGCGGGCAGGGTTGGGACCGTCGCTCCAGGGCCATGCTCTGCCACGCTCAAGCAGCACAGGCAATGCCAAAATCATTATTTCCTTTGCCATTGGCTTTAGCTCTGCAGGCGAATGGGCCACGGGCTCTGCCATCTGCCCGGGGCACAGCACTAGTGGGACGAGTCTGCATATGGACGGCCACCAGCTACGTGCAGTCAAAGGTGCATTTTCCCCCCAAGCCCTTGCACCATGCAATCCTGCCTCCCAGCCATGCCCCTGCCTTCCTGCTCCCTCCTGGGACCCTCCACAGGTCTTCCCAGCGGGAGACTCAAGCCCAGCAACGATCCCATCCTTTGCATCAGATGCACGTGCAGAGCCACGACACACGGCACAGCATTGGTGCTGCAGTGTCCCTGTGGCCACAGTGTGCCTCCTCTCCCAGTCCTCGCTCCAAGTCCATCGGATGGTAACGGTTCCCTTCCTCCCACAGGAGCTGGGACACGATGAGCCACATGCAGCCGCTGCAGGGCCGAGCAGCCACGAGGTGCTGGGTTTCTCTGCTTTGGGTTTTGTTCCCTGTGAGCAGGTTTGGCCTCCAATGTCCTGCAATGGACAGAGAGTGTTGCACCCTGCAGGCAGCCTTTTGGTCTCTCTCAGCTGCAGATCACCATGGTAAGCACAAAGTAGGAGTTTTTGAACTGAACGGAAAAAACCTTGACGCTGCCCTGCTGATGTTTATAGAAAGTAACAGGTATTGCTTCTTCCTTCCCCCTTCAGCTGCTTCTGCAGAAAGGTCCCGCCGGGCTGAGCTGAGTCACTGTCCTGCCACGTTCCCAGCGCCCCTCGCCCCTTCCCGGCGGCATGGCCACGGCCATGGCACAGCCCTGCCCAGCACCTCTGCGGGAAAGGGGGAGAAACCTCCAGAAATGATAATGTGCTGCCAGTGAAAAAGGGGGAAACGGGTAACTGCACAGTCTGGCTTTGCTTTCACTAGACATTCCCTATGGAGCGTCGTGCCACCGGCCAGATCTACGCGGGACATTTTGCTGGTCAGAGGCAGCAGGGCCGCCGTGGCAGCAACCGCAGCCTGCTCTCTCCTGTGCCGGCTGAGCGAGGGCAGATGCTCTCAGCAGCACTCTGCAGGCTGAATCCCCCCTCTGAGGCAGCCCTGGGGGTGCCGCCTGGCTGCTCCTTCGCGGGTTTGCTGATCAAGCCCATTCCGCTTGCAGGGTGAGGTGAGATCTAAAAATAAATATACAGCTATACTCTTGGAGGCTGCCAGCAGCGCGGAGGTAGCTCTTTCCCTCTGTGAGAATGAAGCTGTGTTATTAATGCTTCGTGCACCTCCACTGCCAGCAGCGAGGGCAGCGCTGGGCCCCAAGCCCAGCCGGGACCTCGGTTGCCGGCGCAGGGCAGCACAGGACAGCGCAGCCCTCCTGCATCCGAGACATGGATGCACTAGGGAAAAGCAGTGTTTAAAGAATCTTACTGGTGCCCACGAGATGCTCTACATGCTGTGAGCAGGAGACATGCCAGCAGTGTGGGCTGACCATCCTGTGGACAGGGAAAGGATGGGTGCACAGAGCAATGCTTGCTCACGGCCGGAGGCAGGGTAAGCCGCAGCTGCTCTGGCAGGCGAGGGTGGCCGGCCCTCAGTGCCGTGCGGCATCAGCGGGATGCTACCTGCGGAGCTCCGCGACCGTGACACAGAGCCCCAGCAAGGGGGCTGTGCTCCTCTCCACCTGCAGCCCCACGCAGTGGCATGCCCTGTGGCTGCATGGCCTCTTTCTCTGACACAGCTGCTCCTTCTCAGCATAGCCCAGGAAAGCAATAACCCATAGGGTCTCCTGCCAGCTCTCCTGGCCCAGGGTAACTGTCTCCTCTACAGAGCAAAAACATCCTTCTCTGCAGAAGGAAACATCCCATCGCAGCCAGGCAATGCAAGGGCAGGTGCCGCAGAGCCCCCATCCCTGCAAGCCCCTCTGCGACATGGCTGCTGGCCCCAGGACACCCCTCCTCACGCCCGCAGGGTGCCTCCCTCCCCGGTCGCCGGCAGCCCAGGGATGCCTGGCAAACCAATGCAATGCGCTGTGCGTGTGGCCGATTTGCATCAAAGGGATAAGGGGAAACCCCAGGAAACACATGGCCCAGGCATTAATCAAATCTATCTCTAATAATAAACCTCCTGAGCAATGCGCGGGCTCAGGGCTGGAGCTTGCAGTGCAATGGCAGGAGCCGAGGGGGACTAGACGCCGCTGGAGAGTCAAATGTGAGTTACCCCACAGAGGGGCTGCGCAGGGAGTTGGGGGTGAGGGGCTTGTCCATGCCAGGGCTTGGGGCCATGGTGATGCTTCCAGTGTGCTGGCAGGGAGCGGAGGGTCTCCCCGGGCTCTTGCTGGAGGAGCAGAGCCACCACAAAGGCCTTCCACCCTGCTGAAGGCAGCCAGTGCCATGGGGCTGGAGATGAAATGGTCGCTTAATGCTTTGGATGAGGGGTCCATAGAGGAGTTCGGCATGCTGGTCCCTGGCGGGTGCAGAGGCAGAGGGGGAGATGCACCCGGCTCTGCTGGAAAATGCATGGCCGCAAAGCTGCACTGAGCCGGGAGCACCACGCGCACCGTGAGGCTCCCCGGGGAGGGGAGCTCCACCATCGGGCAGGTTTTTTCCTAGATGGGGCCAAACACCTGGTTTGAACCTGCCCTTGCAGCAGAGCAGCAGCAGGGAAGGAGCTGCCCAGCCTGCAGCTCCCCCCCCCCCCCCCCCAGCTTAGACACAGCCCTAAATCTGTTTCCCATGCAGTTATCCCATGTGAAACCCCACCATAGCTCAAGGATGGCCAGGCTCACCACCATCCCCAGGGCTCACTGCCATCCGCAGGGCTCGCTGCCATCCGCAGGGCTCGCTGCCATCCGTGGGGGGGTCTTCTTTTTCTTCTCTTTGGGTACAAAATATCTTCAAAGAGCATCTGAGGAGAGCGCCTGCCTGAGCCTCGCTCTGCCCTGGGGAATGTCTTCAGTCAGCTCGACAGAAAGTAATTATTTAATTTTATAGCAATGTTAATTGAGCAACTGGGACTATAAGGCCAGCATCCCTGTGCAGATTGGATTTATCCCTGAGAATGGGAGGGTTTTATTTGTGCTGCCCCAGGTAGGAGCCAGTTCACAGCAGGCAGCGGCGGAAGCCTGTCCTCAGCCCCTCTGCAGGGAAGGTGCTGTGCCAGCAACAGCAGGACAGACGGACATGCAAAGTGCCCGAATGCTGCATGCTCCCAAATACTAGAGAGAGAGAAGGAGAGATCCCCACCAGAGCACAGGGGGTTTTCTATACAAAAATCAGTTTGGCTTTGCAATGGCTGCGGTACAGAGGCTCCAGCCGAGGCAACGCACAGCATTTGGCACGTGGAGGCCAGTGCCGTGCTGCGGCATCAGGGAGTTTTAAACCTTTCTGGTCCCGTCAGCACCGGCAGGAAACAGCTGCAGCTCCCCGGCACGGCTCCGCAGAGGGATGCGGTCACCCGCGAGCCCTCGCGGTCAGCAAACAGCACATTTCCACCGCGGCCGCCCTCGTGCTGGGTTAGCGCTTCCTGCAGTTGCTCGGTCGCGCTGGCCGCAGACCCCGCGTGCGGCACGGTGCATCACGGCACGCCGGCGGGTACTGCTGAGCAGTGGGGGTCAGCAGGGGCACGGCCAGGGACTGAGCCCATCACTTGGGTTGCCTCCAAGGCCAAACCCTGCGGTGGCACAGGTGAGGCTGCAAAGATATGCAGCACCCAAAGATGGGGACACGCACAAATATTTCAGCTGCTAATATGTCAATGCTTATTAGCAAGCTAATTCTTAAAATTTTAAGTCATTGCCTTGATTTTTGTGCTGCTGAGAGCTGCTACCGATGCTTCCCTCCTGTGCCTTTGGCATCACATCCAGCCCACACAGGCACAGGGCGCGCTGTGGCAGAGGAGGATGGGACAAACGGCTCCTCGCGGGGACAAGAGCACGTCCACCTCCAGGTGTCCCAGCTGGCACTGGTTAAACCAGTGCTTAAAGCTCTCCCAGAGAGACGTCCCTCCTGCTGCTGCTTAGGGGAGTTTTACACATCAAAACCGGGTTTCGTTATGATGCCAGAACACCAAAGGGAGATGTCAGAAATTACACACAGGGTGGCACGAACTGCCCCGATGCCACAGAGGAATTCAGAAGTTTCCAGAATTAAAAATTGTTTCAGAAGACGTTGCCAGTGGTCATTCTGGTTGTAACTCCAGTATTTTCAGAAAAGCACGTAAACTCAGGAGCGGTTCCCGCTACTCTTACTCCCTCAGGCAGTTTTGTGCATCCCCACACCCTCGGTGCAGCACAGGGCCACCTATAAGCCAGGGTGGTCTCCCTGCATGTCCCCAGGGACCAGCACGGGCCATGCTCATGTAGGGTTGTAATTTGAAGAGCTTGCTAAGCCTGAAGTAGGTTGTGCTGTATGCTCTTGCCCAAGCCTAGGAGCAGAGAGGGCTGGGGCACAGCCAGGCATCCCCCAGCGAGGGGTCCCAGCCCTAGCAGAGGGACGAGGTGGCTGCAGGGCCACCCCGTACCTACTTGCCTCTCGTTGTGCAGCCATGGATGGGACACACATCAGGTGGGATGCCATGAACAACTGCACCGATCAGCAGTACTGGGACACCCTCGTCTGCCAGTGCATCCCCTGCAGCCTCGTATGCGGCCGGCCCACAGTGAGGAGGTGTGCTGCCCTGTGTGGTGAGTGCCGGGTGGCCGGTTGCGGGCACCACGAGGCCGTGGCCTGCGGGGCTGTTCCTTGGACTGAGCAGGCAGCGATGGGGCAAAGCTGGGAAGGGGAATCAGGCCCTGGGATGAACCATGGGGCAGGCACTGAGCCAGCTCAGCTTAACAGAGCTTCAAGCCAAAAACACTGCGGAACGAGACAGCTTCCCAGCAATGGGCTGGGTCTGGCAACAGCTCAGCACAGACCAGGATCAAGTTGTCCATGTGTCTGTACCTCTCCTTTCTGGGGTCACAGGCAGCCCTTCCCAGAGCTGCAACAACACTACTCATATCCCCCATCGGTGACACCCCACCCTCCAAAGGCAGGGCCAAGAGACACATCAGGTTCAGTTGATGTGGATAATTATAAACTCAAGCTGTACGTTTGCAAGGCTGTACTGTGAGCCCTGTGCTGGGGCAGGCAGCAAGGTGCAGTGATAACAGGTGAGGAGGAGGAAGAGAGACAGACGCACTTTGCACCCAAACCCTGTATACAACCCTGTGCATGGCCCCTTCCCTCCCTGCGAGCTGCGGTCCAGGACTGCTGCACCCTGTCCTAGGGCACAGGGGATCCAGCCCTGTGACAGGGCTGCATGCAGTGACAAGTCACGTCTCCCCATTGAGGATAGGAGATGCCATCCCCGGGGTCTTGAGCCAGTGCTCAGGCAGGTTTTGGTGTGTCCCAAAAAGCTGTGCAAGCCCCAGGGCAGCAGCAGCTCTAAGAGCAGCAACCAGGAGCTCCCTGCTGCAGGTGGGTACGGCTGCACGCATTTGGCTGCGTACCGTCCCCTCCCCGCACAGCTGCCAGCAGATGCCTTTCCCCAGTATTCATCATACGGCCAAACACCACTGCAAATCCCATGGATCTGTCACCCTGCCAGCCCTGGAGAGGTTGTCAACACTTACGGCAGTGTGCAGGTCTCCCCCTGCGCCTGTCGGAGCCGTGAGCTTGTTCAGAGCAGCTGCGGGCTCCTCCTCGCATGAACCCAGGCACCCGGGGTGGTGGGAGGGCAGCGGTCTGGGAGCCTCACGCTCAAATGACAGGGGAGGAGGATGTGCTCAGGACACTGTGTTCGTCTCCCTCCCCTCCTGCAGAGTCCATGGACTGCAACAGGAGAGCTGGCTTCTACTATGACAAGCTCCTGAAAAAATGCATCAACTGCACCACGGTCTGCGGGCAGCACCCGAAGCAATGCGCCCCGTCCTGCGAAAGTAAGGCCGCGCGCGAGGGCAGGCAGAGCCGGGGTGTGGGGCAGGACCCCCCAGGGCTGGGCTGGAAGAGGAGCCAGGTTATGGGATCGAAGCTAGGGAAGGAGCAGCAAACCCCCCTCTCTTCATCCTGGGGGGCTGTGTGCTTGTGTGCCGCCATTTCACTGGGGCCCGGAAAAAGAAAGGCAGGGCGCGTGCCTCTCTCCTGTTTGCTCCATCACACAGTGCGTTTTCCCTTTTATGTGCTGGTGTTTTACAAACCCGTCCTTCGGTGCTACCAGCCAGGGGCAGGGTCGGCAGTCACGTTTCCCACCTTGCTGAGCTGCCTCCAGCCCTCGGGGAGGGGGAGCGGGAGGGGATGGATTCTTTTCTCTGAGATCTGAAATTCCCACCTGGGGGTTGAGACGTGATCACTGGAGAAGGGGGAAGGTGGGAATGGGGGCTGGGAAGGGATCTCCTCTACCTTGCCATGGGAGAGAAATGCAAGCAAACAGAGGAGGTGCACAGCTGCTTTCAAATTCTTTCCAAGCAGAGTGCACAAGTGCCATTAGCAACACCCTTTCCCTATCAAAAAGTCAATAGTGTGAAGCATGTACCTGAGGGGTTTCTAAGCACACCCATCTCTGCCTGGCCCGCAGTGGGTGCCCTGGTGGCCACCCCCCCTCCGCCAGCCGCCCTGGTCACGGCCTCGCCACCCGCAGCTGTGCTGGAGCAAAAGGCGTGCGTGGAGCTGGAGCCATGGCTGGTGGTCTACCTGCTGCTGGGGCTCTGCCTCTGCGCCCTGATCTGCTCCCTGCTCCTGGGCTGGACCCACCTGCGGAGGAAGGGAGAGGTGGTCTCCTGCCAAGCCAGCGCTGGGACCTGCCACCGCAAGGAGGACCCCTCCAAAGGTGAGTGGTGGCTGCACTGGGGCGACTGGGAGAGGATGGGGAGCTCGTGGTGGGCAGGCTCCCAGGTATGGCCGGGAGGGACAGAAAGCAGAGCCAGTTCATAAGAAGGGTAAGGAGAGGAAGCAAACGGCATGCAATATGGCTCAGTCTGAGCCTGGAAGAGGAGCAGGACTGAATCCCCATGCCCAGATTCTCCATTGTCACTCCCTTCTCAGTCGCTCTCTTGCGGAGTCACAGGCACAGCTTCCCAAGCTTCCCACTGCCGGGCAGGGGCCAGGCTGAGGGCTGGAGCTGCACCACCAACCAGCAGCTCTCCAGCCTCTACCCAGAGGCTGAGCCGTGGGGAGGAGGAGTTGCAAAAAGCCAGCCCTCTTCCAAAATGAACCACCTGCCCAAGGAAGACCCAGGGCTTTCGTGGCAATTGCAGCTCTGGATTCCTTCTCTTGGGGCTGTGCTGGGGCTGCTTTGGGGCAAACTGCTGTCTGGCAAGAACCATGGGAGCACAGGCTACTTGCTCCTTGAAGCAGGCTAATGATGCAGTCGGTCTGCTGAGTTATCTTGCAGCATCAAACCCTGCAGTTTTAGCCCTGGAACCAGAGAGGCTTCACAAGTCTTTGCTTGACAGGAAAAGGATAACATGCAGTAAGTCAACATAGAAAAGATGTTTTTATTCTCCCTCCTCCTCTGCCTTTAAAAATAAAAAGGTCTGTCTACCTATTTATGTATACGCATACATGTTTACATACGTGCACTTCAAAGCCAGTCATGCTGGATTTCAAAAATCACAGAGAAAAAGCCCGTGAGCCGGTGTGGCCTGGAGTCACTCTCCAGCAGAACTGCAATTCAAGCCATTCCTATCTGCTTCGGTTGAAGGACACGCTGGTATTGAACATTCACTTTTAAGGGAGGCCGCCAGGTTCAAAGAGGTTTACTGTATGCTTTTTAATACCCCTAGTCTAACCTTGCTTATCAGATCTCAGATGACGGAGCAGAGCCCTTTGACAGCTTACGTCCAGCCCACAGAGCATCGCAGGTCCCTTGAAGCAGCCGTGGGCAGCCAGCCTGCCACGCTGCACTCGCTGGAGCTCTGGCACCTTGCACAGTGCTGCACCATTGCATCTGCATGTGCTACAAAAGCAGCATTTAATGAAAAGACAATTTACATGTAATGATGTTATGAATATTACAGTTGCTTTAGTGCTAAACCTCCAGCCTTCCTGTTCAAGGCACTTTCCAATTTCCCCCTCCGATCTCCCCTCCCAGCGTGGCAGGACTAAGGGTGAGCATGCAGGGGATGCGTTACATACAACGCAGCGCGGTGGGCTTTATCAAAGCAGTGGGAGGTAGATGTCCTCTCCAGTTCCAGGACTGGCTCTTTATAGGCTCCAGCGCAGCAATGCAAAGCATTTCTTTGGTAAAAGGTGCTCCTAAAACCCCTTACGCTAACACACATAGTTTATTTGCAGATCGTCTGGTGGAAGCGGGCAGCGTTGGTGATGGATCCACTGGCAGCAGGGTCCCAGAGCCGGTGGAAACCTGCGGCTTCTGCTTCCCTGGACACGGCTCTGCTGTACAAGAGACCAAATCATGCCACAGCACCTCCTGTCATATAGGGGAAAGAGCTGCTCTCTCTCACACCGGGATATGCAGCACAGGAAGCGCTGGGACCATTCCCAGCCCTGACGATGGCCACTTCAAAATCATATGTTCTCCTTCACAAGAGAAGACGCTCATGGCGTGACCGTAGTGAATGTTCCTGCACAGGATCAGAAAGGAGGGATGCTCCCTCTGCCCCCAAAACACAGCTGCTTCACCCTCCGTTTCCAGTGACTGTAACAGCTTCTACCAGGACCAGCGGACCTGGCACAGTCTTTGCCCAAGGGCTGTAGGCTGCAGACAGTGCTGTTTTCTTCCACTCAGGAAATGAAATTCTCATTATTCTTGTGCACTCCCGGTGACAGAAGTCACTTCCCATTTAGCAGTGTCTTCATCCTCCGACCTGACCTCCGCAGACCCCTCTGTGCGTCCCAGTCATTGGGAGTGACATCTCACTGGGGCTTTTCATCCTGGTTCCACCGTCAGCATCACTTTGTCTCTGCAAAGGGTGTCGATGCAGAGCCAGGATCGGACTGTGGCATCCACCAGTCCCCACGGAGAGCACACCTTTCCCTGCTTGAAAACTCTACCGTGTACCAGAAGCAGTTCACAAGCAGAGCTGTAAGCATCTCAAACGTGGACTCAGACCCAAGAAGTTGCTCATGGAAGTTATAACGCCCACTGAATGCCACCGCCATGCCCTCAACAGTGGTGTGTTTTCTGACTTTAACAAAAGTTTCTTTACAGGACAGAATAGTTGGTAAGACACAACATGGAAAGCTCCACTGCCAGCTTTCAACACTGCTTGGGAGGGGAGGACAGGTCACGGGTGACGGCGAGGCTTTGCCTTGCGACAGGACACGATGCTGCACGGGAGGAGCTGGGACAGGCACCAAAATCCCCGATGCAATTGAATTTAAATGTGAAAACTCATCCAAGTCTGACAACTTTCTAAAAGACTAGATTTATGTATGTCGGGTAAATAGCTGGTAAAAGTGATGAACCAGCTAGAGATATAGCTGCTTCGAGGGAAGATTTTTATCTGACCTGGCTTTGAAAGCTACTGTGGAAAAATGTGGATTTTGACGCGTAACTTGAAGTTCTCATTTTCACTGAAGGAGAGTGTAGGAATTTTTTGCTTGGTGAGGAATCGCTCCTGGTAGGAGCTCATCCCCTCCACTTTCTCAAACTAGAGCTTCAAACTTGGAAGAATAAATATGAGCCGATATATGCACAAATTGGTGCTGGAAAGTAAACAGCTGGAGAAAGCATGAGCAGATAGTTACAACAGACTCTGTCCCCTCCATATTATGTATTTCTTTAAATGTCAACGTTTTCTTATCACTAAAGAAGGCACCCCCTAGGGGGTGACCATGACAAAGCCAGTGCCATGAGTGATGTCCGGTCACAAAGCAGAAAGGTGTTAGGACCACATGAAACCCATTAGAACTAGAAAGTGCAAGTCCAACAGCTGGTACGTTGGGCAAAGTTTTGCTGTCTTGAATTGCTCCAGGAACCAACCTGACGGTTCTCCATATCGTTATCCTTGCGTATTGCCTTTCATCTCCTCCCTCTGTTTAGCAAAGTCCTTATCCCGCAGTAGCACAAGGGATGAGTTTTGTATTGCGCTGCATTTGTGTCTGAGGGGAGAAAATAAGCCTTTTCAAAACTGAAATCTCGTTTTACTCAGATGGGTCTCCCAAACACAACACATGAGCCCTGAAGGCCACCACCCCACGGTGCGATGGGGAGAGCAAGGGCTTACCCACGTGCGCTAAGAATGAAACACAGACCCCAGCCATGAGCAAGCCGCTGGCAGGGTACAGTGACAGCAGTAACCTCCGCTGGCTGGGCCCCCCGGACCTCCACCTGCTGTGCCTCTCGCACTTGTCACCTCCCACAGTCCATAGGCCTCTCACCCTCCAGACTCCCTCTACCTCCCACTCTCTCAACCTGAAGACCCTCTTGGCCTCCCGCTCCCTCCTGGCATCTCCTTTCACATAGCCATCGCCCCTGGGGCCTCCAACTCCATAGCATGGTCTTCCATGGCTTTAACTCCTGTTGTTTCCCTCCTGTGGAACCTACTCCAATGGCCTCTGGTCTCATGGCGTCAGTTCCCATGGCCTCAGCCTCCAACACCATGGCCCCAAATACCATGACATCATTAGCATCCCAATTCCTCTAAACCTCCAAAAGTCTTTTGGCCCCAGAAGCCACCTTGGCCTACACGTACGCTCAGCCTCAGCTCTTCCTCGGCCTCCCATCCCCTTCTGGCCTCCACCCTTGCAAAGCCTCAACTCTTCCTCAGCCTCCCACTCCCCTTTTTGGCCTCCCACCCCTGCTCAGCCTCAACTTCTCTTCAGCCTACATCTTTGCATGGACTAATCTCCACATCAGCTTCCCCCAGTCTCTCAGTTTCTATTCCAGCTCAGCCTTACTCTTTCTTGCCCTCCTGCCATCTTCTGGCATCTGCTCTTGCTCTGCCTTTTGTCTCCTACACCCTTTAGTCTTCCCAAAAGTCTCCACTTGCATTCTTGCTCAGCCTCCGCTCCTGCTCATCCTCATACTCCTCTTCCACCTCCCTCAGCCTTTTCTGTTCTCCATCAGGCTCCTGTTCGTGCTCACCCTCCCAAAGCCTCTTGGCCTCTCCTCACTCTTCACTGCTCAGTGTCCCGCTCCCTCTATGGCCTCCTACAGCATTATGTCGTCCACTCTCCCTGGGCCTCCCACTCCTTCCTGGCCTCCCCACCAGCTTGACCTCCCAACTCCGGGCCTCCCCAGCACTGAAAGCGCTGCCCCTCTTCCTCTTCTTGGTTTCCCCTCCCCGCAGCCTCCCCCTCTCAGCCTCTGCAGGGCGAAGGGGCTTTGCACTTGCCCTGGGGCAGCGCCAGCACGTCCCCCCGGCAGCAGGGCTGGGAAAGCCCCCAGCCCCATTCTGCCCAAGTGCTTCCCAGCGAGGACGGAGGCTCCAGGAGAAGGAAAACCCTCATAAGCAGATGCAGCACCTCATCACGCCGCCCCTCCCCAGCACGGAGCTCCCACAGGCAGCGCTGGGGACGCGCAGCTTCAGCCCGGCTCTGGTGCCCTGCTGACATTCAAGCATCACCTTCAGGGACAGGCGCTCGTCACCTGTGGGGAACCCCCAGCCACGCTACTTGTGCAAGGAGATTCAGAACCTTATTTAAAAATAGGATAAGTAACTGAACATGTGCCACCAATTTTGCAATTAGGGCATCTCTTGAGGATCAAGAGGCATCAATTATTCAACGGAGAAGGCTTTTAGGAAAGCCTTTATGCCAGCTAGCACAAGAGCCCACCCTGCATGGAGCTGGCAAGCGGCAGCTCTGGCTCCAGCTGGCCCAGGAGGCCACTTGCCTTCTCACACCGAGGCAGAGCCTGTGTTGGGCTGGGGTTGTCCCTCCCGTCACCACGCTGCCCGCAGAGCGGTGCTGCCCACGCTGCTGCTTAGTGCTTCTCTGGTTTCTCCAGCACTTGCTGCAGCAGACTGAGGAAGCAGCAGTTTGTGTCCCAGAAACTGGGGAAAACACTCATCAGAAGCCAAGTCCTTCCCTCCAGCCCCAATACACAAGAGGGGAGCATTCCTCACTCTCACAGACGTGCCCTCCCTTTTTATATGTTACCAGCATATAAAAGAAAAGGTAGCATGGAGCAACTTGAACAAATTAGCAGTGAGAATAATATACAGGCTCCCAGATACAACCCTTTGATGCTGGAAAACAAAGAGGAATCAATGGATTTGGTATCACATTTGCAGCCACTGGCCAACAGCTCTGATGGAGCACACCTGGAGATATCACTTTGAATATTAGAGGGATATCACAAGTACGGGACACAAGCAGTTACAGCTGGGATGAGTTAAACTACATGGAATTAAGGCCATTGATTTTGAGCAAGAGCATCCACCTGGGGGTTTAATAAATTCTCACATTTCTGCTTTTGCTCAGATTTTCATTAGGCACACAGCATCAAGTAAAGCTTTATCTCCAGTCAAGTGGCTGAGGGACAAGAAAATAGTATACTGAAAGCCACTTTCTGGCTATTTTTGTGCCTCACGTAGAGCTGTGTTCCTTGCTGGCAGATAACAGAATATACACTCCAAGGTGAGCCTGCATCACTGCACCAGTCTTTGTTTTCAGTCATTTCTGCAGATGCTTCCTCACAACAGACCAAGCTGTGTCGATATAAAACTGTACCTCAAAAGAAACAAGTCAACCCCAAACTGCTCCCCGAAATGAAGTTCAGCAGCTGAAGCAGCGCAGTCATCGCTCACGGAGGCGGCAGCCTTTCGCTGCTGTCTGCCAGCACATTAGGGAGGCAGAACCTCATCAGCCATTCGTTAGCGTCTTGCTGCACAGCAAGGCGCTTTGTGGTCGGCGTTTTCCTAAAGGTGACGTTAAGAGAGCTCTGCACAGAGAAACCTCTCGGTTCTGCGGGGAATAAACCCACTGTACGAGCCACATGGCTGCTTCTGAAGAGGTGAAGAGTAAGAGAAGGCTGTGTTTGAGAAAAAGCATCATGAGGGGTAGTGCTGCTCGTATGAGACAGCAGCTGTTCTTCCATTTTTATAGGAAGAGGGAAAATGCTCTCTCCTCCTCTAGCAACCTGCACCGATTTACTGTTACTGGAAACAGAAACATGCCTGGTACGATTCAGGGAGAGACACAGGGGTGGGATGGCAGGGGGAAGAAAAGAATAAGAGCTTTTAATACACCAGGAATTCTGCTTTTGAAAGCAAAAACACAGCACTGAAATCCACCTCGCTCTCCATCTCCCACCGAACACCATCTGCGCCGGTGCGGTTACACAGAGCACAGCCCTCTTCACCAGCCTTACAGGGGTGGGGAAAAAAATTAAGGCTGATTTATACGGCTGGCATTATCCCTAAACAATTTGTTTCTAAAGGATTAAAGAAACAAGACTGCATTAGCTCCAGTGGCCAAGCGCGTGCTAGCAGAAAACAGAATTCATTTGTTCAGGCTCCAGCATCAAAAAAAGCAGCCAAAGGCTGAGACCTCGGCATCACAAAGCGAAGGCATCCCCGCACCACGAAACCCGCCCGCCGCACGGTGGCACTCCTCCTCCAGCAACAGGACGAGGTGGGGACACCAACTGCAGCAGCCCTGGGAATAATGAAAGGCTGATTCTTGTCTTCCTCTGCAAGCTTGCTGCATTATTAAAAGGTAGCAGAAAGCGTTGTCAAGCATCTGCACGATACCGTGCCCGATTCGGGGAGGGAGGGGCCCCCTTTCCTGCGGGTGCGCCATTCATCTGCATTTCTCCAGCCATTTTTCATTTGCGGCAAGAACGCTCAGGTTAAATCTTGCAGCATCCAATTACAATTGAAAATTATTTCAAGCATGATGATAGGGAAAGACAGGTTACAAAACCAGAGTATGCTATCACTTCTGCAGTAATCAGGCTGCCTAGGTAACTCCCACACCGTTTCGTACGTTTTCTATGGCTGATTTGGTATTCAGAGTGCTTCAATTAGTTGTCCCTTCTTCCTTCCCTGTTGCAAGCTGTTGCAGAAATCTCTTGATGTACAAAACTGCCTTGTACTCTTCCAGCTTGTGTACAAATCAAACGCAATTCCACTGCCCTTTTGTTCAGCTGCTCTTCTAAAAATGTTCATTTAAAAGACAAACAAACCCACTTCCCTTATTTTCCTCCTATTTCTTCTGTTAATCAGATCGCTTTCCACCTCTGTCTCAGGCAGGTTAGACACCTGTAACTCATTTCTAGAGCACAGAATCTATAAGGTGAGACTCATCCATGGTTTTAACCACACTGGTAAAGTCAAAGAACAGCTGTCTGGATACATAGGCAGAGCTTAATGACCTTTTTGGTGTGGCTCTTACACCATTTTATACAGCGCCCAACTCTTACACACAGCTCCCTAGGGGCTCCGTAAGGAAGGGAGAACAAAGCTATTTTTGCTCGTTTAAGCTCTGTGTTCTGAATGGTTTCTCTCACAGGCTGCAATTCAATCCACAGCCCAGCCTCCTGAGAGCAAGATACAGCACACCAGTGGTTACTGCTGGTATCTCGACAAGCCAACGAGCTGCTTTTAAAAGACAGCGGTGGAGGGGGAGAAAAGGAGCAAAACTGCGTTTGCGACAAAGCAAGACTAAGCCGGTGCACGAAGTGCTGCAAGCTAATGACGCCGACACGAGGGCTGTGATTCTGCAAGGAGGAGAAGAGTACGTGAGGAGTTAATACATGTGGGAGGATCCAAGGAACCAAAACCAGCCTAGCACGTACCAGGAAAATGTGTTGTTTACTTAAAAACGGAGTGCACTGCAGAAGTGCTCAATAGCAGCAGATCTATCGCTCAATGCTGCCCCCAGCAGCACCCGTTTCTAACAGATGGTACATTTTTCAATACCGAGGTTCTTTCACATGTCATATATATGCCTTTGGAAGGCAGCAGGGGAAAAAACAAACCAAAACCAGCAACAACAAAACAAGCAATTTTGAGAAAGTCAAACTTATTCACAAGATTTAAAAAAAGAACCAAGACCACTCTTACAGTATAAACACGCCAATTCATTCATTTTTACTGATGGTTGCATTTATGAATTTCATTCTCGTGAAAAAGGGAATAAAAGAAAAAAATTAAGAAAATAGCTATTTATAGAAAACAAAACAAAAAAGGGCTCAAACAGAACATAATCTGTGCTGATGCTTTTGATGAGCAGTCCGATGGCATTAAACATTACCTGTGCAAGCAGGCATGCTTGAAAACCTGTCTTAGTACTGTAGCTTCAGTTCCACAATCCAGGATTTCTTTTATGGTTGTTGAAAAAAAAGAGCCTAATAGTTTCATACTGTATTTATTTAATAACTAAAATTCACAAATAAAAAGATACTTGCAAAGTCCTTTAGTTGTGTCATCCCCTCCTCCTCCACTCTACTGCTTTCAGACCCATATGCATAAAAAATGGGCTTGGATTTTTAATTTTAACTGTTATATGATTGGTCGTTGGAGCTGAAGCACCAAATGGAGAAGATACTTTATGGAGATGAGGGTATAACCCCTTGCCTTCCCACACACATTTTGGAGGAACATAGGAGATGTACCAGTGCCCGGACTCCTCTGCTCCCATTTCCCCCACCCAGAGCATTCCTTTCATTTTATATTTCCTCTGTTAAGTGACTGACTGTAGCCTCTTTTTTTCCCCCTTTCTATCCTTGCGGGACTGCATACACGATGGACATTGTTCATTTCTTACTCCGCCAGGATTTGATTCAGTGTCAAGTAGGTCCTGTTACAGCTCAGTGCTAGTTATTTTTTAATGGGTCTTTTCATTTCAGGTAGGTTTGTGTGTCGATTCAGAAGGCTTGCTTATTTTCTTCCTTGTTTATGTCTGACAAGCTGCTGGATAAGGCTATTCATACTCCAGGAACTGTTTGTGATAGAACAGCAAATATCTGCAAGAAAGCAGAGGTACAGTTTCAGCTTTCTGCTACGCGTCAGAGCAGGTTAGTATTTCTATTGATGCGATGATAAAAAATGAGGACTATTAATTTTGTTTTTCTTTTCAATTTGAAGCGATTCCAGGGGCATGCCAGTTCCCTACAGTAACCATGAACGAGAAGGAGGGAAGCCAGCTAAAATAATTTTACCAGCAACTCAGGAAACTGAACAGTTGTACATCAAACAGTCAAACCCGCTTGTTGTACAATCTATTTAGAACCTGAAAGCTCCAGAAGACTGGACCATGTTGGTGCCTAGACCGGCAGCACCCATTTAACACTATCATGACACAAAATACAACTGAGGTGCTTTAAGATGCAACTGTTGCTTTAGAGTCACATTACCAAAGCATCAGACACTCAGGATTATTGCAAACTGTCTGCCCTTTACTGTTATAGAAGCAAAATGAAGAACCAGGCATGGGGGTGAAAACTCACGTGTCCCAATCAAATCCAACTCAAATATCTAATGTCTCAATCTGTACTCAAATCTAGTGTTTTAACAGGATGAAATTCTTCCTGTCCTTAATTACTTTATGCATACTGCTACATAACGGAGCCCAGCCCTCAAGCAGTTACCCGTCAGAGGGAACTGGACTCATCTCTACGTACTCTTTACATGCCACACACTGACAGGGTCACTGCACGACTCTCAAAATGCTTCAAAGCACTTCTGAGACTTTCCAATTATTATCATTCCATCTCACGCCCTGTGGAACTTCCCATATACAATGCAGATCTACTTAGTGTCAGCCTTTATCTGAACCAGGGAAAATGGATCTGAGCTCAAACCAGCCTTTAATGAGACGGATGGGCAGCAGTTGCATCGCATATCCTCTCTTCCTTGCCTATGGCTGTTTCTTCTGCAGACATACCCTATCTGAGGACCAGAGCTAGCCACTTGTTATTGAAGAAAAACAAACTCATTTTTTTGCTGACCTCAAAGCAGAAGTTACCTTGTCAAATCATTTAACGCTAAAATTCAGATACTATAGGATAGATTCCTGGTTGAAGTTCAAAAAACAAAAAAAATGGGAAAATCTGTTAAAAAAAATTACAAACTGAACATCTGTGCCTGCAGTAACCCATGGAAATGTCAGGAATAATTCAAACAAGAACAATAAAGGCTTATCTTTCCAGTATCAAGTCCATAGTTGAAAATGCAAAATGAAGACTTCAGATTTTAAGTTACCTTATTCTTGAAACATATACCAGTCCCCAATGCTTCCCTCAAATGAGGAACACGAAGATGCTTCCCTTGCAAACTACTGCTCTGCACTCCCAATACTTGTCTAATGCAAATATCTGAACCCATAAAGTCAATCTGAAATCAACTTAAAGCCATGAGCTAAAAACCAGCTCATGTTCTATACCTGCCTCCCATATAGCCTTGCCACTCTGGTTCACAGTATTTTCTTAATGGCTTTTCTTCAAATCTTTTACACTCATAGTAATCCAAAGGTTCTGCAGACAAAGATTGGATTGTGTCATGAAGATAAATACTGCTCCTACACTGGACGATCATATCACTTTGGTTTTCAGAGTCACTTCCATTAGCAAGCAAGAGTTTGGGCATGAGCACTGCAGAGTCAGCTGATGTCCCTCGTCCTTCCCCTCTTCGTCCTTCAAGAAGCCAGGATTATAAAGCAACATTCTGAAGCACTGACACATACACAGAGAGAGACATTAGATATTCAAAGACAGAAATTAAGTCTCCTCTACGATGAAAGGGTGTTTTAACTGAAAGTAAGGAAAGCCCAACAAAGGTCAAAGTTTCCCTTCCTTTCCCCTTTCCGGATCGCAACTTACCCTTCACTGTCTAGCACATCCTTAATGCTAGCCTTGGTGATAATGGCATCATCACACTTGAACCACTGGTCCTTGTGCTGCCGGATGAAGCTGGTATAGTGCCCACTCTCCAAGGTTCCCTGGTGATTAACTACTGCAAACAAGGAATACCTGGTACAGAAAAGAGGTAGTGAATAAGTGGATCAAAAGGGAAAAAACAACTGACATTTTAGACAGGCAGAAGCTTGTGTTCATAAACATGTATAGAAATAGTAAAAGATCTGATCCATCACTAAAACACCAGCTCTTAATATTAACTGGGAAGAGGGCATCCTTGCCCAGGGAAAAGAACCACATTTTTCTTTTTCTATCTTGCTATTACTGCAACACTCCAGTCTGATGTCAGCTTTACCAATACTGGCTTCCAAATATTTTTCTTCTGAAATAGATCAATATTGATGCCTTCCTGAAGAGGACCACTGATTATCTAGTCTGAACTTCTGTTTCCCTGAATTAGTTACTCTAGTGAACCAGAAAAATGCATGTGAGGGATGGGAATGGGGAAGGAGGTAATCTTAAATATAGCTAATCTTAAATATTTCTAGTGATAAATTGCTGTACTGATTAATTGTCCTTAATCTGGAAAGCCTGTACCTATTCTGAAATACTGAATATATGCAGCCTCAGCTTCCACATGCTGCTGTGCATTTGCCTGCTAGCCTGAAAACTAGCAGACACATCTCTGTTCCAAAGAAAGATACTGATAGACTGATCGAGTTGCTCTTATCTTTTTTCCCCCTTCTTTTCCTAAAAAGGAGAAGACTGAAGCCCTTGGCTCTTTTGTTCTAAGGTAAGATTTTGTTTCCAGTCTTAAATGCACTTGCGGCTCTTTTTCAAATGTTCTCCACTCTTTTTAACTCTTCTTAAAATGCTATCCTGAAACTGGGATACAAACACAGCTGCACAATGGTAAAACAATCTCTCTAATCTCACTTGATATCACCCTACTTATGTTCAAAATTCACATAGCTCTTTTGACACAGTGGTGCCACAACAAGGCACCTATTCAGCTGACAGTCTACAGAGCCACCGATTTGTAAAGTCACCCTCTTCCTAGTAGAGTCCTTTAATCCAACTGGGATGGACACCACTCTCTAGTTCTAGATGGAGGATTCTAATATTGCCCCAGCTGTTCACTGGCATCCAGCTTACTGAGCCTCTGCTCTCATTATCTAATCCTCCTCATTGTCAACAACTTCTCCAGCTCAAGTCATGTGCAAGCCTCAAAAGTGATCAGTTGTGCCTTCTTTCAAATCTTTGCTAACACTATTAAACACCATACATCTAATGAATCAATTGCTATAGGACAACACGTAACACCTGCCTGGTATCTGCTTGTAGGACAACTCCACTAAGACCTAGTTAGCTAGTTTTTAAATCTATCTATTATGTGATTCCAGTTTCTTAATGAATCTTTTAGTGCCAAATGAAGTGCCTTGAAGAATTTAAATACACAACATGAGCACATGACTGTAGCAATCAAACTTGTAACCTTATTAAAAAAAAAAAAAAAAAAGAAAAGATAAGGTTTGTGTGACCATCTTTATTCCCATAAGGCTATGGGTATTGGTTTCAATTACACTCCCTTTACATTCTTGAGCAAGTCCCATATCAGCCTGTCATTTATTCTGACTGGAATCAATACCTGACCAACAGACCCCAGAATTACTGGGGTCATCTACTTGGGACTCTAAGTGTCAGTGTTCTATAAACTTTCTTTTGGTCCTCTGGAACCCCCTTTGCTATAGCAATAGAAATAGGATTATTTAAAGGAAACACCCATCCCTTTTAATACTGCAACCATAGCTTTTAGTTTTGCTCATAGATCAACTGCTGGGGTTATCACCTTCAGATCTGAAAGTCAGCTGCCACAAAACCATGAAAGGGTAGGCAATAGTAGTGAATGAAGCTTTATTCTGCAACAGTTCAGACTTACTGTGCTGTCAAATATGGTAATGCACTTCGCACTGCAGGATATACAGCAGACTGTATATCTCCTTCTAGAAGCCAACTACCTTTCACAATAGGAGTCACGGAATGTACCACTTACTTATTATCATTGTTTAGACTATCCGTCGGCTGCTGGTATTGCCCGTTCATTCTGCTCTCTTTACTGCAACACACACACACACAAAAATCCAGTCACTTAAAGCAGTGGCTTCCCAAACCGAGGAAACAGGTTTTACATGACACAGCCTGTTTGCCAAATCCAGGTCCTTATTCAAAGGCACAATGCTGCTTAGCAGCAGAGAAGGGCTGCTGATTAGGATGCTAAAGATGCTTTATTTGTTCTCACAGCAATGCTACATAAGAAACACCATTTCTCCTCCCGGTCCAGGCTTCAGTGCTGCAAATACAGATCTGTTTATGTCAAATGTCCTATCCAGAAAGCTTAAAAACAGGTTAAGAAAAGATTTGTATTTTAAACCTGGGAAAATATCTAATTACATCAATCCTTTATCCTGTGATGGGTCAATCATCCTGGCTCTGACTTGTAAATTCATTTTGTGTTTTGACAGCAGCAATAGGATTATGCTGTTGATTTCATAGCCGATGAAATTCAGATTACTGAGTTATGCCTGCTGATTATCCCATCTATATTCCATTATGCTTGGTACCTTTCATCAGCAGAGCCTGTTCTACCCAGGGAGAATCTACCACAGAGCAACAGGGAAGTCTCAAAATCTCCAGAATATACTGGAATAAACCATATATTCTTAATATAACACTATTTAACGGAGCTTCAGGGCTCTCCTTTCTTTCCTGGCAAAAGCATCTACTTTTCTCCAGGGGGCAGGGGAGGTGGGGCTTGAAATTACTAGTAAAATTTTAGCATCAAATAGAGCCCCTGTGTTAAGAGATGCCATGTTTTGGGGCTTTCTACATTGCTTCAGGTGTAAATTAAATCTGAATATCCTCTTGTATATTTGAATGGAATACCTGATAAATACCCGTTAACTGAGCTGATTAAATTCTTTTCATAAAGGTATATTTATATAAATATGTCACGTCTTTCACAAACCTGGGAGTTGGGAGAAGTCTTACTGTTTCTGTTTAAGTATCAATTAGAAATACCTATTTTAATATGGACTATGTTTTTTCTTCTTGCAGCATTCTCTAAACAGAAGTTGAAGGTACAAACCAAAAAACCCCACATTTGCCTGTATGCCGGAATAAAGAGGAAGGATTTTTATAACTTCAGAAATACTAGGTTAGGCATTAGGTTATGTCTAGTCTGCCTGATTACACAAGATGACTGGTGGGTGGGCACTCAGGTGATGGGACCGAAGCAGAGATCTGAAGGCACAATGGCTGTGAGTCTATAAAAATTTAACATGCAACTAGAAATGTAACACATATTAATAAAAAAAAAATTATCGTTTCAATATAAAGCCTTTTCTGGCACACAAAAATAGAAATTAGTTTAGAAAAGATGCACATTTCAAGGAGAAGCTTACAGCAGAAGTATCATTATACATACTGTTCTATAACCTTGATTCAAGGATGTTCCATGTTTCATGATGCACATGTATGAACTGGTAAACAGTTCTGTCCAGGTCTTTGGGGGATTTTGAACTTGGTACACACCTGGAAGCCATGAATGGTGTCATGTCCAGCTCCAGCGGAAATGAGACATACGTAGTGATCTTTCGCCTCAGTTTGGCTGAGTGTTCAAACCGCTGGAGACAAAGTGGAAGAATTTTTTTTTTTCTTTAGAGAAAGGCTAAGTTTATCTTTTATAAATGTCCTAAGCTTAGGAACAATAACATGAAAGCATATTAGCAGTCAGTATCCAGGGACATCCCCATATTTTTTTCTACCAACGATCTGGGCTGGAAACCCCCGCGTAAATGCTAACACATTTCTACCAGGAAAATAAACCACAATTTCCGGGGAAAAAACACAGTATTAAATTAGATTGTTTACCTTCATATCTATACATACAAACTGATTCCCAACTGATGTTAAGAAAAAATATATTAAACAGAGAGAGCACACACAGCCTTCACCCAAACCAGTGTTCATTTGTACTACGTACTATTCAAATACGTGGCTGCTGCCTACACTCACACACAAAACTGGTGACAATGAGAGCTTGCCATCAGATTCACACACTTAATCCACCCATCCAATCATCTCAAGCGACAGGAGTCAAGCCTACACAGGAATACCAATTCAAATTAAGGCAAAAATGGAATATGATAATAAAAAAGCCTTGTCCCTCCGCCAAAAGGAGCCTGCAATACCCACCATCCTCTCCTCATCTTCTCAATTGAACATTAAATGGAAACAGGAACAAATACCAGAAAGAGATGAATGAGTTTCTATTTAAAGGCAGCTTCTCTCCCCATTTCTCAGAAATTCTGCTCTATTTACACTTCAAGTTAATTATTTTCCAATTGTGGTGCCATAACAATTCCCTAGCAACAGATCCATACATGAAAAGCTGAGAGTTCTGTAATTCTTATCTTTCATGTTTCTTTTTTGCTTTAACACATGAAATGAAATTTGCATTTTGCATGGACAGGACAACACAATCACTTAGGAAAAGTAATTTATTTTCAAAAAATCTTCCATCATTCTGGATAACACAAATACTGAATTGAGTGTAGGAAAGGTGTTGAGCACGTTCACACTGCCTTGCCCAAAGAGCAGAATCACCTAGGTATATCTTGCCAACTACTCTGCAATAACAAAATAAAATAAAAACAAGAGCCCCACACCCCCAAAACTCCTCCCAAAAGCCAAGCAGCCAGCCAAGCACTCCTGAAACCTCAAGTCAGTCATGCAAGAATGCTCTTCAGGAAGACCACAACCAGCCAAAGAAGAACAAATTAACTGTGCTACTATCTGTTCCAGTCAGGCTAGTATCTTTGGCATATAACATTGCGCATCATCTTGGTTAATACTCAAGATGCAACTGAAGAACTGCTGGTATATGGGGGTGAACATCTGAAGGCATGATTGTCCCAAACAGTCTGAAAAGGCCTGTAAATTACAGAAGAGGGAACTCTTTCCACCTGTAACACCTTTTTCCAGCAGAAAGCAGAATCAGTCTTTTCTCACAAATACAGACCTTCCTATGGCATTCTGTTTTCATGTCAAGACCTCTGCATTTCATTAATAAGGTTCTGTACAAGCCAGATTTTGAAAATAAATTTTAAATCGCTCCTACACTGTATACGGAGTTGCTATGTAATTTAACAATTCCAAACTACAATCATTTCTTGAATACAGTCTGTGACTTGCTCAGTGAGACCATAACACTATAGTTACACAGATTATTAGGTTTTCCAGTACGAACGTACTGACCTAGCTTAGAGGGCTACTGGAAAATAAACCAGAAAAACTGCCTGCATGCTACAGCAAAGTTCAGCACGCACTTTGCCATGACAGCTACAAGATAAAGGTCTCATTTCAACACTATTAAAGTTACCCAGGTGTTTTACCACAGTTCAAAGCCTAGAAACCATGTAAGAATTGAACAACTGAACAAAGTCTCTGGAGCAAAAGGCTGGAACGTGTGTTCTTTCAATTCACCGTTCCCCAATCGGAAAGAAAAGTGATATATGCCTTCATTTGTACACAGCATATAGGCTGCCGTTTTGAAATCTGTTCCCAGCCACCATGGTGGTAGGTAAAATGCTGCTTTTCTTTATGGAGCTTATGTGAAATTAATATCATCATCAGATAAGCAGTTTCTTGAAACACTGGTCATAGTCAGAGCTGAGGCCAGCGATTACCAGTTGCTGCCTAGCAGTGAGAGGACTTTGTCATTCTGTCCCAGGAGGCACTCAAGACCTTAGAGGTCTGCATCTGAAAAGCTCAAGCAGATCAAAGATGCAATTAAATTACTATGGTGGCTGCTTCTACAAAGGCCTGTGGCATCACTTTTCAAGGACCCTTTGCCTCTTGACACAGAATGACCTTCATCTGTGATAGCTGCCTACTTTGCACCACAGTCAGTCTTATATATTTAAGACATAAATTGTACAGGACTAAATTATCTGAGGGCAGCAGCTATGACATTATCTCCCATCATTGCATCTGACAATCTGGACTGGAAATGTTGAAAACTGCATCACAGTTGGGAAGATACAAGAAGCCTTCTCCATTGCAACCAATACCTTTTTCGTGCTTTTCCTTCAACACAGAGTTCCTCTGTGGCATTCTTCCAGTAGAAGTGTAGGGTAAAAATTTTACCATGCAGGATGACTAAGTGTTATTGAAGATCGGTTTCTACGCTGGTTCAGGTATTGTACTAGCCTTCGATTTTGTTTCTAGATTCTGATTAGTTAGGTTCCCACAGATATACTGCAAAGCTACATTATAGATAATGTAATACGATCTTAATAGAAAATCTAGCTGGGCATGCAAGCTGTTCTTTATATTAATTTATATCATAAAAGATTAGTCAGTGAAAGCCAGAAGATGTGTCCAGGAGTTCAGCCCATCCTCTCAGAGAGGAATACATGTCCTCTGCTCTGTCTGCCCCCTGTGAACTTACTTTGAGATGAAAACAGGCCACAATGGGTAACTTCTTCATAGTGAGTTGTTTGGTAGATTCCTGGTAGCTATGGCAACCACTACATTTGATTTTGGCACTGCTTCCTAGATGTTCTGGCCTTGTAAACCTGAAAAAAATATTAAAAAGCAAAGGGATGCACAAAACAATCAGACGATTTTCCACACATGCTGAAAACACTTCTTTTACTTTTACTTCTGGGTCACTGGCACCACAAGAGACAGAGTTCACGGCCTTTAAGTGTCATTTTGAAAAAACTCAACACCTGTAAGAACGTAAAGTGCCATGGTTCAGATATCCAAATCTGACATTTATTATTGCTCTACTTGGCAACATTACACTGAAAGGCATCAGTGTCTGAGAAAGGAGCTAAATGTTAGTTCATCTCTTACAACAGGACAGCTCATTTTCATACAGAAAGCAAAGATCTTTTGTTTTCAAAACCAAAAACATTGATATGGAAGTTCCAAAGGAAGATGACACTACTTCTGTGCTCAGCTGCATGCTAGTCTGCAGGACACTCTTCTAGCTTGTAGCCCTCCAGGGCTAGGATCAAAGCTCTGAGATGGAAAGGGCTGTAAACACAAAGTTCTTTTCAAAATACAGATATCTTCTAAGAAAACCCAAGTGTTGACAACTAGAAAAATCTCTTTCAAAATTTTCAGACAGAACTGCTCAAGGGAGCTATAGGAAGAGACCATTACAGAATAGGGAACTGCTCAGAGAAAATATACTACCTCTGTGTTCTCACAACACACTAAAGCAAAATACCTCTCACTTTTTCAGAAACTGTCAGCTCAGAAAAAGCTAGGAGGATGGACTGCTAAGTCTTTTCCTCGAAGTTTAGACTTCCACGGGGCAAATAAATCATCTCCCCAGAGGCTGCTTTACAACTAGGATTTTTGAGATGAAATATTTTGAAATGTAATTGAACATTTTACATTAATGCACACACTAAGCATGTCAGTGCAACATGTTATCAGCTTGTCACTAACCCTACCTTGCCTCATTCTATTTATGGTCAATGCAGCCTCCAGCATTAAATGATCATCACAGCCTCCTGGTCTCCCCTCTTGTCTGATTAACAAGATTCCCTTTACCTAGCCTATGTACCACCATTCTCTGGTTTTGGTTTTGTTTTTTGATATTTTTTTTTCCTTCTCTCAAGTCTGTAAAAAGGCTTATAAATTTGTTGGTATTGTTGTTAGAAGTGCCTACATCTTTCTCGTTTTTTGTCATACTCCTGCTCAATCCTTCCTTCTTCAAGCCAACTTCAAGTTGCATGGCTACACTGGTTGACATGAAGTTACGCAACTTCCTTGTTTCAATCTAATATTCAACCTGCTTGCTAATTTGTGGGTAAAAACCTACCTCTCTATCCATTAGAGTTCAATTTCTTTCCAAAATCCATACTCTTTGACAGTATCTTTAACCTGGATGTTTTTCCTTCCCTGTCACCATCTCTCTCTGATTCTACTAATCCCCATGTTAAAGAAAATCTCCAAAATCCAACTGGTTTTGCCTCCTGATGCATTCCTGCATCAGCAATTTCTCATTTATACTAATTCCCTTGTTTTCTTAAAATTATTGATCTTAGAAGTATCAAGAAGGTTAGAAATCATGTCAGAAGCTATGAATTTTTATTTCAGGAGGATTAGCATTGCCCCAGGCTACAGGTAACCTCTTCCTCAGTGAAATACCTTCAACAAATATCTGCATTTGCCACAACAGAATGACTTTCAGATCTGCTAAAAGATCCAAGTTAACTGTATATGAAGCCATGACATTCTCTCCAGTTACCTGTTTCCAAGATGCCCAAGTTTCCTGCTCAGAATTATCTTTTATTTTTGAAAGCTCCACTTCTTTAATTCTTAATGTCATCCCCGCAACTAAGCTGGCAGTAGCTGACCCTCAGTTCTGCTTAGAGCAAAATCAGATTCATACTTGGTGTTATAATTTAGACAAGTATTAAACACATTGTGAACTCTCTTTATGTGCTTGCTTAGCTGACACAACCAAGAACATGGAGACAGACACTAGTGGTTTCAATCATTTAAAACCACATTGCCTGGCAGCAGTCAACGTAAAATTTATTTTCTTTTTGCATCGTATGGCAACTAGTTTTCATTGCTTATTGTTAGGCCTACTGTTGTTCTGAGCTTTCTTACTTTCTCTTAGGCAAAACCCTAAAATACGTATAAAAATGCTGTTTGGGGATAATGCCATGACAAAGCATCACTTACTCCCATTGTTCGGTGCCACCTAGAGAACAGAATGAAGCCAAAATTGTATTTGTCTCATTTCATACCTTCGCAAGCAGTCTGTGAGAGTGGTGGTGCCTGATACATGGCTTTCCCCATTTACGACACTGCCATCACTCCCCGGACTCAGTGGCCAGAACGGGGTGGAGGAGCCTGGCAAATCCAAACTGATGTCCCAAAATGGGTCTATCGTTGTGGAAACGCCACTATGAAAAAGAAAGCAGTTTGATACATATTTAAAGGAAGTAAAATTAACAGTCTCTCTCACTTTAGGGTGCACACCAGACACTTACTTTTAAGAACTATGGGATCTACATCACCCCTAGAGGGCACTCAAAGATGACAGAAAATACAGTTGCTCCAGAGTGTTTTACCATGACTGATTGTTTTTCTGAATATTTAAAAGCCATATGTTTTAGAAGAACGTATGTGATGTACTAAATGCAAAATATATGCATTTAATACATTCTCCAACTCACTGGAGTCCTGTGACTCAAAGTGAACAAGCAGGGTTACTCCGAGATAGAGGTAGTGGTCATACTGACCAGTATAAACCAGCTAATATCTGTGATGACAGCTAGTGCAATCCAACTAGTTCAGGAGCATGGCTCTCTGGTCAAGACATGGAAAATGGTGCTTAAGGCTACTTTGATAAAGAGAGCGCCAAATGCTTTCGCTAAACAGTAGCGCACTGAATTAAGCTTTGCAGTTCATGTTAGCGTCTCCTACAGCATTTGGAATTTGAGAGGCCAAAGAATAACTGCATCAAGAAGTAGCGTATGTTCTCAACCAGATTTCTCTACAAGACAGCTGAAGACAAGCCAACAGCTAGACTATGGAAAAAGCTTCTCAAAATTTTAACTTGTATTGACTCAAATCTTTTCGTCTAGTGTTTACATTTTTAAGAGCACTCCAGAACTTCAGGGGTCTAAGCTCCTCGTTTGGATGCACTTTCTGTTTGTACTCATTATGCTGATTTTTTGAGTTCTCTCTTCCTCTAAAACTAGTGTCTTTCACTCTGCGATCTCACTAAGCCTACAACAGTCTGCCTTTTCTCCAGCTTCGTTTGTGCAAAAGTTGTCAATTTTCAAGAGAAAACTTTTGTTAAAGTTTCATCAATGCTAATATTGTGTCATAACACATCAAGCTTTTTATTATCATATAAGGATTCTGTGGCTCTACAAGGCAAAGAACAAAATTTCGTACGTTTTCCTTACAGTAAATCTTCTGCAAATCTCTCCAGGAAACTGAGAATAAAAGCAGATTCAAACAAGCACAGCACAACAGTCTATCTGCAGGACAGCGTGCGTAATTATAAAGAATGCAAGACAGAACAAAAAACAAGAACTCTGACTTCTGCACTATGGCAACACCAAACATCTTGAAAGAGAAGTCAACTTGCTCCAGTACCCAGAGTAGAACAACAAATACGTTTTTCCTTACTCTTGTAAAACATTCACTTGTTGGTACCCAAGATTACATTAGTATCAGCCTCTTTGAAACCTCTCCTGATGATACATGAGGCTCCTAACTGAAGGAAAATATGATTGCATATCAGAATTTTCTTCAAATGTAGTGGCAATTACATACTTTCAAAACCAAAGAGATCTTGGAAGTCTTTTCCTCATGAACTTGGAAAAGAACAACCTTTTACAGACTAGTAAAAAGTTTATGTCCATAAGCCTGTGGTGCTTCCCAGGTAGCTTTTTCGGTATGTCTTAATATATGACAATTAACTAGTAACTGATTGCATTTAGCTGATGCTGTATTTAAACAGTTCTTGTCTTGCTGGTATTTTGGTGGTATTGTATTGGTATTCAAGAAAGAAAAGATTCAGTACACTGTTGCACTGGAGGGTGTACAGCTTCAAATCAGAGCGCAAAATCAGAAAAAATTACTTACTGGCAGACTTGACAGGTAACATCAGACTGCAGTCCACCTGTGAAGATTTGGTCTATGATGCAGTTACAGTGGTTGGGGTTGTTGGCCTTCTTCCCATTATCATCACCTGGAGGAATGCAAACACAAACTCAGAAGTCAAAAATCCTCCTAGGGAACAGTGGTTTATCTTGGACTGTGTCTCCAGTAACTCTTTATAACACAAATTTATAAACATACTGCAAGTTCACACAGACAATATGGAACCTTGGAAATGTCGTGCATTAAAGAAAAACAAGGAAACAAGAAGAGAACTCCTAGCAAAATATAGAATATAATCAGAGGGTGACTAACTGCTGTTAACTCCTGTAGAGGTGAAGCTTTAAAGCTGTATCAGCTGTCAGCCAACCCCTTTTTCAGGGTACAGCCCTATCTCCCTTTACAGAGACTTGCTTTGCACTATCTGGTGTAAAGATCAGTTCCTAAGATGAAGGAGTTGCCAAGGCGGTTCATGAAAAAGATCATTTAAACTTCACTTAGAGGGCCACTGTGCAACATTTGTATCTGAACAAATGGCCAGCTCTTTACCACAGAAGCACTAATTTCTGCTTAGGCAGAGTATTCAATAGCACATTACTTTCCTAAATGAACACAGAGGAGAAACCTCAGCAGATGCTACTTTTTAATTCTATCCCAGTCAACTTCTGAGAGTAGAGTGAGGGGAGGAGGTTTGTTAAGACCCATTAACCTCCAGCCTGCTGTCTGCATCCTGTCCTTTCAACATAAACATGTACCTTCCATTCAAGTTTTCACCAGTGAGAAAATGAAAGATGCCCTTATCTGAAGAGGGAAGATAAGTGCTGTGTCTTCCTCCAGCTTCTTCAGAGACATGGCAATCCTCTAAGTTCCCAAGGGGCACAATGCGTTCACATACCTATCTTTTAGGCATTATAAACTGTCATTGCACGTCTGAGGCGCACAGCAATTCATTTTTGATTTGAGTGCTGAGATTAGGCCAATTCAGCTTTCTTAGACTTATCAGAGCATTAAGTAACCAAAAATTTCTTGGCACAGTTCTTAGCTTTAAAGCATGCTCCTTCCATTCCCCATAGGTGAACTACAAGTGATACACTTTTTCTTCGATTTCCAATACTGTACTGCTTATTTCCTTGGGTAGGATAGATGCAATTGGTTTTGCTTTGTAAACAGAGATGAACATACAAACTATTTCACAGCACCAGCTAATTATTTTGTAAAGTACATCTTAAGATGTCTTCCCATCTCCTACAACAGAAACTGCTAAGACAGAATCAAGTTTTGCCAGATCTTCTAGTGTCTTTAACTTACTAGGAAGTATTTCAGTTTCAGAAAGTAAATACTACAGATGTTGACTCCTCAAATGAGAGCTATTACTCAAAAATAATTAATTTCTAGTCAAGCATGTGAAAAAACCACCCAAGGAAACAAAAAGCGTAAGGCAAAACCCCACCACTTTTCTTTTGCCTAAGGTGCTCTAGCTGGCGTCTTCTTGCAGCAGAAAGGAATGAGATTTTTTTTTCCCCCCAACGAAGCTTTTGAAGTTTGTCAGTTTACATAATATTTTCCAACAAAGGTTCCACCCGATATTAAGTGTGGAAAAGCAGACATAGGTGATACCTACTAAGCTGCAATGGGCCACTTCAGTTAATTAGATCCTAAATGCCTCAGAAAAGCTCTCACTCGGCTGCCTACTTTAGAAACTTTTGTTTGAATTGTCAAGAAAAGCATATTGTTTCCTTAAAATGGCTCTTGAACAAAGTGCTCTAAAATTAGATTTCAAATGTACAAGGTTCAAGTTGGGGGTTATCAGACCCAGTCTCAGGCATTTCTTGACGGGAATTTCAGCTAAACCTGACTGAACTTAAGATCTTTTTAAGGTCTCAATTATGCTAAGCTAATTAATAGCACATACAGTATAGAGACTGTACACGACATTCTTCACCTTTAGAAAAAGATCACTTATAAGCTTTAAAGACTACATGTGGATTTTCAAAGAAGAATTTAATGGGTTTTATCCTTGTTTTTAAAACACCACTTTTTCTTTTTGAAGAAACAACATGCAAGTGCCACATCCTGGTAATCTCACCATTTGAAACATTATCTCCCTCTGTTTTGTTTTGAGGGGGCAGAAGCAGAGAAACAGCGTCTAGAGATTTTCACTGGACCACAGGTAACATCCCTGTTGGACACCTTTAATAGACAGCCATTTCCGCCTACGGGAGAGAACAAATACTCCCTTTTCAATTATACAAGTCAATTAGGATCAGTGATGAGAGGGTCTCGAAAGAATATCCTGCGAGCTTGTTCCCAGCAAAACAGAAGGGCATTACCCACTCAACGTTATTTCCCATGGCATTTGGTTGGAGAGGAGGGAAAAAAAAAAAAAGTAAGATTACCACCTACTCACACTTGTCAATATGTAACAGATGCTGAGAGGAGGTATATTATGCAGCTGAGAACTAGAAGCTGCTAGATTGTTGTGCTCAAGTTAAGGTTCCCTTCAACATTTCTGTCTTACAAAGCATGTTTTAGTTTCATATATTTTGTTTTTAAAGCTGGTCATAATTCCTACTAGGGACATCAGCAGCATCTTGTAAGAGATTGGTCAACACAAGACTAAAATGAAAACTTCAAAATACCTCAATGTATACACTAATGTAATTACGAGAATGGCAGAAAATTGAGTTTAAAAGTTTGGATTCAAATTAAATGCAACTCTTAAAAAAAAAAAAAAAAAACACAACAAAAACAAAAAACACCCAGAAGTTACTACTGCATCTGTGCAATAACTAAGCATATTAACTTGGTGTTCAAATATATATGCATTTAACATACTATTAAAGGCAAATCATATATAACAACTGCAAGAACCGCTATAGATTACTTTTTAACATTGCTTTTGTTTTTTAAATAAAGATAAAGACGTTTTGCCTCAAACTTCCATTGTGCATTTTAAATGAGAAAAATGAATTTTAAAATTGCGAAATTTTAAAAGGGACATTTATCACATTAATGTTAACTTTTCTGCTTTACTTTGGCCCCCAGTGTTCTGAACATGTGCTTGTTGTTCTTTATGACAAAGCAGTATACACATAAATTTATATGGATCATAGCAGATAACATTTCACAAACATATGCTTTATCAGCTCCTAAGAATACCATGTAAAATTCACAGAGCAGGGTAGTGTTTTACTCCCTAATCTCAGCACAGCATTCTTTTTCTGTCATGATACCTAGCATCAGGCTTCAAATTTGCTTTGTAGCAGTCCTTGTTAAAGATGAATGCAAAATGCTTCATGAAAACCAGCTAAATGAGAAATAATCAGATTTAAAGTACTACTCTTTTTTTGTTATACAACTGAATAACATTGGCTGAATAAAGTTTGGGATAAAAACATAGGATTACTTCAATTTTTTTTATCTTGCTTTTTGAACCTTTGTGTACAAATGCCCATCTCTGCCACTCTCTGCTGCTTGATTATTGTTGCTCTTGCAATAAATTAAAATACCCCCACAGCTAGTGATTTCAGTGGGCTGAATATTAACTTTCGAATTGCAGTCTTGCTCCATACAAGAAAATAACAACTCTGGTCTAAGTTTCTCCAAGTTTGAATATGTCTGAGACAAAGTTAGTAATTTACAAAGTGTTTGGATGATTGGAACCTCACTGTCATGGGAGTTTACAGAATTAGAACCCTGAATTTCTTCCACAACACTGATAATTAAGATGTATCCATCGTGTTGACTAAAAGCTAACCTAATGCTTTACACACTAGGCAGAAACACCCATTATGTACATTCCTCTAACAAATGAAGAGCCCTGGAACTCCTAAAGGATCCCACATGAAGAGTGGCGTATATTTTGTACTTGTTCTTCGTAGAAGAGTAAGAAAACATGGAAGAAGCACCAGATCAATGTCTGGTCATTTTCAGCATCTTCTATAATCCAAACATATTCAGAGACCAAAAATCAAAGTTGTCATGCATTTTGAAGATCAAAGTCAATACATGTTAAAGTCCAGGTGAACAGTTAAGACTTCAGTACAAAGAAGGTGGCCATTACCTACACAGCAAGGCTGTTCATAGATGTACTCTGGTGAAGAAGCTAACATCTAATGTAGAGTAAGCTCTGAATCTCATTTGGAAACTTTTATGGTAAGAAGGACCGCAAATGCCAACGTACAATGACACTACAGAACTCTTGAGCACTATCAAACCAGCAAGAGAGACCAGAATAGCACAAAATGCAGGTACAACTAAGTGTCATTTATAGTACCAATGTTGGAAAAAAATTCAGATTCAAGAAATCTCTTGCTTTTTTAGTTGGAGCATGCTTTGTAGGATGCAGTAGTACAAAATTTATCTTTAAACGTACATCAAAATAATGTATTTTTCCTAATTTAGGCAATGACAGATATCAAACACTCACAGCCTTCTCTGACTTGCATTAGGACACTTCCTAGAAACAGAGTAAATGGAATGGAAGAGGGATAAACGACTAATGTCAGCCAAACAAATATCACTGGACATTTATACAGTTCTTAGCATAAGGAACACTTTGGTGCCTGAAGCCTTGGTGACCATGAATAACGTCCAAAAGCTAGGGCTTTTAGACAAAATTTTCTCCATGCTTTATTTTACTTCACTGTGTGTTAATTGTAGAACTTGATTACTATTGACTGGAAGCTTTAAAAGATTTTTGATTCAATAAAATAAATATTTAATATTGGCAGGGAAGGCATTATTTGCTTATTGTTGCTTTAGGACATTCTCACTATTAGTAATAATATTTTTACAGATGTATAGTTCACGGGGGGGTGGGGGTGTGTGTGTCTGTGTGCATATATAAGTATGTAAGTGGGAAAACTTTCTCATTACATAGCAAATAGTTCATTCTGAAAGTGGTTTATCATGACCATACTTGAAATTCTGGTTTAGATGAACTGGTTTGGTTCCCACACAACTGCTCAACCACTTCTTTGAAATTACCTTGATGTGGTATAGATTATTTACCGTAGTTTAATAAAAGTCCATTTCTTCAGAAACAGAAATTTTAAAACCTGGGTGCACAGACGTCAAGGATCTAGTGCTAATGCCTTCCCACTAGTAGTGCTGTAACAGCTTAATTGTGTCCATGCAAGTAGCTCAAACTTAAGGATATCCATTAAATAACTGAATTTCAGTCCTTGTATTGAATGCAAATGGTACCTTTGCCATAACCCAAAAAAGCTCAGTACTAAAGGTGCATAAGCTCCTAATTCAATTCAAGTTGGCTGAAACCATTATGAAACTTGATACCAATTTAGAAGTCAATGTTTTCAACGCATCTGTGATAATCCAACCAGTGGTAAAAAAAAAATCCACACACATGCACACGCTCTTTCCAAAGAATGTCTAACATAATTTTTTCAAAGTTTTAGGACAGTTTCATTTTCATTCAGGCCAGAGAGGCCAAATAGAACCAAGAATAAAGACACTGTTGAGAAAGCTTGATTTTGTTGGTAATCGCAGAAGATGTATCAGATAGATTGTTCATTTAAAGCCAAACCACACTTACAAAAAAAAAAAAAAGTCTTTTCAGATTCTTTTTCTTTATCAGTTTGAAAAGAGTGCAGAGACTTTTATTGTTGCAAGTTTTTTCTTTACAATTCTGAGAAGAAAATACTCCTCCTTCATGAATTAATTGGGAAGAAGAAATACGAACATCATTTTATATCAAAGATGATGAAAAAGCTTCAAGGTTTGTTAGATCAGTGGTTTAGAAACTTTACAGGAACCACAAAGTATTTCTGTCTGCAGCTGAGTTTATTCAGTGTTAAGAAGTGAGAGGTCAGTATCTGGATAGACTCTATTCCTTACAGTGCTTCAACACTAGTTTCGTTAGGCTTATTGAATTTCAGTTAGTGACTGTCAAATGACAGATATTAATAATTACAAAAGAACTGTTCTATGTACTCCTGTCCTTAAAAGTGCTCTTTTTGGAGAAGACTCTTTTGGAGGACACCTATTACAAATCTGAACAAGCATATCTGCTACCTTGTAGGACTGTCTCAAAGACAAAAGCAAGACTTCAAAATGTTTCAAAGAAGCAGTAGCAGCCTTCCCTTTGATAGTCCTCTGATAAGCCAAAAAACTAACCTCTAAGTGCCTTTTCTAAGACCACTAGAGGGAAGTTGAGTGCTTTAGAGCTTATTTTTAGTGACTAAGGATTTTTGTTTGTTTTGCTAGTATCAACCCTACTATTTTTCCCTTATAAGAAGAGTAAAAATTTCAGTGCTTAAGTGAATCAAGCTAGATCAAACATTGGCAGATTGGGAAATTTTCAGTTCAGTTTTAGTTCAGTTAATTAACATGAAATACATAATTTCATATGATACTACCAAATCAATTCAAGACTTAGATACTTCATTTCTAAGTGTATGTCACTGAATATTTTTACTGTATTATACATGTATTTTTATATACAGACTAATAAAAGATACCAAAAATACTAATTTTCTTTCTTATTCACATTTCTTTATGCAATTTGGCATCATAAATACTGTAGAATAATATTTAAGCAGAACAGCCATAGCCTCCCCTATGTTATTTTCAATCAGTCCCATGACACACTGAGTAAGAGTTCTAACTACCTCAAGTATAAATAGAATTAAAATGGCAATTTAAAAGAAAAGACAGTGACTCACAACCAATAAGAGAACATCACGATGGTGATTCAGATCAATGTACAGGCTTGTCTGCTTCTAACTCTAGCTAATTTTTGACAGCACGAATAGTTTATTTATTTATTCATAAATCTTTTCCTTTAAGTCTACCAAACATTTTAAAAGGAATTTGCTAAGACTGCTGTACTGGAAGACACTACACTTGATTTAAGAAGAGATTTTTCTACCTCCTTTTGATCCAATATTCCTTGTTGATTGAAGACTCAGTACAAGCCTTACCTTTGCAGTGTCTGTGTAGCACATCTAATGCAGCAATGAGGAACTCGTGTGCATCTTGTTGCTCGTACCCTGCTAAATGCCGTGCATGAGTCCATACCAGGTGCAATAACCTATATGGAATGTGAGGAGATCGGTGCCCAGAGTAAAACTGCTCAAAGCAAAGAAAAGGACATAACTGTTAACAAGTTACACAGCCTCAGTGCATTTAATTATTAAAAACTTAAATGAGTGCAATTAGTCAAATAAATTTAAACCATTTAATTCTGATGGCCTTAATAATAAAATACAGAGACAGCTTTTTATCACAGGCTACTGAAGAAGTGATCTCAGAACTGAGCACCTCAATTTTCTCCCTTGAAATTCCTTCATTTTGTATGGATTAGCCTAAAATAAAAAAAAGATGGGGGGGGGGGAGGGGAATGAACAACACCACTCAAAAATTCCTTACTGATACCACTGGCTTTTAATAAAATAGCTTGGGGGGGGGGGGGGGGGGGGAATCCTATATTTGCAAGAGATTAGCAATTTCGTTCACAAATTACATGCCCCCAACATCAGGAAAACCACTGAAGATGAGAATATCAGATGCCAACTGCCATCCAGCCCCTGAACCAAGCCACAGTAACTTTCTGCATCCAATGGCTGTGCACAATCCTATGTTATGGAAAAATTTACAAGCAGGATAACAGCCTCGTGCCAGTATTGGCCTTTCACTGTAGAGCTATAGCAGTGCAAGGCTTTAGAAACAACTTTATTCAGCACAGTTTTTTGCAGAGCTGAAAATATCACTTCATTCACCTATCACCAAAGTCAGCTGCCCGTTACCACTCCTGCAGGGTGTCACTGCTGGAGTTCTGGTCCTGGACCAGCTCCTGCATCTGCTTCTTAATCTGCTTCAGTCAAAATCTGATGAGCTGGCTACTGTAGCGACTGAAATTGCCCCAGGTGATTTTGCCAGAAGCGTATTAGGGAGCACACAGACAAATTATTCAGTCAGCAAAACCGTTATGTGAAACACCACTGCTGAGTGGTGACACACAGCTGGGGAGGTAAATCAGCACAGAAGAGGAGGACAGATAACTGCCTACAGAAATTCACGCGCTTTTTTTTTTTTTTTTTTTTTTTTAATAAAAAACAGCCAGGTCCCACTTAAAAAACAAAAAACCCACACCAAACAAAAAACCACCAACACTCTCTCCCCACTAAGGGTCTGTGTTTCCCGGGGTTGGGGTTCAGCTCCTTCCTTTACCCTCTCCGTTTCCATCCATGTGCTACTGCTGCAACTCTTCTACTTTCATCTTCCTGGGTCCTCACGTCTGCTGCCAATTCCGGCATCCAGAGCTTGAGACTAAAGCTACCAGTCCCTTCTTGAGCAAGCTAGCTTCTGTATCTGTTCACAAGCCCTGCACCCTGATACCAGTTCCAAAAGCAAAGCAGAGATGCTTCTGGTGTCCCTGCAGGTAGCCAGAAAAGGCCATTCACTTGGGCTTCAGGTTGTATTTAACAGGGTAACATTTCGTTTTCAATAAGTGAAAATTTATAAGTCGTTTTGCCTTCCCTAACCTATGGAAAAGATATTTGCCAGTAAAGGGTGCCTGCAACACCACGATTGTATTTTGCCAAGATCCTATCAAATCGATGGCGGTTTATTTTCAGTTACTTTTCCCAAACAGAAGACAGTAAGCAGCAAATACACAGAACAAAAATACGATTTAAAGCCCCAGCAGTATATAATTTCTTACTCTCATTGGAAAAGCAGGCTTCCTTCCCCAGCCCTAAGTTTCTCCCTGCCCAGTCTCCGAGCATTCTATATCAGTGTGAGCACAGGAACTGTGCTACAAACCTGCCTAGATAAAACCTACTGTATTTTAAGGGACAGGTAGTGAAAAGCTAGTACAATCTTCTCATCTAGTCCTCACATCTGCAGGGTTTTCTAAAGGGTTTTAGTGTATTCCCTTGCAAAGAAGTTTCTTTATTGCAACCTCCGCTTTTTCCAAACAAGAAGATATACCTCTGCAGCCAAACAATACAAAATGCTTCTATAAATAAAAAGATCAATAGTTAACTCTGATGCCAACAAGAATGACACCAAGGGACTGGAGCAGTAGTATGGTAATTGAAATCTGCTGACGCAGCTGCTGCTCAACATAATTCAGGGAACTGCAGCAATAAAACTTCTCTGTTCTGTCACTCCTTACAATTAGTCCCAGAGCTCTCCAGTCATTTTAACCAACAGCACTCTCCATAATTACTCCACTGCAGACACTAGACCTGCCAGCAGATTTTACATTCTCCAGTGCTTCATTAGGATTAGAAGAATCTAACAAGAAGCTTTATCAAATTATTAGCTATTATCACACAGAAACTAGAAGCACACCTAGTAAGAATGCTGTTGAATATACGTGGGGGTGGGGGAAAGCTTCACTATTCCAATAAATTAAAAATGAAACAAAAGAATCTGAGCATACTCAATAACAGTATTTTAACTGGAACGTATAAAACATCCATCCCATCTCTGTCATTTCCTTGTTGCTGGGAGGACCAGCCTAGCAGAGCTGTTCAAATCCACAAAAAGGAAAAAAGTCTGTGTAAAGTCTTATTCCATCACTATTATACAAACCTTTTCATTAAAGTGTGCAAATATAAATAATCATGTATTTGCAAGTCATCTTTAAAACACTTGAATGGCACAATTCTTCCAAACATAATTTAAAATAACTTCTGTTTAAATTTGTTTTCAATTCAGCAGTATCAGTTTTTAATACTGGAGAGAACTAGTTCAAGCAATTTGAAAATGCTTGGTAATACACTGTTTAATTGCTGTTCGGGGGTGGGGAGGAAACCAAACCAGGATTCAAAGCCTCCATTCTTACACACAACCTCAGTAACATTAACTTTCTTTTTTTGCACTTTAACATTTGCTCTTGGAGTCCAAACGGAAGTATCTATAGGAGATTTAGAGGACTCTAGGCTTTGTATTTTGCATTATTGTTACCAAAAACATACAGATACCAGTCAGGTTTAAAAAACAAACAAACAAAACAACAAACAAAAAAACCACACACACCCCCCGGCCCAAACCAAAACCCACAACAAAACACCACCACACACATCTGCACCTCTTTCTCCTCCTCCTGCCAAAAACACGTGCGTGGAAGTCTTCCAACTACGTGAACAAACAGATACATTTGATCTATCCTGCATACGTATCAACTAAACAGTCTCCAAGCTTTGTAATCAAGAATTTACAGGCATAAATCCTGTCCCAGGCTCCAGTCCAATTTGAGAAGGTAAAACCTCCTCTTAGACATTGGTTCTCAATTAAGACTTCTGAAAATTTAAAATGGATAAATAAAAAGAACACCTACTGGAGGTTTCCCAACAAAGAGCAATGGTTCAAGGAGTCAGAAAAATCATTTTGCTTGCACACATTCTGTATGTTCTATACTTATTTTGGATGAAAGATTTTACTAAATTGGCACAAACTATGTATTTTCCATTAGAAAATGCAAGGCCTCTGTCTATGTAAAGAGCCTTAACTACTTTTTCTCCCTTGAACCTTTGTTCTAAGTTATTATATACGTAAGCCATTTCAACAGCGTACCATCTTAAGGTATCAAAGCCATAAATCATCCCAGTCTTTCTCCTTTTTGTTCTCACTTCTCAACTCTCCACGTAGTTGTGCTGTGCACTTTGATAGGCTCATGAGGATGAGTAATGATGGGAATAAAGAAGGGTTTGTTCTTTACACTTCTGAGTGGATGTACTGCACTCTGCTATATTCCCAGGTATTCTTGCTATTCCAGTCACAGAGTACACCGAGATACAGATCCGCTAATCCTACCATCCTGAACGGTCATTCTGTAAAGGATTTAGAGAAACCTTAGGGTGTGGACCATCTTAGAAAGTAATTCTCATGGACGAAGCAAGACTAAAACACGAATACCAGTAGGTAAGACGTAGTGCACAAACCCTTTCAGCCAAAAGGCTCAATGAACCGATTCTGTGTGTTCTATCTTCCCTCTGTCCAGTTTCACCACTATCTGTTATTCCCAAATCCTCTTCATTCCTTTTCTTACGTGGTGTTAAATCATTTCATGATTCTATTGATAAATACGTTTCAAGTAGCACAAATGAGAATGTTAATTGATGCAGTCAGATATTTTTAAAACAAACAGAGATTCAATGCTTGGCATATTCACAACAAAAGCCACCAGGAAAAAAACTCAATTCTAAGAACCATCTGATACTTGTTACTCACCATCAACCTACTTCAAGGTAGAAGAACTTTGTAGCTTCCTATTTATCACAGAGAAATGATGCAACCTACATAACTAAACGTTCTTAAACAAAAAATAGGGACAAGTGTTTTCTGTTTAAGAAGCAAAACAGCAAAACTTCCTTATTTATGTATAGTATGTTTCATTTCATGTTCGAAACAGCCTCTTTTTCTCCTGGAGAGTTCTTACTGGCATGCATTCACCAGATCCCCTGGCATTCCATTTGCCTAAGATCACACCTTCAGAAAAGAAGGGTGGAGGGGAGATGAAGTTAACCCTTGCCCTGATCGTTTGTCACTGGGTAAAATGCCTTGGGTAACTACATCAGTTAATCCCAGTGGGAAAGCTACGTAAAAACACGACAGAACCTGAACCAAAGTTTCCCTGGTAATTCAATTACAAAGGAATTCTTAACCATAGCACTGAAATCTCCACTGGTTAGCTTTCCTTCATTCAGACCTCATCTCTGCAAAGACAGCGTAGCAATCTTCATCATAACCACTGCATATAGTTGGGACATGAGAGATAACCAGTCTGCTCCAAAAATGCAAGATTTTGGTTTTAATTCTGAATGTAGAGAAATTAAAACTCCCTGTGAAACAGAATTTTACAATGAGTGCTGACAGAGCTATAAACATAACATGGTATTTACTGCTTGCAAGTTAAGATATACTGAGTTGGTTACAGACACTACAGTTTTGCTTGTGGAGGACTAAGCTCTAGTTTTACTTCAGGGTGGTTGAGTCACTTTTTGTTGTCCTCCCACAGCACACAGCTGCTGTATTTCAACGTGAAATAAGGACACTGACTACTGTAGTGCTGTCTTCACAGTCTGGTATGACAGATATGGCTCTTCCCTCATTCATATACCCTCATGTCTCAGAACATTAATTATTAGAACTAATGAAAGTGTAGGCATGCATTTTGATTGGGGAAAGTGAAGGCTGATATTCCCAAAGTTGTGTGTGAAATTAAACTTGATTACAAATGAAACTAATGCAAATGCTGCATTTAAGCCCCATTTTGGGTAACAGCTTGTTCTTTGTTACATGCTTGTACATAGTCTAGCAAAAGGCATCCTAGGCCATCAACAGGGCTCCACATACAAAAATGGAAATAAAAATCATTACCTAGACAGTCTTGGTCTTTCCTCCATCCCCTCAATCTGTAATGTAATACTCATTTCCCCTTTCCCAAGGGATTTATTAAAAATGCATGTGTGTAAACAGAATGCAGTGATATTCATCGGAATGAGACTTTATACCACAATTTGATGAAAGGATATCAAGATTATAATATGACTTTTTTTAAATAAGCAAATAGGTTTCTATATTAACAGTGTACAGAAACTGGTAGTTCTATACCATGACTGATTTTTTTTTATCTAGGCAGGGTGATATTTCCCCATTTAACCGCACATCTGGTTTCAATAATCCTACAGCTGCTACCTATTGGTATGCCTGCCTTTTGTTTTTACCTCCTTTCCTGACAGGCTCAAGAATAATTGAACAATAAATTAAAAAAAAAAATAACAAGTATAACATACAACTAATGACTGATAAGCAGCAGGAAAAGTTGCAAATTCACGAGTGCTGAGTATGAGCAGAAAACAACTTTGTACTGGAATGGCTAAGGGGGACTTTACCTTCCACATATGTTTAACTCACCTGCAAAGACCAAAAAGAATCATCTCTGGTGAAAAAGGTACAGAAGTAAAATCAAATTGAAAATCACAAGATAAAGGTAAAGCTATTTTAGGTTGGTCTCGGTTTGAACAAACTTCCGTGACAGCATATACGCAAGAGGCATGCTCTGCATACAGACATCTCCAGCTATGTTAAATGCTCTGTGACAGCACATAACTATAGCTTTTGGGGGGGGTTTGGTTGGGGTTTTTTTGGTTTTGTTTTTACTTACTAAGAAAGCAGATCTCACTGAGGAAAAGGTACAGGACTGGATTTGTTTGTTTGTTTTTAAAGACTCATCTTAAAACTAGAAGCCCATGTCTAGCCATACAGCACAGACTAGACCTACAGAGAAAGGCACACTGCAAAGCCAGTCACTGCAGAAAGGAAGAGTAGCTCGTACATGGAAGGTACAAACTGTACCAACACATTCACTTTTCTACATCCTCCTGGCCGTTAATGGTTTTTCACATAAGAGAGGATAACAAAGATTCTTCTCCCTGTTAGAAAGCACTGAATTGAGATCTTTAAAATATTTATACAGACCTACATAATCCACTGCCTTAAACCACAAGGCTATATACCATTGCTTTATTCTCACTCCCATTATCACCCAAAGAGCCTGTGACATATTTTCCAGTTACAACTTGCACCTTTAACTAAAGCACACATTCAGCTTTAAGACTAAAGACTTGCAGATCAGTCTCAGAAGAGCAGGCAGCACTGTATTTCCAATACCAGCTTTGCCTAAACAAGGGTGACTTAAGAATAGGAATTAAAAAGGCCAATAGTTTCTTTTTCAGCAGTTGGGTATTTTTGACAGTAGGGTCTCACTCAGTCTTTACCACTCTGTTTTGCCACACCTTGAGGGAAAACGTAATTTGCATTTCCTTTGTATTTGCAAATAGAACACAATCCCTTTTGGAGTAAGAAACAGCCAACATCTGTGGAAAGGCAATGCTATTGTGGCAAACAGCACTCACCTCCTGAAAAAGCGTAGACATTTCACAGACCAGACATGAGCTGGGGCTTTGCATTTCACATTTGTGCCTGTCGGAGAGGAAGAAATCTCGCAGCAGTGGAGTGTGGGTAAGTGCCTGGACAATACAGTTCATAAAACATGTGTTCCCAAGATTGATTAGCCCTCGTAGACCTATAAAGACAGAAGGGGGAGGGGAGGCATAAGCATTATCAAGTTAACAAAATGGTATATTTGCATTTTTATACAGTTTTCACAATAGTGCTACAGATTTACTGTATATGCAGAGCTCCAAGTATACAGTTTTATATTGTTTTAGGTAGGCTATTGGTTTTGATGTACTCAAGGCACAAGCTGCCACGAGCTTTCTGACCTGCACTAGGATTTGTTTTTTTAAATTCTCAGAAGAAAGGAAACCTCGAAGTACAGCAACACCAATAGCATTATTTTGCAATGGCTGTTTTGCCATACATCACCAAAACGTGCCCCCTCCCCAAGCTGATACCAAAGTGTCATGACAACAACTGGTTAAGTCACTATAGCAGGAACCAATACATTTAAATAAATCAATAAATAAGTTTTCAGATAGTTTAAAAGGCTTTCCCTCATGCAGGTCACAAAGCCAGAATAAGGTTTTTGTACTGTTATAATGCAACAATCATCTAAGACAGGCAGCAAAGGAAACAGCCTTGAGAAAACAAAGTCAGGCTGTGACATCCAATGCAGACTTAGCATATCCTTTTTTTGTACAAAACCTGAGATCCAAACAAGACAACCTTAAGGAGGAACTCTGAACAATCCTAGTTCCACACTTGTTTTAGCTAAGTTAAACATTAATCTACAGTATACATCAAAAAATTCAACTTGGCATAAGAGGATTCATCACACCTTAAGTCAAACGTTCAGTAATGCCCAGAGACGATTTCTTGTGCTTGGAAACCAAGATGCTTAAAGGAAAGCTCTTTTGTTGCACAACAGAGGAGAGGTTAGGAGTGGGGAAAGCTTTTCAGTCATTTGCAGTCTAAGTGAGAAGAAAAACATGCTCAAATCCTTGAGTATTCTTCCAAAATGTTAACATAATACCACCATACAGGAGTGCTAAACGAGAAGAGCATCAGGTGGACAAGAATGCTTATTTGTAATCAAAAACTTACTTTGAAACAAGATAAAATGCACTGATAGATACAATTCTGGCATTAATTTAAAATTAGCATAGTCCTCTTCTGCAATATAAATGGGATTACTACACAAACGGTGAACGAAAAAACAGGATTACTTGACAGAGAACGAAGAATTTCCTTGCCATACCATGGGGAAAAAAAAGTACCAGCTGGCAATGCTGTGGTAATTAAAAATGGTGCAGTTCCCTTGCAGTACACCAGATAGTGCTCAAAGGGCTCTTTAGCATCTTTCAGCCGGAGGAGGTGTGGTCCAGTTGCTATGTTACCAGAGAGAAACAGCACTACATCAGCTTGAACCGCATACTGAGCTGTAGGCGATGGACAGAGAGCCCTCTTAAATTTTCCTTCCTGTATCTAATGCAATACAGTCCTCCTTCCAACAGCTTCCTGTTGCTTCTGTTTACTCAAAGTGCAGGACACAGTTTCTCATTATATTATAGTAACTTCTACTGGGCAGAAAGCTTATTGCAATTATTTGCTTTATTTTCAGGCTGGGAGGCAACAAGTGTATGCACAACATTAGCAAAGTGTTAAATAGTTAATTTGTTGTAGCAGCTTGAAATATGGTGTGATGCTTCACTTTGTACACAATCCTATTTCAATCCCCAGTCTACATGTCTATGCAAACAATGTCACAACAGAAAGGTGATCATACTGTGCAAGTGGAGAAATGTTTGGTCGGTACATCTTGCCTACCTCTCCACTGTATTTTCCATTTAAAACCTACTGTTTTTATTTAAAATCACAGACTGTGCAAACAGAAGCCTGTAAGGCTCCCTGGACGTGCCTGAGATGCACCAGCGTATTTTGAGAAGCAGAAGAGTGTCTCCCTGCTTCTCTCTGGAAAACCCGGTCCCTCTGGTTACCGCCGGAATTCAAAGTCAGCCTGCACAGCGCAGAAGACTACTGGAAAACCGGTAGTACATCTAGAGGCTCACCCTATCACTTTTTGATATCTAATCGAGCAATCACAAGTAAAAGCAAACACATAAAGGCAGCTTTTTGGAATCATTTATTAAGCATCATTTATTACATGCCTGTGGCTGGACCTTCTTTCCCTGTGACCACAAGAATCAAATCTTCCTCAAAGTTGCCACCAGAAGATGAGTTACAGGCATCAAACTCGGAAGGCTCTCTTGGTTTATTGTACTTGCTTGGTCTGTTGGTGTCAGTTTTTCATAGGTCTAAATGGAGTGCTTCATATGCTATGACTTCACTTGAATGAACCGAGACAAAGCAACCTGCAAAACAGACAAGGCTGAAACGTGAATACTCCAAACCCTAATAAAAATAAGAAAACGGTGTATGTAGCAAAACATGAGAACTTACTTGGCTGAAAAGGGAAAAATGTAAAGGCGCATACATCAGTCTTATCCTTGAGACAGCAATGACTGCAGCTGCTACACTGTCTCATAAACTGATGTTTGAAATAAAACAGGTATGATGCACTGAACTTCAGCTAAGATACTGCGTAACTAATTGCAGCATCTTGGAAAACATTGAAATGTGACGTATGTAAACTAAAGAGCTGACAGAACTCAGAACAAGACATGCCCTTGTGCTTAACTTCTATGGGAAAAAACGAGTTTTGTTGGGAAGAAAAATAGCTAAAAAAAATTAAAGCCTATAGAGCATTCTGGCCAATAAAATATTAAGAACGTAAAAGACTTGTGTCTGCCACACCTATTTCCTCCCCATTAATAAAGCCTGGCAATATTTAACTGTAATAGTCAAGCATTGCAACATGTGGGTCATAAATTAACAGAAAAATAATGTGCCAAAACCTCAAATGCAGCAGTCCACTTTTGCTAGCATCAACAGTTGTCTCCACTAGCATCTAATCAGTGGACAGTATTTGTACAGAGGAGTGGGCTGTCTAAGGACTGCCAACAGGATCCAACCTCTAAGTAATAAAGCTGCAGTACTTTGCAGACTTCTGCTATGCTTCATAGTATTATCTTTATTTCTGTTTCTTGTGAACTGTTTCTGAAATGCGTAAGAGCAACCAGTGAGATACTTAATACATTCTATACATAGATGTGTGCTCTTGTGGTAAGTTAGTTAGCAGAAAAGCACTGTTATACTTCTGAACCTTGCTGATGTAAATGTAAATATTGGAATAAATTAATATTGCTGTCAAGACAATAATTGTCATGTATGGTATAATCATAAAAAAGAAAATACCCTTTAATCATCATGCATGGTGTACAACCACTACTCTCATTCTGTCACGTGCTGGGCAGGCACAGTGTGACCAAGGCAGCAAGAAATCTACTTCTGTGATGCCTTGAGCACAGGTAAACCCATCTGGGAAGTTCTTTTTACATTTGCTCTCAAAACTAGGTTCTAAGCAACTGGCTTACCTTTGTCAGCTTCAGTTCTTCAATCTTCTTCCAATAATGGGTTTTGTTTTTTCAGATGTTCAAAGTAGTAGATCTGCAATACTGGGCAACAACGCTTGTTGTGATACAGGGAGATCTAGAACACTGGTTCTGCAAGTCCACCCACGCAGGCGAGATGAAAACACCAAAACAAGATAAGGCAATTCCACTTCTCTGTGAAATGCAACTGTACAGCTATTAAAGGTGGGGAAGCGGGGAAACGCGAGGACCACACATGAATACAAAATACAGAAAAACCAATCAGGTGCCTGTCTTGCTCTCCTGGAAGAGCTTCTGTTTGTCTCTAAAACTAGTCTTCATGCTGTGATGGGAAAGACAGGAGACAAACCAGTCTGAACAAATATTACCACACCGAAACTGTGATTTATTTGAATGAAAGTTCTGGAAGTAAGAACATATAATGCAACTTTGTGAGACAATCAGGAAATCATTCAGATGCACTAAAGCACAGCCAGCTTGAGATCCTTTTTACATCAAACACAGGTCGGCAACACCTTAGAGCAATTTTTTGTCCCCCACCCCCAGCCCTCCCAGTTCCCCATCTGGTGTTGATGCTTCCCTGAAGCTCCACCAGACAGTATCAGAAATCAGTGCAAGCTGAGGAAGTGCTCACTGAAATATTTAAAGAGAGTTCAACTTAATCCTTGGAAACAAAGGGTGTAGCACAGCAATGAAGATTTCTAGAACAATTTTGGGTTTTCATCCTATGTTCATCAACAGGAACTGCAACATCATTTAAGAGCATCTTTCTGAAAATGTATTTCAAGGGAGAAGTGCCCTACTTCTTAGCACCTAAAACTAAAACCAAATTCTATCTCAGCTCTCAAGTTTCAGGTGCAGACCACACCATACATTACCAGAATCTATCTGTTACAAACACTGGCCGCAGCCAGGCCAATACACTCCTGTTCCACTTGCGTGCCAGAAGCAGCATAGTTTTGCTAATAGGGTTAGTGACAGCAATTATTCTCAAAAGATAATACCTTTTAAAAGAAACAAAAAACCTATTCATTTCAGAAAGCAGCAGCATGCAGATGCATGAAATTAAAAGTCTGCACAGGAAAAAGCATGGCATTCTGTGACACTAATGATCATGTGAGTTATCAAAAGAGAACCATGCAGTTTTAGTGAATTTATTCCACACCACTTCAGCTGAAGCATCCTTTCTCAGTAGCTGCGTGAAACCCACATGTAGCTGCAGAAGCAGAAATACTTAGTTGAATGTATCAGAAAAGTTTTTTTTCAGAGGATTTTACAGAACATTTTTTACAAACTTACTGATGACACAGTCAGGTATTAAATTATTTCGACAACAGTTTAAGAAAAAGCTACATAAACTTTTGCTGCAGCCAAGTTACATGAAAAAATTTCAACCACATGATCTTAAAAACTAACTTCATAATTCAACGTCTCTGCCATGAGAAAACACACAGCATGAAATCTACCATAAAAGAAAAGGGGGGGGATAGGGAGGAGAGTGTTTGAGCGCAATCTGAGTTTCCAAAAACGTGTAAGTTGTATTCTTTAAATTCAAACATATAGCTTTGCTTTAGAATTTGTAAAGAATGAATTTCTTTTCCTTTGTTTATTCCTAAAAGGTACAAGCAAACCGTTTGACCACATTAAGTTCATATTTTAATAGGAGAATTTTGACATAAAATTCTCAAAAGCTGTCTTGAAATTCACCAGAATTCTGCCAACCACATCTTGCACTTTATCCACCACTTCTAAGATACAAGGCAAAAGCATGTATTTATTCCTTCAGTAATAAGCCACCACATTTAGGTATTATGCCTTCTTTACATTGCAGAAAGGGACCAAGACAGAACCTGGGAGGTTTGTTTGGCTGATTTTTAAACACTGCAAAAATAATATTCAAAAATAACACAGACCACAAATAGCTTTGATAAAGAACACAGAAGGATGGAAAACATTTATGTGACCTGGTACATGGCTGAACTGAAACACCTGTCAGCAACTACACTGTCATGTTTTGCTAGGAGGAAGCCTGCAGCAACCAGGAGGGCTTTGGTTCCAGTGCCTGTTAAAAGGAGCATATACAGAACAGCAGTGTAGGAAAATGCTGGGGGATTTCCCCACCCCCTTTCACATATATTTAAGAGTTAATAAAAATGCCCACATGATATTCTGTTGTTTTTTAGGCTACATCAGCAGTACCGCTTCAGGAAGATGCAGTGAATTTGAGAAAAGAATTTAAGCAAGAAAGTTCTGCAAGTACAAACTCTGAAACATCTATAAAATTCAGAGTATGGTCAAAACCTACTAAAAATAACCCTGAAACAAATACACTCTGCCTAGAAGCAAGTTAAAGGCTGGATCTGCAGAGCAATGATTTTGCAGCAAGTTACATACTTTCACATCATTTGCCATTCAAGTGGAATGAAGGTGGTCTCTCAGGACCCCAGGTCTAAGACCATACAGTCAGCAACAGCAGTGCAGGAGAACTTTCAACTTTGTGGTGAGAGCCTTTTAGGCAGTCATAGGTAGACTTGCAGTCTTACTGCTGGTGAGAGGATACTTCACCAGACACTGACATTAAACCCTGAACAGAGTTCCTTCAGTAAGTCAAGTCATCTTTGTCAGATGTTGGGTTTTGGGTTTTTTTGTTTTTTTTTTTTTTTTTATGATATACTTTTGACACCACCACCCCGCCAAAAATCAGTTACTAGTGGGCCTGCCAAATACCTACAATAGGAGTAAGCTACTGCAGTGCTGGTTAACGTAGCTTATGTTCAAGAAAGCCTGTACAATGGCAAAACTATTCTGTCAATCCAAAAGGATTTCCAAAAAGGGTAAAAATTTAGGAGATACAAAATGCAGAAGAAACTTGATAAAGAAAATGCATAATGCTAAAATAATGTGAACCACTCAAGATGAGCAGTTATAAACCGCTGAGTTGCAAGCAAGATGACAGACATTTCAAGAGGCTAAGCTTGAAAACACTGTGCATCCCTACACTAAACCTTTCTCTGTTTTATGTAATCACCAAGCTACAAAAAAAAAAAAACCCTCACTAAACAGAAAAGGTACTAGGAAGAGAAAATGGATATGTGGCTTTGGAAGACTAGACTAAAACAATTCAGTTAAATGAATGAAAAAGATGTGGTGAGATCCAGATACAGAAAAATAATGAACAAACCACAAAAATGTTCTAGGAGCTCCCATAACAAGAGCAAACCCAGTAACATTAAAGAACACCACAAAGATGATGAGACCACCCCCTTTGAGCAGCGCTGAGCAGCAAGATCAGGGACACTAAGGCTGCAGCTCCAGGCTTCTTATCATTGCATCTCCTCGTTGCCCTGATCCTCTCTCATCTAGCAGGCTTATCACCTCGACTTCCCACTGAAACTGCCTTCCCAAGTCACCACGGGCTCCTCCTCACCAAATGCGTCCTGCTCTGTCCTGCAGCTCACCGGCATAAGGATGTTACAAACTAGACTGCTTATTACCACCCTTTTCCGCAGTACTTAAGGATCCCCAGCAGATAAGTTGGGGCAACTGCTTGAGTAAGTGCTCTCCAAACTGATTCATTGATTCAGATTGGTTAATCAGTAAATCCTTTTTAAACAGAGTATTTTTGACAGAAACAGTTAGCAAGGGATTACATGACAGATCAAAGAAATTAAGATGAACACTCAAAACAATAATCTTTCCTCTTTGGTTTACTGCTGAACCAGGTGAAAATGTGCTGAAGTTCCCCTGTGTCTATTTTTCTGATTTGGCTCCTTTTCTCCAGTTATTCAAGGTTGCCAGGTTAGTCATTGCTCATTTTGAATCACTGTAAACCTCTTCCGAAACAAACCACTTGTCTTGAGATATACCACTACCACCACCCACCCCCTCTCGCAGCCCCCTCAAGCTATTCAATCACCAAGAGGCACAACCTGGAGAACTTCACTCACTCTTCTGCTCTACCTGACTTTTCAGCAAAAAGGTTTTTAAATCACAAGTCAGAAGAGAGTTCTAGAGCAGTATTTCTTAACATATAAAAAGAGATTTGTGATACGTATTTTCCATTTTTCTACATATGTTATATTCAATATATTAATATAAATATTTTCCTATAGTATTCCACTATCTAAAAATACCTATTAAATATCACGTATATATGTGTGTGCATCAAGATTCATAGGCCACATCAAATCCTGCAGTTTTGGGAGGTTGGGAGCATGACAGAGTACATTGTAATTAGATTATGTTGTTATACGAATTTGGATTTCTTTTTCCTGTTTTAATTACAAATACTTTCATTTGGCACTGACAGGAGTCAAATAAAAAGCCAGCCCCTTCCGTCCAGAAGCCCTAACAGACCACACATGCACTCCGGTGCAGTTGGACGACACAGTCTTTAGTTTAAATATCTGACCTGCGCACACATCATTTGGGGGAACTGTAAGTTAAGTCCATTCTGTAGAGTGCTGGGATTAGAGCAGAAAATAAATTTATCTGTATTTATTGCCACTGCTTACCCGATCCAAACACACAAGAAGAACAAGGTGGGTTTTTTTCCTTACACATACTGACCTAATGTTCGCATGTTCCCCTGCCCCCTTCTGGGAAACTCTAACATGAGAGCCAAGGTGCAGAAGAAAACTAATTTAAAACATGGAGGACACAAAACAGAACCAGTCGGTATAAGACTACGAAGAACAACTCCTGTTAATACAGAGAAAATAAATTATAGGACTATTTAGATACATTGCATTATGCATTGCACCATAAACTACAACTTTACCTACCCCTACACATACAGAAAGGCAATTACTTCAGAAAAGGCTTTCTGGAAGGAAAAAAAGAATGTTTCTTAGGAAAAAGAAATATTTGCATTCTAAATGAAAACCCGTCTTTAACCTTCCAATTTCTGGCAAAAGGATTCTGGATCACTGCATTTTTTGCATTAAAAATAACATTTTTTCCATTATTAAAATAACAGATTGCTCAATAGAAAAAAGTTTGCTTATGTGTACAAAAGGAAACTGTCCTTGACTTTGTTTTCAGTTGAAAATCCTGGAGTCCAGCTACAAAAGATGGTACACCAGCAGAAAGAAGTATAGGCCATGACGGCACATGTATAGCAAAATCATTAACTGTTGAACGAAACAGAATATAGTAAGTATTCCTCCTTGTATGCACCACCAGCACCAGAAGACAAAGACTGTTTAGATGGATTAATCACCCAAACCCAGAAAGTTCTCAGTTTTGGTATGTCACTGCTCTACAGAGTAACTGGAATTCATTCTCATTACTGATCTGTTTACCTATTAACACAACTTTACCCAGAGGCAAAGATGGGTTGGTCGGTCCATTGAAAGAAATCAACCAGACACAGTTTGCTCTATAGCTGAGTAACTGACAACTCAAAAAACAACAACAAAAAAACCCCACAAAAATGGGAAATATATCCCATGCACTGAATGCAAGTTGTGATCTTAACTAGATGCTCTGCCATTTACTTATTTTTCTTAAGGTACTCATTACTGGTCAAGGGTGGTTTTGCTTTTAGAAAAGAGGGTAATCTGAAAGGTGGGGAATTAACTAAGTAGTTCAAAAAAAACCAAAAACAACACGTCAGTTCATATTTCCCAGTTTTGCTGTCTGTAAGAAAAATCTCACGTTAAGTGTTACGACTTAAATGCAACACTTAAATGCATGCTCAAGTACTTCATTCAGGTTCACGTGACAGCTCGAAGCCTTTTTTTTCCCGGTAATTTCTGGCATGTTTGTGTGCAACTGGGCAGTTCTGGAGTGACCTCAACGTTCACAGGAGACTTTCCAGATTTATCCTTTTTTATGTTGTGCTAGGATTGCCATTCAAAAGTCATTGTTTATCTTCTTTTTCTCCCTTAAAATATCCAAAACCCCATGAAACATTACCAATAGGTAACAACCTATCTACATTAAACTGTCAGGATATATGCACAGTGATGTTTGTAGCATCTGTTCAGCAGTAGAGGCGAACATATTTTCTATCATGTCTATAAGGATGATCTAGTTCATCCACACCAAAATGTAAGAACAGCAGCACTGGTTCTATACAGGCAAGATTAAGTAGCCCAGACCAAGTAAATGCCCAGATTAAGTAGCCCAGACCAAGAAAAAACATTCTTTATGCAACCAGATTTAGTGCCTCTGTGCTGCATTCCCCAGTCCTTCTTGGAAGGCTCATTACCTTGGGCACAGTGCCACGTGAACATGTTCATACTGTTTACAGACCCACGCTGACACTGCGCACATTCATGCTGCTCCGAGCCTAAGCTGAATTTGCATTGACTTTGTATGGATTGAGACACCAATAACGTTTTTCCAGCATTTAGTTCGTCCCCATCCCTCTTAGTTAATGGGGAATTGATTGCATTCACTATTTTTATTCAATAGCTTCAGGGACATCACATAATATATACTTACAGAAGGGACAAACTACATCAAGATAGTGCAAACGTAACTGGAAGACAGAATAATAATTCAAGAGCAACTTGTTAAATGGGAGAAACTATCTGAAATCAATTAAATTCAATAAAAACAATTGTGAAGTAGGAAACAAGAAAAATTAAGTGGACAAACACAAAATAAGGAGCAATGGCTACAGCAACTCAACCTAAATGACTTAATACTGTGCTATAGTTCTGAGACAAACAGCATTTTGAAACTCAAAAGGAATATGAGAAGGCCTGAAAGGTAGTTATTCTGCCCTGGTGACAGGAAAACCCCAGCTGGATGATATCTGGAATTGAGCACCCACTTTAAAAGATATCTGTGCAAACTGGGGAAGAGTCAAAAGCATGAATGAAAATTTGCCTGAAATTAATATTTGAGATTGGAGAAACAACTGAAGAACCCACTGGTTGAGTGAGTTAATTAAAAAAAAGATAGTGCTGATGGAGGAACAGCCAGGCTGACAATTTTCAAGTATGTTACAGGCCACTGCAAAGAGGACTGTAATTAACTCTTGTGGCCTACCAAAGCTATAATAAAAGACGACTAAGCTCAAAAGAAGTGAAATTTAATTAGATATTAAAAATAATTGTCTCACAGTTAGAAAACATTGCAACAAGGGAGTTTGGGACTCCCAGCTGTTGGAGTGGTTCCAAAAGCAGCTCTGCCAGCCATCACGAATGGCCCAGTACATTGACCCTGACTCAGAAGAGGTGTGTAACGCCCCCTCCACTTTTTCATCCCATGACCATTCACACATCCAGATTAATATTACAGCATGATACAAAACACAGGAGCCAGCTTTGACAGGGAGGGAGAAGGTGAGGACATTTTCACACGACAGCTAAGCCCATCTAACACCTCGCTGATGCCAAAAGGGATGCTCCCCTTGCACTGAGCTGGCATCTGCTTGACTCCACGGTGAAACAGTTCACCTTGCCCATCTGACAGAAAACAGTCTCACCTTGAGGGGATGAACTCATCACTTGCAAACAGTGATGAGTCTTTCACCCATTTGAGCAGGTTCACACAGCTCACAGTGGGTCAGGACAAAAGGCCAGTGCCAGAATGAGGGAGGGATGCAGGAACCGTTGGTCTCTCTGAGACAGCCAGCCCTTGTATCCCCTCTACTATAACAAACTTCCAGCGCAGGCAGCAAAACAGCCATAGTCCTAATGCCTGTATCCTTAATTCCTACCACACAGCTCTGGAAAACAAAATTAACTGCCCTGCTGCCACTCAGGAAGGGATGGAGAACAGGTAACAGCTCCTGCTAGAATCAGGGCTGCTAACTATCTTCAATGTAATTTTTAGACTACATAGGTATTCTGCATATGAGCTTTTGCATTTGTGGCTCAATGCATCATTCATTCACTTCAGTAAGGCAAAAAAAAGAGTCACAGGATAATGCCAATAGATCACCTGGATCTGGTATTTCAGTTCATTTCCTTTGCATCATACCTGCTAGTGTGGGTCACGAAAAATTTAAGTTTTCAGCTATCGGCAGTGCTATATATCAATTCTGGCAGAACTCTGCAGTGTCCCTGTATCAAGCTGTACCTTCAAGTAAAAGCAATCGCATAACATTTTAACAACACCGGACTAGAGGTTCAGCATAGGAGATGCATGTTTGTAGCTTATTTAAATAAAGAAATTCTAGTAATGATATGGAATTAACAGCAACAAATGGAGAAAAGATTCAAGGAAAGTTAAGGGTAACTTTGCCAGATTTGGGAGAAAAATACACATCTCTAAGCAATGACTACGAAAGAAGGCTTTACTATAGATTCTTCCTCAGAGGCACAGATCAGCCTTTCCACACATGCTATTCAGACATGTATTGTTGGAAGAACCTAAGGACAAGTCGCATCCTTGGAGCAAACGGATCAAGTTACCAAGAGTATGATCAAACAAAAAGTGTAGCATTTCAGATTATTATTGCACAGATGAAACAAAACCCACAAACCAGACAATGATTCCCAAGTGTACATAGTGTGCAAGACATGAAGTACTCTCTATACTACACTCACAATATGTACACCTTTGAACCAATTCACAAACTAATGATGCCAAAACATGAACCATTTCACAGCCCAGAGGAGTTTCCATTCCTTGCCTTAGTGAACACTCCCTATGATTTCATTTACCTGTAGATACTTGTGACTTCAGTGGTGTGCAAGCACTGTGTGCTCCTGATTCCCCAGAAGAGCACTGACCAATTATGCTTTTTTCTGTTTGTTTGTTTCTCCAGGCTTAAAGGACTTCAAGCAAGGCAAGTCATCTCTTTTAAGGGTGTGGGCATGGTAAGCCAGGCTGTGAGGTTACAGCCTGTCATTTACTTCGTGGTAAAGGGTATGCTTGGTTAAGACCAAGCACACAGATGAGGCAGGAGCACTTTAAGTTCTCATCCTTCTGATTTGATGGTCACTTGCTCATATGTGCACACCCTCAGCCTGGTAAAATGAGTCAGCATTCCTAAAATATCTGGCAATACAAACAAACAAACTTCTTAAGGTTAATTTTTCATATAGCCCATGTAAATAGAGAAGCTGTTTCAAACAAGACAAGGGACTGCAAGTATTTTTTCCCTGTGACTATAAATTAAGAAACATGCTTCCAAAACAAAACAAAGTGACTGTTTTTGACCAAACCACTGAAGAGTGCATTGAATCTTCCACTAAAATCACAGTAAACATAGCTGTAGAAGATCTTGAGAAGTCACCTGGTCTAGCCCGCTACGTCAAACTAGAATTTACAATACCTGTATTATTCCTGAAAAACGTCACCCTGAATTGTTCTCAAAACTCTCCAGTGATAAGATCCTGGCAATATCCCCTGATATACATGAATTGAAGTGTTCCAGTGTCATCTTGGTAAATAAGTTAATGCAGAGTTTAAGAACTGCAACAATATTAATATGGAAGAGACACATAGACTATAAAATCTACAGATACGCTCCTCACTAGTAGTATTAGAGCTTCTGAATTAGAATAGTTTTTTTAATACTTCAAATAACAAGAGCTTTACAAAAGCTCCCAAAATGAGGGAGGAGGCAACTCGTCCAAGATACTGCAGTATCACTGGTTTTCTCCACTAGAAATTTCTGTGCACCTGAGTGGGTATGGCATGAGCCATTTTATTTCCCCATATGCTTCCCCAAGAGGAAGAAAAAGATATCAGCTAGACAGAAGCCTTCCATGGGCCAAATCTAGCCAATGTGTCCCCAGGCTGATCACAATTATAGTGAAAAGGAACAGATCAGACTGCAAGTAAAAATATTTCCCTTTAGAGTAAGTATTTTGCTGTCTTGTAGCTGCAGAGCATGACAACAATCCTGATACAACCACACAAAGTTTTATGTGACAAGTCCACAAAGGTTGGGTTTTCATCTAGGTAGGATTAAAAAAAAAAAAAAAAAAAAATTCTAGGAGCAATTTCTCCTGGCCAGGATGTGAAGTTGAATTGCTCTTCCTGTTAAAGCAACGGCTGCCTTGTATCATAAGTGTAAAGAATAACCTGAATTTAAAAAAAAAAAAAAAAATCAGGGAAAGGTCTTTTCAAAAACTTAGGTGACATAGTTAAATCCACACCTAAAAACTGATCTTAAAATATTTACGAATTTAACAGGCATCTCTATGAACTTACTGTCTCCCATAGCCAAGTTTAAGTTTAAAATAAGCGTGGGGCAGGAGGGGAAAGGGGAGCTAAAGCCAAGGATCTCTGCAATATGCAAGATTAGTTTTGAACCTTTTGGAAGTCACCTAGCAGGAAGAGGACCCATGTGCACTCTGCAAATAAAGGCCTTTTTTTTTTTTTCTTCAAGAGTATGGAAAATGTCAGGTTTTATACCTGTAATTTCTTATCTTCAGCATTTTTACTGACCATCTGCATCGCAAAATTGTTTTTTCTCTCTCAGGTGTCTCAATAAGAAACCAATGCATCGTGTTCTCAAAAGCAGAAAGCTATACAGCATGTAATCATCCAAGGGAATCATCTCTATTTGATTCTCTCAGCTGAAATGAGTAAGACTGAAAAAGACATTAAGTTCTGCAGAAGAACTTTACCAAACTTCCCTGAATTCCTGTCTTGGCATATCCAGACCTACTGAACAAATTTTGTCTGTTGTGCTTCAACCTGATCCAATCTCTGTCAGGATCTTAGCAGTGAGTGAACACATTGGGGAATGCATATATACAATCTGGATCTTAAATTTCCAGAACACGCAATAGAAGAAGACATCTTTCATATACGGCACTGGAAATAATCACACAGTACTTTGATACTTAGTAATATATTTGTTTATCTGATCCCTGTAACACCTGAAGATCAATCTGCTGGAGGAGAAACATGATGCACTCCAAGCACAAGTCACATCTAGAGCTAGAGAAACAAAAAGGCACCTATCTCTGCACAGCAGAAAACACGACATGAAATGCCGCATATAGGTATACGTGCTGCACAAAATGCCTTAGTTTAACAATGAAACCAGACCCCTTACAACTGTGGTGCTCGTCGTACGCTCAGATATAGAGAGCTGAATGAATTTAAAGTTGAATAAAGGTATGGAGAAGCTCCTAAAGCAACCACATCACCAAAATAGGAGCTGCCTTGTCTCACCCTACAAAGCAAGGTTCAAGACATTAAAGTCCTATGAACAAGAGCATGATAATAATTATTAATCTGATAATCGCAGGAAGGTCAGGGAGAACAGATAGAAGACAGCCAATGTCAAAAAAGAACAGTAGTAGGCAAAGAACAGGAACTGTGTTTGTCAAAATGACTGAATGATTGATACAGAGTATTATGACAACTAGCCTTTAAAAGCTAGTTAAGTTGTAGACCCTTCAAGGTATTTTTATACAGCAACTTGATGGCAAAGAAATAAAGCCTTTATAAAAAAAAAAATACTTCAAAAGGTGGCACAGAATAAAATATTCTTTGCCCTCCCCCAAAGCAGCCAAACTTAAAAGCTTAGTGAGATCTTGCATGATCTGCACAGAAGCATAAGACTTACAGTGAGAATCCTGTGCAGATGGCATCTTTAAAGAACAAGAGGTACTCCCACTAAACTGACAAAATAAAATTCACACCCACAGCCGTCCTTTCCCCCCAATATCACACCATATGCTGCCTACAAGTTTTTACCCTTCCTTAAAACAGATTTCACAAATTAATAACTTAAGGAGTAGGCTAACTGCCAATGAAATTAAATGCATCCAAATATATTAATATGCACAAATTATTGTTGATGAATTGGCACAGAGCTATTCCAACAATCCACAACACACAAACCATGCCACATGCTGTTTATGCATATTCCTCGTTTCAGTATATACTGTTTCTACCTTCTGTCCACACAAAGCCCAACTCTAGAAGCAGATATGAAAGAGCAGAATGGAAGGTCATAGTAAATATAATCCAAAAGCGATCCACAAAAGAACAAAACTGAGATGCAGATTACTGGCCTTGTTGAAAATGCCATGCTCTCTGTAATGGCACAGAGTTAATCAGGTTAAAATACAGTGGTAAATCAAAGTTTGCTTCTTTGGTTTGGGTTGTTCGGTTGTTTGTTTTTTTTTTTTAAATAGTAAGAAAAAGAACCTTCTCATGCTAAGGGTGCGTCTCTGCCCCTGACAAGACGAGAGGCACACATTAAGACTGTCATCAGTGTAGCTGCATGGGTTAATTCTGAACTTCCTTTATCTGGCTCTTGATTTAGAGATTATGAAAGTATCTTTGCATTCACTGCACCACTGTACAGCAAAAATATACCCTTCATTTCAAGAAAGGCTTTGGTTTAGAGGATCACTGCATGATATTGACAAAAAAAAAGCAACAGTCTGTAGCTTGGCATAGTGTGGTCAAGAAAATGGGTGACCTATCTGCTGACCTCAGGGTTTGCTGTCAAAGAAGGGTAAGGCCTGCTGGTTGTTCTGACACACACAGAAAGCCAAGCACTTTTAGCACATCTGTTTTTCTGTAAGCATCCACTGTTTTGAAATTTTATTTTTTAAGCCAGACAAACACTACTTTAAAGAAAATTTATCAGGGCATTTCTTTAAACAAACAAACAAAAAATACTTTATCTAAATAAAGGTATCTTGCTCAGAGGGCCAGAATCAAATTCTGGCTATATATTGCTGTTGGGTTTTTCTTGATAAGAAACCTCCCATTCCCATAAAAACCTGTTCAAGCAGATGATGACAAGTGACTAACATTTACTGCATTTTTCATGTTAAAAGCCTAGTGTTTTGACTGCATATTGAAGTTATATAATGACTTAGTGAAGAAAGCACAGCACTGGAAAAAAAAAAATTAACTACCATTAGAGAGAGACAGGTAAGACAAATAATTGAGTCAGCAAATATTTTACACTTGAAAGTTGAATCAGCATCTAGGAGGGGGAAAAAAAAAGGCTTTTTTTTGTGCTGCTGCCTAGCTAGATCCAAACGATGAAGTTTCACCTGAAGAAGCACAGAACACAATTTTAGAAAAGTCAAATTGAAACGCTGTCTGTAAACTAAACATGATGTGTATGGATCAGTAACAACCATGGATCCACTTTAAAAAAGTCCAGAGGAGGAAAATCAGGTTTGAGTTAGAGGTTTGGAACATGATCCAAGCCCTGGATTAAGAACCCTGTCTTCTAAGGAATTTCACATTGTGCACACACAGTGTGTCTTCCTTTGTCTCAAATCCCCAAGAGCCACCTAGAGTTACAGAATTAAAGTATTTTCTATGCAAGTAATATGAATGGCAATTTTCCAAGATAGGATAACAGAAAAATTCAAACCCAACTGCAATCTGTTTATTCACATACAAGTAGTTTTGACTTTGTACTGTCTGCAGGGGTTGTATTTGAGGTAAATATCCCTGGAGATCAGAATTCCAGCTTTACAAAATTTTATGCTTATGTCAACATTTCTTCATCTGCAATATTTTATGTTATTGCGGCCATGCACATGCCTATACGTTGGTATGTCTCTCTGCTCTTATTTCCCCACTAATAAAACATGCAAACCAAGCTTCACAGGGAAGGAAAAAAGTCAAACCATTCACAATTTATGTGGTTTGTTTTGTTTTGTTTTTTTAAGAATTCTAAAACCTGTATGAAAACCCACTACTCCTCAGACAGCAAAATATACCCAAAGGTTCTACTGAGCTAGCTATTCTGTTTGAAACTAAACTGCTCTCACATAAAGCCACGCATATTGAAACCTTCAAGCAGACCCCTGAGCCTAAGAAGCTCCTACAGAACACATTTAGCACATCACTGCAAAAGCCGTTTCCAATGCCAACCTACCACCAAGCTCAAGCTTCAAGGTAACTTCTCCTCAAAATTGTTTTTGACATTTTGTTAATTTTTACTGAAAACAAAGCAAAGGCATGGGATTTATTCTGTACACGGATATTGCAAAAACTAATCTCAAAGTATTGTATTTCTAAGAGCTGCTAAGAATACTCCTATCTACAGAAGTTAGGTCTGGCGGCTTCTTCAACGATCCATACGCTACTGCAAGAAGATCAACCAAAAAATACTGGGAGGCCTAACAAGGGCCCCAAACTAGTCACAACTTCCTTGAATACATAGTTTTATTTTCCAAGCTATCCCACTACTGTTGCCTGATACTTCCTGGAGAAAAGATGTTAACTGGTTTATACTTCAACTTGTTACAGTATTTCAACTTGAAAGCAGGACTAAACCCTTGGGGAAAAAAGTTCTTTGTAAAAGGAATCGGTATCCTTCTTTCATTAATCTTTAAAAGCTGAAAAACATGCCCTGCAAGTTTCAACTATTCTTCAATCATCAAGCAAAAGATAGGTAAACATTTTGTACTAGTTACTTCCAAAGAGCCTTTTTTTTCTCTTGGGGAGGGGGACTGTGAATAAAAGCTGACAAAGAAGAGCCATAAACTTTGAGGTTATCCATATAGTCTACAGCAGGAAGATTAAATGGCATAATCCAAAAAGGTAATTTAGATTTCAGCCTTACTACTGATTGATTTTAAAAAAGAAGTAAATTGATAAATACAAGATAACTGACTGATTTTAGAATCTTAGAAGACAAGAAGAAATTAACATAATTATGTAATATTTATGTTAAAAAATATTAAGCTAAATATGCAACAATATAGGCCACATTATCACCGATGCCAACTTCTCAAAGAATTTATCTTCTTCACATGGGATCCTAAAAAGCCTGAAAAGTTTGTTTTCTGTTTAAAATTGGCTTCCTGGCTTACTCTAACTTCAAGCCTTACTAAGATGACAATCCAAGAGTAGTAAATCTTTGCTGGCTTTGCTGTATACAAATGGGACTACAGCTCGGATGCAGCGTGGCCTGCTGTCAGCAAAAGGACAGCACCCCTTACTCCCAGCCACGCATCCCGTTCCTGTGCCGTCCCCCCTCACGCCAGCTTTGTGTGTGTGTCGGAACCTTTGTCAAGCTCTTGAGCGTGGTCACACAGGAGAACGCTGCTCTTGCAAAACCACCACCAACAGAAAGCACAACATTTTCTGCCAGGTTAATGAACTGAACAGACTCTGCAACCAGCTTGACAGCACACGAGTGAATGCCCAGGAGAGGGTGGGACCATGTGGCTGGAATTAGGGGGAAGCGTACGCAAGGGTGACGAGAAAAAAAAAAAAAAAAAAAAAGGATTGTCCCCTGATGGAAGAAAGCCATCTACCTCAATTGTAGCGTATGTCTTCATCCCTAGCAGGTATTAGAAGTATACTACTAATTCTTTTGCTTAAAGCATAGCATCACCATGGAGGGAGGGGAGAGGGAAAGATAAGAAAGTCTTATTCCTTTCATCAGTAATGCTTTTTAGAGTTTGGTTCTCTTAATGTTCATTAAAGAGTATGCCCCTCCAAAACCATGACATGAAATAAAAACAAACAGGGCAATTCATATACTGAAAGACATCAGTTTATGTTCTTTTTGAGAGGGCCTAAAATTCAATCAAATATTGAGATAGTAAGAGCAGAAAAAGCTCCTCGTTCCTCAGTGAAGCTAGCCTGGGATAAAGCAAGCATTCTGAAGAACCACTGTTAATTAGTAAACTCTTCAAATGAGAAGGTAAAGGTGACTTATTTTTCTATAACAGAAGTTTCTATAACAAAAGTTCGCTCACTCTAAGCAGGTAAACACTGCAGGGACTTCCGTGATAACGCGGTCATCCCTAAGCTTACCCAGGAACAATTAAATCATAGATAACTTAATCAATGACTGCTGTGAAGATAAACCATACAAAGTGGCATTACAGCAGTGATGCAAATTGCTTTCTGGCACTAGCTTTGGAAAACTAGGTGACATGCTCTCAGCTGACAATCAATACACAAAAAGGCTACTGAAATGTCAAATTTGGAATTTCTTTTCAAATGTCTTTTGCAGAGGAAAGCTTTATATTTTATATTGCTAAAGAGGTACATTTCAGAAGTCTAGCAAGACTTTCTGAAAGCAAATCTCTACAAACCTCAGCAAGTACATCACATCTTATGTTTTAGAATTCTTAAAAAAGATTCACGCCCCTCTAATTTTTCTTAAAATTCCCTGGGAGCTTTGAGAGGAAAGGTTGTTTTTTTTTATTATTTGTTTTTACTATCAGGTTTATCAATTTTAGACCTAGGAAAAACATTATACAACTCAGTCCAATGGTCAGCGCTCATGACAAGGTAAAACAGGAACAGAAGGATCTCCCTGATAGAAGGGTAGCATTTTTTGATTTTACTAATCCAACCTTTTAGAAAACAATTTTCCAACCAGCTAACCATTCTAATTACGAAGTTAGATGAAAAAAATAGTCACAGAGGAAACATTCACCTGAGTAGTCTTAAAGGTGGTTTTCCTTTCCTTCGCCACACAGCAGTCTAAAAAAAATGTAAGAATCAAAGAGACTTCTATTCAAAATGCACTTTGTGTGGTCATGATTTCAAATATAGAAGTATTACTCCTTACAAATCAGTAACTTTTAAATTTAAGTTACAGCTAAAAATTTGGTGCTGTACCAAACCATGCTTTTCATTCTACTTTTCCATTTGAGCTACCTTAAGTAGCATTCAACTAGAAAAAGTACACCAGAAAGCCGGTACATTCACAAAAAAACTTCCAAGTACTAATGTAGTCTTCAATACCTTCAAGTTACCGCTACTTCTGCAGAAGTGGAAATGCTCCTGGTAACTTGTCTAGAGAACCAGAAATATTTTCCAGGCCACTGTTCCTCTTCCCTTGCCACCTTTACATGGGAGCTCTGCTGCAATATTTAGTCCACTCATGCTGCTCTTCATCACATCACACTGCTCAGCGTTGCACAGCTGCAAAAACCACCTGCTACTCCCATATAGCTATTCTTTTTGCCACCTCCCCCACACCTCATCATTCTTTCTGAGAAGGATTTGCTCAGTCTCCTATAAAGGCCATCCCCTCTGCCTTTTTGCAACACTACAAATGGGAATCCCAGGTGGCTCCTGCTAATTATCCATGTGCCTTGGGAGTCTAATTCTTCCTATTATTAATATACCAATCTTTAGCCACAAAGTCACTTCATATGCTAATCAGAGACCAGCTGATCCCAAGCTAATACTTCATGTACCCAGGAGAACTGATCTGCTGGGAGTATTAATGATAGCAGAACAAGACAAGCTTTGGAAAATAATTCCTGAAAGATACTGCATCACTTTCACTTCTAGCAGAACCCCGTAATAAAAAAATCTGCTTGTGAACTTGGAGCTTGGTCATTACCCTCACTTGCTGAGGGCAGCCTCTTCACAGACAAGAAGCGGCTGAAAAATTAGATATTCCTTTTATGTTGTTAGAATCTAATTTAGTAATTGTTAAGTCTTATCTAATTTTCCATATACGGTTTTAGTATGCTTGGAACACCAGCTTCAACACAAAATCAAGATAAGCATTTCTATGAATAGAAATATTCTATGAATTGAATAACTTAGGCCATGATTCAGTACTACTGTTGAGAACAACATACAATAACTTACAAAATTTCTACTTTCCACTCACCCTCTGCATTCCCTGCAATATGCCATCCCTTCAGCCTGATCCAGTTCACCTGAAAACAACTGTGCCAGCACAATAAAAAAGGCAGCGTGCTATAGCATCTGGGGCACACAAAGTCTGAGAATGCCTTGAGCTGATACTGCTATCAAAGAGCATATGTTTATAGTCTGAGTAGACTATACACTCTTCTTGAATGGCTTGAGATACAGAAACTCCATGAACATTTCAAGTCTGCTAGGACATCAGAACATGAAACACTCCACATAAAATCCACACTATGTGAGGATTTTTCATCACGGCTTCTTGCTTGTAGATCACTCAATGTTTCCACTTGGTTAACGGTGTGTTCCAAGTCACTGTAAAGATGTGCAACATTGGGAACAGCCCTCTGTTTATATCCCAAAAGGCAGGAATCGACACAGTTTCTATAGCCTGTAGCAGTGCCCGACATGAGTTTTTATTTGAAGACCAATTTGCTCAATGGCAAAATAGTGATTCAAGCAAAGTTACCTACTCTATCTTCTTACTAGCTGGAAAAATATCTGTAAGATGGAAACACACACCATTTTAAAAGAGAACTAAGCAAAAAAGGTTCCGGGGTTTGTTTGGTTTGATTTGGTTTGTTTGTGTAGGTTTGTTGTTTTTTTTTTTTTTTTTGAGGATGTGAACAAGAAGTTCCTTCTTCAATGGGTTTCAAATCGTCGCACAAGTGGAAACATTATTTCATTTTGCTAAATCAAAAGCTAAGAGTTTTGCACAGTATTTCCTCTAATGAACTACCAGTTCAATCCTCCATTATAACATATTCATTTCATGACTGAGTGTTCTTCAGATTTAATTTATGGTGCCAATGAAAGACAAAGGATCCTGCAGCTGTATAAAAGTTCAAACAGCTCAGAAAAAAGTAGTAGATACATCCAGCTGTTTAAGAAGCATCATGAGATTGCCACAAATCTCGAATTAAAAGAAAAAAATCCCTTTATGTACGAAGAGGGTTCTCCCATAGAGTAAAGCATTCACCTAAATGAGTGTCATGTAAATAATGTAAGTGTAACAGGAAACAACAACAAAACATATTTTACCACTTAAGTGTGTTCTAGATACGAATAACATCAATTTTAATGTATTTTATTATTAGGGCTAAAAATCATATGCAAGCCTTCACATACAAGTTAAGTATATCCTTTCAAGGCCATGCCTGTCCAGGTTTCAGAGTACTGTCCCGCTTACTTTAGTTATAATACTAATACACTTGTCTTACACAAATGCTGAAATGGGCACTGGCACAATAACCCTTTCAGAAGGTCATCGCAGAGCAGTTAAACATGCTGTCTCCCAACTGACATCAGCGTATCTCTGGAGGCAAGACAGAAAGCAGCAAACACCCCTGGCATTCCTCTTAAAATAGCTTTGCAAAGAGCATTTTATACATAAAAGGCAGTTGGTTATGCTTTAACAGACTCTTTTGTAAACAGAACTGATCAACAGGTGTGCAATGCTTATAGATGGTTATCAACATAATCTTCATTTTCAGAACGAATAAAACTGGACATTATGCCTATTCTCTGAGCCATTTACCTACCTCAGAAGATAAACTGGATTCACTAATATCTGCTATGGGATTGATAAAAACTTGATGTCAAAAGAATTGAGTATTAGAAAAAGAGAGAAATGGGAATGTCCAGATAATTGCAGCATTTCAGTCTGCATATAGGCTCTTCACTGATCTGAAACTGCAAACAGACAAGTCAATGTGAGGAAAGCGAAGGGAAAAAGACTCTGAAGCAGATATATATTTAGTAGCAGGTTAGATGGAGAGAAAAGGCTCAAGGACAATGGCAGGTCTTTTCTTCCTTCAGCTAAACCCCCAATGTATTTTTTTGTGAAAGAAAGCTAGTCTTTTGCTTTTAACTGTAGCCCAAAACTGCATTATGTCTCCTGGGTGCTTTGATTTTTTTTCTCTTTCTAAATCTCAGCACATAGACAGCTCCAGGGCTCAGTAGGAGAAATTATTAAAAGCATGCCTGCAGAAGTAAAGAGATCAGTCATTTCCCTTATCCCCTGTGTTTCATGAGTGCTCCCCCGCCCATGCAGCGTTGTATGAGATTTCATGCAACCAGACATGTCCTTTTGAAACAGACTGAGAAATTTAAAATCCTTTAAGAGTAGGCATAGCACTCCTTCAAATTGGAAAGAGAAACACAGAAATGTGCTTCAATTTTTCAGAAAGGTCACATTCACCTTCAGAATTCTATCAAACTTTTTTTTTGCCCTGCACAGTTCTATTATCTTAAGTCATCTGTAACAGTCTTTACAAAATATACTGGAGTTTCATAAAACACAAAATCCCAGTGTGAACATGATGCAAGCAATCTTTGCCTAGTTATTTTTTCCCAGGCTGCTTGAAAGTCCAGATGTTTTTCCAACTGTCTTTCCTGTTCCACTATTGCAAATGCATAGGTCCCTTCTTCAGAATTACCATTCTACATGCATTTTTGACTTATTACAATTCACTCTCTGCTTCTCAGTCCACTTTTCCAAATCAATATACACATATTTTGGATTAAATATGACTTACTGTATTAAAAACATGACATTAGAAAGTTTTAGCAATTATGTTGAGTGTATTTTGACAAAAGCAAATGTGCTGAAAGCATGATATGTTCTCATAAAACAGTAAGCAGCTTAAAAATTAGGAAAAAAAAAAACCTTTCTAAACCGTTTCCTACTTCCAATGTCTATAGCTACATCTCCAACCTTGTACCTTCACTGTTAAAATGTTACTGTGCACTTAACAGTATAGGAAAATGCCCAATAATCTTCATTAGAGCTTGTCAGGAAGCTGGTTTTAACCCCCTACTCCTCCAACCTATAGACAGCAAAAAAAAGCCACCCTGGAAAACGCTGTTCATTTTCACCACACTTAACCAAATACTCTCCAGCTGTAAGTAGATATGCCGGCATTTCAGAGAGTTCTTTGCTCTAGACTACTGAACTCTAAACATTAAACATTTGATACGCATTTCAAAACTGCTATTTGACACACACTGGAGAACAATTACATCTTTTCAGAGTCGTATGAAATTGAAGAGACCCCATTTAGAGTTTAGAACATGAAGCAGAAAGACATCATTGTGCTTATTCTGGCTGCTAAAAACAGGTTTACCAATAGACTGCTGTAGTTAAGGATACATCTGAACTACAGGATTTCCCTTCATACACCTGCATGGGATCTCTGATGAAGACTGAGTTGAGATAACATCATTGATTTCTGCTGAAGTCTTTAAATGCATATTGTCAAAAAAAAAAAAGTTGTGTTTTGTAGCTGTTACACAGATGAATCATCATCAGTACCTGAAGTGACAGAGCAGATATGCTTCTACAGTGAGAAAAAGGTAGTGCAAAATAAACTTATTTTGTTATCCTAATGGTTAAGGAAATCCACTACAGTTACCTCAGGGTAAAAATATTTATGGAAAAACACCACAGAATTTTGAACATACAAGTGGCTGAGAATCTGCTTTGGAAAGGATTTCCAGAACTTACCTATGGTGCAGTTTGTGGTTATTTTTCTCCGCTTGGGGTTGTGTCGTAGCAATTCTAACTCTCGTTTGGTTGGCTCCCATGTTGAATACTTCTCTCCAATGCCTAAGCAGATGAAAAGAAAGTTTCAGGAAGTTTTTTAGTAAAAGGATTAAAAACTCTGTTCAAGTAAAAACTTTCAACATGCTGTCCATTAAGTTAGATTCAATCTATATACAAACAAAACAAACTGACTTCTTTTTACCCCTCCTCCCCAAAAATATTGGTCAGAAAGGTATCAACCAATCTTCCAACAAATAAGAACTAAAAGAAGAAAAGCACTTCTTTACTTATTGAGAATACATAGCCCAAATAAGTGTCCATTATTGGATTATAATCCTCCTTCCAGTTAAAAAGAAATTCCAGCACAAGAATAAATCCATTATTACTCAAAAATGCATTTCTTTGTGCTCAGATGAGGTCAAATGACAGAACCACCATATGGTTTTAGAAGAAGATACAGGATAACCATGAAATCTCACCACTGAACTTTGACAAGTTATTAAATAAATCAAAACTGACCCAACTTAATGGACAGATACAGGCTTAATCTTTACAGATGAACAGCAGAATTCAGTAATTCGATACACGCAACAGTTACTACATGTCTTAGGATATACCATTACAGAGTATGACCTCTCCTTATAACCACTGATATAGGGCTAGATATTAGCAAGTTCTTATACTTGATATTTGCTTTACTGACATATCTAACATTACCTAAAAATGCAATTAGTAGTACGTTTAAACATAACCCTCCCCGTACCAACCAACCAAAACTCTCCAAATACTTAACTACCCTTTCTCACAAGCTGCAGCTAAAATCTGTCATTATTCTCTTTAAACATCAACACTATATTTCCAATACATTTCTTTTGTTCAAAGGAAAGTGCAGTAGAAATGAGTCAGGCAAGTATCACAGAGAATAGATCTGAAGTAAGCAGAGAGTTGTGTTCAGTGTAAATCTGATACAAGAAAAACACAACAGTGAAGACTCATGTGCTGACCAGTTAAGTACTGCTGCAGTATTCTACGTAGCACAGAAAAAATTACTATGCGAGGTCAACTATAGCAAGTCACAAAAGCATCTTGGCATTAAAAATAAAGAATAATAAGATGACAAGCAATCTATTCTAAAACTGAGGATTAAAGTCAATTAAGAGTTATTTTTCACAGAATGCATGGAGCAGAAACAGTGCTATGCTACAGAAAATAAATTATAAATTATACATATGAAAAGAAGGAGAGTAGAAAATATAGCTAGAGGCTTACACATTCTGCATAACATACATTAAATTTTAATAGCTCTTTGATCTTCATTTTCAGAAATAGCTATGCTTGTCAGACGCTACCCACCCAAAAATGTTCAATTCATAGTTACTACTGACCCTCCAGGTTCTCGTAATGAAAGGTCTCATTTTCAGATTCTTAAGGACTAGAAAATTCTTATTTACATGGATGCACCCATCTCACTTTATTTGATTCAACAATAGATTATGCAAGAAGCATAAGAAAGAATACCAGAATCATATAGTCCCTTTCCTTTATCCAAGGTTCAGCATCAAGCTACACACCCAGGAAAACAGAAAAGGAAACTAATTACTGTGTAACAGATTGATGAGATAAAACAGCTGCAATGCTTTGAATACACTATACAGTGTGCATAGGCAAACGAATGAAGCAACTTTAGAGACGCACATATGGACAGTTCACATATGACAGAACATTGGCTTGCAACAAGTTTTATATTAGATGTCTTCAGCAACCCTTTTCATATTTGTAGTACTCCCTTAGGAGTTTATATAAATTGGTTTGTAAAAAAAGCTCAAAATAATTTTGAACATTGTGTTAGTACCAGCTATTGCACTGGCCAGCTGTAAACTTGAACTCTTGCATCTGAGTTCACTGTAGTTTAAACATGGCCAAACAGAGTTAGTATAATCTGACAACAGGATGAAATCTCCTAATAAAAGCAACAACAAAAACCACCAAAAAAACCAAAACTTGGCTACGTTTAAATCCTGGTTTAAATCACATATACAAAATTCACACCTGAAAACACATGTGCGCTCCAATTCAGGCATGCAATAGTTCCACATGTCAGTGGGACTATTCTTATATATTTATATATATCTATATAGAATTACATAGCTTAAATGCTTAGAGAGGATGCGGACCAAAGCATTTCACAAGAGCAACTCTTCAAGTAAAGTGAAACAAGACAGCCTGGATTACTTTGCAGGATTCTGGGTGAATCAAATATTGTTCAATTGAAAAGAAATGAAACAGAAACCCACGTACAGTTAATGCCACAACAAACACAGAGCAAAACAGACAGAAAACTTTCTTACAGAAGCTTTTCATTAGAAAGAGCGCAAGTCAAGTCAGAGACAGAAATTGAAAAGTGTTCTGTTCCAGCTATACAATCTAACAAGAATACTGAGATTTTTATTACTCTTGAAAATTTGGAAAGAAGACAGAACCATTTATTAGGAATGGTTCAATGTTTAAAATTAAAAAACAAACAAACAAAACCCAACAACAATAAAAAAGAAAAAGGTTTAGGAAAAGGTTTAATAACACCCACAAACATGCCAAAAACTCCAATATAAACTACCTTAAGCAAAGATTTGCAAAACATGCACAGGTTATCATTTACAGTAAAATGAAAGTAGCGTTATAGGAGTGAAAATTCATCATCTTAAAAATGATGCTATAAAATAGCCAGAGATTCAAGTCAGCATGTGAAATCTCCATCCAAGAATTAATTTTATTACGTCAAATACACAAATTGTCATTTTTCAGAGACTTTATCAGGGACACATGGATGAGTGAAGGAAAAGGCGATGAAGGCTCTAGTTTATAAGCCACAATTTTGCAAGTAATCATTGATATAGATTGTTTACTTTGCTATACTTGAGCAAATCCCCCTTTTTCCCCCTCCCAAAAATCCAAACATTAATTAGAATGAAGGGCTCCATGTATTCTCACCTCCCTCGTTATTAAAGAATATTCAATACCAGAGGAAAAAAAAATGGTAGAGTTGCAACTTGTTCAGAGTTATATCATATAACCCTGAACTACAGCTGGACATGGGAACTCATCACACTAAGAGTTACTGTTAAAAGACTATGAAATGAATCTCATGATATATGGGGGTTTTCTTAAAGTTTTTTCTCCAGGCATCATGTTGTTATGTGAGCATCTATTAAAGTATATACTAATACCCTTCAAGCACTGTGGATAGAAGTTGGAAAATATACATCATTGACACTTCAGGTTTTAAGCCAATCTCAGTTTTTGCAGACTGGATTAACTTCTTAAGTTCTTTAATTCGGCAATACTATCCGAGGTAAACTAACTCTGTGGTAGAAATATAAAACCAAGACACTGAGTTTGGGGTTTATACTCATCTTGACATTCAATTTGGAGGAAGAAGGGTTCCCTCCCCCTTTATAATCTTTCAGATAACATGAGTCCCTATGGGAAGGAGGGGATGGATTGAAGCAATGGAGAAATAAAGAAAAAAGATGACATAATTCTCCATTATTTCTCCCACGTATCTCCCTTTCTCATTCCTTCGATAAATTTGCAGGGAATCACACATGGTTTCACGATGAAAAGCTATAAAACAAAAGATCCTCTGACATGACTAAAGAAAAAATGTCTATACTGTGTACCCCAGTAATTTAAAGTGTATTGTTGTCTATTCCTTCATTTTGTATCTTCATTGGTCATTACAGATTTGTTCTCCAAGGACAGAAGATGCAATGTGCATATTCACATAAATATGCATTCATATATGTGTATTTAACATGCCATTCATTAGTCAGTTAACCAGTACAGAGAAGATTTTTCAGCCTGGCAGTTCCTCTTGGTGATTCTTCCCTTCACCGCACAACTTTGTGGTCCAACATAACAAGATGAACAATCTTGTAGCTGTAATTACTCTAAAACATAAGCTATAGCAACCTGACATCCACTAGAGTACAAACTGGCTGCATCTCAGTCCAAAGGCACAAATATATCATTTGCTAAGGACAACATAATTAAGAAATTGCTCTTCGAATTTACATATTCAATAGTAAGGAACTGGGGGGCCTTCCTCTTCAATAGTATCATGAAGAAGCGTTATGTTGTAGCTGATTAATTTGGTGCCCAAAACAACACAGTTTAGAAGGTTTGAAGGAGTTTTCAGAAGAGGTGCATAGCCTAAATGAAAGGTTTACAAACATGTTTCCATTTTGTCTTGCTTTGAAAACTAGTGCTTTGTGCTAAAGCGTTTTAAGCTGTATTTTCTTGCTTTAGGACTCACTAGCAATCTCGCTATCCTCCTCTCCTCTGACTCAACTCCCTTAAAATGGGGAATAAGCAGAAAGTAGAATGGAATCTGTAGTAGGAACTAAGTAAAAGCAGCTATACTTTTGATACGCCATCAGAAAAGCTCTAGTTAATACGATGTTAGCTGCTATTTTTAAAATTGGAAATGAGGTTAAGAATGGTTTGAAGTCATATCAGCCCTGACTAAGGCTGTCACATTGAAACAGGATGCCATGGATTCAGTAAGAGACATTACTAGACAGAAGTCATCTGTCTTCAAATACAGACTTTCCCACTTTAAGAAAACATACCCCCTAGAGGCCACTGGAAATGGAAGATGACAAGCTTTTAAAACTGATGCTTAAAAACTACTCAGTTAAAGGTAAATGCTAGTTCCTTTCCTTTCCAAAAAAAGGAGAAAAGGTTTATTTTGGAGTAGTTCTATCAAGGAAAGGGCATATGAAATCAAGTCTGCTGTAATTATTCAATCATTGGAACATATCCAAACAAGAGGAAAACAATTTGCACGATAAAACTGGCATTCTTAACTGTGATTCATGTCTAAAATGGCAGGATAATCAGCAAAGGGACGCTTGTTAGTGAAGTGCGTCGCCAGCCCACGCCTCTTACCTGTCATTGTACACTGGTAGTGAGAAACCACTGTTGGGGTGAAGGCTAAAAAAGAAAAAATTAGGGAAAGCAAACTGAATAAAACAAATGTGTGTACATATATTTGTGTGTAAATATTTCTACATAGATACTGTGTGTGTACCATGAAAGCACAGGTGTGTAAGTAAGCTGGCACGTTCTATTTAAAAAAAAAAAAAAAAAAAAAAATCACACACAATGGTGGCATTTCATGTGAGGGGGAACAGATTTATTGCCTATATCACCTAAATTAGCCGAAAGGAGCAGATTGTTACATTTTCTACCTAATACAGATCTGGCTCTAATATTATTCAAGTTTTGCAGGATTAATGTTAGATATTTTTATATTTTTTGCAATTAAAAATAAAATATTTTTGCTACAATTCGGTGTGGCGCACATGTTAAACTAACAGTCTAACTCCTGGAAAGTAATAGCTAGACATCTCTCTCCCAAGGTCTGTACTACTATCTCTAAAGAGTTCTTTCTTCTCCTTACTGTCTTTTGCCATTGACAAATGGGAGGGACAGGTATGATTAAAAACAGAAACAAGAAATTCAGGCAGGAAAACCAAACCTTGTAATTTCCAAGCTTTTCGTTGTTCTTCTTTGGCAATTTGTTCCATGTCTTTGTCGTATATGTAATCTTGACACATAAAGCAGTATATACCCCCATACAAAAGGTCTATGGCTGCAAAACAGAAGGGAAGTTGGGGAGGAGGAAAAAAGATGTGAGTTCATAAACTAGAAGACATTTTAAAGCAGGCTTCCAAGTCAGGCACTCTTTCTTCTCAGCAGTCCACAAAAAGTAAAATCTGTACCTTAGAATCTGGAGGGGAAGGGAAAAAAAAAGAGAGAGAAAAAAAACAGGGAAATTTTTCCAGTTACAGTATGAGTTATTCAACTGGTTCTGGCACAGCAAGACAACTGTGCAAGACAGCAAAGCATTAGCTGCCTTCAAGTTGTTTGTAATACACAATATACCTTCCAAAGACATAAGTAACCAAAAGGCATAATTACAGTGACTAAAATACATGCAGAACTAGTACTGTAAGATTCGATGTGTAAGTCTGAATTGTCTTTTTCTAAGACTTCAGTAATTTCTATTCAAAGCCATTAAAAGAATTACAAAGCACCCATCCAAATGAAGGCTCAAACAGAAGACAGCACTGAAACCTCAAAAGATACTTGTCCAGGGGAATGGTTTTCCAGAGTAATTTATTCCACAGGTTGCATGTCTCAATTTCTCTTGCTCCACACGCCCTTTTAGAATGGACATATGAACACTGACCAATGTTAGAAGTATTTTTCTTACACAACCCTAAACAAAAGAAAGCCAAGAAATGAAATAAATCAGCTAACTGGGAAATGACATTTTGCTTCAACATATAGTGAGGAAGAACTAAGTGCAAACTAATCATAGCAAATGGCTGATTTTCAGTACATAGATATGGAAAAAAGCCACAATCAAAGGAAACAAAAAAAATTTCAGTGGGCACTAACAAATTCTTACCCAGCTACTAAAATATGATCTGCATCTAGCAGACAGCTGAGAAACACATCACCATTCTCCCTCAAGAGTGTATCTTCCATTTATTTTATTTCCAAATTCCTTTTATTTCAGATAAATAGCGTTATTAAAAAAAAAATCTCACTACAGTGGAAACTTGTTTTAAACAAAGGAAACCATTACCACATGAGGTGGCCTGCAAGAAACAGCACTGAATTACTCTGAAGTCATAAATAAGCCAAACTGCATGCCACGCAGGAGGGATTCTGCTGGCAGTCTCATCAGGAAAACAAAGGTGAGGTCTTTGTGCTCTCCCCTGTTAGTGGGGCAGTGGCCTTGATAAGGTTGGTAAGGTTTCTTTCTAACCACATCTCATCCATCCTTCACAGCCACTGCCCCTCTTCACAACCTGCTACCCCTCTCCTTTAGTCCTATACACCCCTTTTTTCTCTTCTTCCTCCTTCGAAATCATCTTTTCAATGGTTATGTCAAATTGTTTGTTACTACTTCTATTATGTTATAAAGAGAACAATTACTTTAAACAAGTTTGCGTAATGTCTATTGGCTGTCATCTTGCTTATGTGCTTCATTATTTTATTCTTTTGTTTTGTCTATTTGGACCACAGTCAGTTTGCGGAGGAGGATAAGGACTGCTTGCTTGCATTACCTTGTGTAATGTCTGAACACCAGAATTTTCACCTAAGTACCCAGAGGATTTAATGAACTCCTTTAGCAAAATACCACAAAAGGGGATAAGAATCTTAGCTGCGGTGGAGATCAGTAACAAAACACTATGCCATGGGGGGGAAGGAAAAGAAAGAAAGAAAAAAAAAAAATCACAACTATGCTACAGAGCATTAGAGTTGTATATTTACTCCATTATCTATTGCACTACCAGTTATGCACAGTTTTCTAAAAAGAATTGTTGAAAATCCAAAGTATTGGTCTCAAAACACAAGATCAGATATTGTTCTCCATATATTTTTTAAAAGATCCCACAAACAGCCCCTGCCCCAAATAACAGAACAGGGCTGGCAGAATATTAAATAAATAGGACCCTCTGTGAGCACTAATGCTTTCCATCTACCATCAGAATCAGTAGGCATACATTGTCCTCAGAGGATTCCTTACTTTTCTCAGCTTTCTGGATTTATGTGCATGAGTGATGAAGTATAGATGTCAAGATCAAAACCAACAAGAGACCACCTTATACAAACCACTTGTTCAGAGCAGAATGAGTTTCTGGTGTAAAGAATCAGAAAGTTTAACAGAAACACTGGTGGAGTAAAAGCCGTAATTGTCCAGCGCCTGATTAAGGACTCTTGAGAAAATGTCCTCTCCAGCATACTTATCTGAACAACACAGTTGTATATATGCCAACACTTTCAATGTCATTAAAAAGACTGCAATAGGTTTTGGACAAATCACCTCAAGAACCAGTGACAATGCGGCCTTACAGGCCTGGCTGCAGCAGAAAGGAAGGGCAGGAGTTTCTCATGAAAGCCAAAACACGGCTGCTCAGTTTCAGGATCCCAGGAAAAGAGTCCACTAGTAAAGTTTGTAAGTTAGTTGTTTCAAATTAGTATAATTTGAATTTTTCCCTTGAAATGTAATTTAACCTTCTTATTCTGGTCGTCTTGAGGTGAAAAAGAATGCTTTCTTTACAGCAAAGTACAAAATACCCACTACCAAGTCACTCTGGTGAAGCACCGTGCCCGCAGAGCCGGCCTGCAGGGCCTGGCAGGCGCTGGGCTGAGGGTCCCCAACCGAGGAACCACCGGAGGGTCTGTCTTACTGACAGAAATTCTCCCAAAGCGAGCAACTCGTTAGCACTCACTGAAGTTACACCACACCAAAAGGACAAGATCCATACAAAACTTTCTCCCTCAAAGGATTTTTTGGGGGCAGGCAGGCAACACAAGTTTCACCTAATTGTTAACACCAGGCTAAAACTTTTTAAAACAAACAAAAAACCCAAAAAAACCCACAAAACTAAATTACTGTGAAACTCTACTCCAAACTGAGCTACTTGATCAGAAAATTCAGTAAAAAACACTACAGGAATAAAGTATAAGAATGCACATGTAACAAATTTCATCATTTGCATTAGTATTTGGGGTCACAAAACTAACAGAGATGGGCCTCAAATTCATAAAAAGTTTGGGAACTACTAACCTAGAAGGGGAAGGGGGGAAGAAAATGCCAAAACACACTAGCAGACTCATCTGAAGCATTGATCAACTTACTTCTTTGAGTTTTTACCAGAAACTGGTGAGCAGACACATTAAAGGCTATTCACACTTTTCCCTTATCCTCTCAGTCTCTATCAAGGCACTCACAGACTTATCAACTCTACAAGTCACAAAAGAAGTATACTTATTTTTTTACATATTTATATATATAAATAAAAGGCTAGTCCTGCTCAAAGGTGATCCAAGCCAGATTCCACTGAAATAATTGAGAATTGCAGGTAGTTACTTATGGGGTGGAGGGGGAGGGAATGGAACCCCAAACTTCCTTTTGTTGCTAAAAATGCAGTGTCAGATACTCAATCCTGAAATACTCGTTAAAATGATTAAAAACAGTTAAGCATTACCCTTCCCTCCCACATTCAATATTTAAGAAAAATGGTATTTTCTTCCCCTAATACTTGAGATAAAACCATTCCACTCTTTAAGTACCTCTTTTTCTTCTTTTACACCAGCAGCCAACAGGTAAGTGTTTTTGTGGGCTGTGCTCTAAAGTCTCCAAGATGTCTATTGGCCCCATATGGAACTTTAATGTTTAAAGGGACTGATTTCCCTGCAATCCAAACAGGGCAAAAACGCAATACTAGGCTGCAAACCACTCAAATAAAACTAGGAGTGAAATGTCCAACCTCTATACTGTACACTTGCCTCTGTCACAGAGTATCGTCCTACATCAGCAGGCGAATTCAAGCCAGGAAAGATGAGATGTTCAAATGAAAGAAAAATGTCCTAGTACCCCTGTGTAATACAGATACCAAAAGTGTTTTTAACTGTTAATTTAGAGGAACCAGTCTGTCACAACTTATTATGTTCATTTATTATTAGCAGAATATTAACTTCAGCTCCTTGACCATATTCAGAAATACATATCATACATACACACACCTTACATATGTGTGCATGCACCCAGTATACTACAGAGGAGTACGTAGCATGTCTATACTTCAGTTGCCCTGCGCTTCCTATTATAAAAGATGTTTTGCCTTTGCTCAGTCTTCTCCCTGCCCTTCTCTGACCCTACGAACTTTAACAGTTCCCTTGCTTGTAGCAAACCTTTGAAAAGTGAAAAAGATTAAATCCTCCTGGCTAAAGCACCTTTTCTTGATCCCACAAAATATTATTCAGGTTTAAAGGAGAGAAATTGTTAAACACTCCCTACTTAATCTTGCTTTTTTCTTCAGAAATTTGGGGGTAGAATCCAAAAATTACAGCCACCAAGTTTTGTGTTGCTCCATATGACATGGTGCAAAGTGTTTTACTCATCTGTATATTCTTATTTGATCAACCATGGAGAGTTACCTCGAAGATTAATTTTCAATAAAAACAGTAGTACAATCCAGAACTGCATAGAAGTTAGTAGCTGGGTCTGAGGCAAGCAGATACATGCAGAGCTGGCAATATGCAGGTAAATATTCAGAAGGTTGGCTTTGAGGGCTAAGAATATTCCAGGTGTACAGAGAACTCTTGTAGGAGCTCATAACTACCTGCACTTACCAGAGCAGCTCCTAGCAGAGGACAACTGCAATGAACAAATGCCTGCTGTCTTCTCACGAGTTCAGTCTGGCTCCAAGTTTGAGCTAAGCTATCGGAATGCCATGCTGGAATATGCATCGCATAAGGAAATGAGAATATGCCTGTAATACTTTGCACAATACATCCTAGAACAGCAGATATTTTTAATGGCTATGAGGAATATTGGAGGTTCAAAGCCATACACTGTGGTTGACCCATATATTCAAAATGCTTTCCTCCTCCTTCTCCTCCTCCACTTCCAATCAATGATCCTCTGGTTGACATCACAAGGATATTATGTTGAAGTACAAAGAGCTTGTACTTTCTACTATCAAATTTCATCTCATTTTTATTGCTGTAGTCAATGAGGCTATTTAATTCTTATCACAGGACTACCTATCCCTCCTCAGTATAAGCAATACCTCTGAACTTTGTGACCATCATGAATCTCCTACACAGATATAATTCCTCCTCTTCAATTACTAGAAAATAGCAGTAAACTAGGACTGGTTCTGCTAGTAAAGTCCGTGCATCCAACACACTCTGCTTTCAGTTTATTCATCATCAGTCTCAATTTATCCTGCGTTATATACACCACAATTCTTATATTAATCCCTGCCACTTCTACCTCAAGTAATAATTTCCGACAGGGCAAAATGTCAAATTCTTCACTTGATCTAGACAAATTAGGTCCAGTGTATTTCCTTTTTCTAAGGCAATCAGTTATAGTATCAAAAAGACGTATTAGTCTGACATGGTCCATCTCTGACAGAACTAAAAAACACTGTATCCTGTTTTCCATTTGCCTTCATCTCCCTAATAGACTTTTTTCAATACTCACATTAAGCAAAACATTAGAACAGAATTCAAATCAAGAGGCTGGTAGAATGCCCAGATGACCCTTTCTACCCCTTGGTGAGCCTAGATGCCAAAGGAAAAACCAAACTGCTACTCTAGCACTGCAATACACTGCATGAGAAGTGCTTTAATTGCCCCTTCCACACAGAATATAATGAAAGTCTTAGCTGTTTACAAAAGAACTCAACTCTACTGCCATCATGCAGAATTAACACTACCGTCAATACCTTCCAATTCATATGAAAATTAAATAACTTTAAAATTCCTTTACATAAGCGTTCTGTTTCTAAATATTAAATTTCAACAGACAGGTATGTATTAACAGCAGTAACCAGTTTTTTTTCCTTTGACCAACTTCAAGTACAGAAACCAGCTTTTTGTCATGTTTCCTCTGAATCAGATGAAAAAAATTAGTTATTTGTTTTCTAGGGGAAGTAGAAGCTTTTTGAATGCTACCAAAAAATCCTCAACTTAATCTATGAGCATTATTATTACGCTCACCCACCCAGTTCCTCTCACCACAAACGTATTTGTTGGACTGAACCTTACATCGGCATATACTTAGAAAAAACAGTTCCTCAACAGTTTGTGATCTAATAAATAATGAATGTACTCTAACAGGACTAATTCTGAAATCAACTGTTTGCCAGTCTCCTTAGAAATTGAATGGTACTTCGGTCTTCCAACTGTTTCTCGTTTAGTCTTTTAACCACTGAACCTCAGTCCTGCTATTTCACCTACCTTTATTCTTGAACTCCAGAACAGGGCCTTAGAGCAGACCAAGACTTCATCCAAAAACTGCATTATGTGCTGTTTCAGAGATACTATTCATGCGTTAAGAGTGCATCTCTAACAGATAGAAGCATAGCATGGAAATGCAGGAGTTGGCTCCTTACAAAAGAGTTTAAATAGGTCTACACAGAGCTTTGATACCATAATTGAACTCATCTCATTCAGAATGGTTATCTGCAACAGACTTTCCTAAGCCTCATTCCACTGATTTTTCTTGCAGCTAAGTGTGTGTGTGTGTGTATATATATATATAAAAAAAAAACATGTGGAGGAAAATTCCCAAGCAAGGTTATATGAATACTCCACTCAAAATCATCAATTTTGTTTTTTCATATGCTATCCGCCCCAAGAAGTTTTAATCATTATGTAACAGAAACAGAAAGTATTCACTCAGAGAATATTAAAACTTCATTTGGTGTCTGCCCAGGATTTTTCAGTCCCAACCAGGAAACTGATAAAAGAATCCCTGCTTCCGTTTTGAGATGAACTCTCTCTATAGCACCAACCTCTCTTCTCTTTTAGAGCTACTGTTCAGTCATCTTCCTGTTCCTGCTACTCTGGGACTAAGTTACTATGTACTTTCCTTCATTGAGCAACTGTAGAAGAGATAAGGAAGAGACCATCAGTTTTCACAAGGGCAGAAACTACCAGCAGATTCCCCAGGTGCTGGAGCCCAATTTGGAAAGATTATATAGGAAGATGACAAAGTATGCTGATGGCACGCATTCATTTAGCATAATCAAATCTGAAGCTGCAAAAAAAATCTCCAAAAGGATTTCGAGATACTTAGCAAACAGGCAATACCACCAAGAGCAAAACTCTAATCACTATCCATAAGGTAGCAGATGAGTAACAACTACCACTCAGGATTTTGGAGTCACTTCTGAATAACATCAGCTCAGTGTTGAACAGCATATTAAGAAACACAAAACAAAAGTCATGGAAGTATCAGCTAAGAATACAAGTCATTAGTATAGTAAACTGTATTAATCCAAAGAGTTGTCACCACAGATGGACACAACAGAACTAAAAAAAAAAAGTATGATGAGGACATTGAGAATCATACAACAGTTTCAATAAGAAAAGGTAAAAATAGTTCAGGATCCTACAGCTTGGGAAAAGGAAACATCTGACAATATCAGAAAGATCAAGAATCCCAGAAGAGATCAATAAGGACTTTTTACTCACCATTTCTCAATTCCTCACAAAACAAATACAGAGCAAAGTTACAAGATGCATTATAAAGCAAACCAGAAAGATACATGCATTTTTCATACGGCTCAGAAAAACCATGGAACTCACTGCCTTTGCATGCTGTGGGCGCCAGAAAGGAACCGGGCTTTAACACTGGACAGGCTACTGGCAGCTACTGGAACGCAAGCACCTAGAAGCAGTCTCCTGTTCAGAAAGTTTTTGAAGAACTGAGTAGTAGAAAAAGGGAGAGTACAACAAGGGAAAAAAATGCTTAATAACTATACTGCTGCCTATTCTCTAAGCTACCTCCATTGACCACTACCAGGTAGAAGGCTGGGTATTTATGATACAGCTTCAGCCAGTACAACCACTTCAAAGAAGCAAAACATGTTTTATGAAATTGGAAGAAAAGGAAAAAAAGAAAAAAAAATAAGGATTGTATATTACTAAAATTGCAACAGCAGAAAGTATTTCCTGAAGTAACAACGTCCACAGGCTAAGATATCACTTTGCTTAGGCTGCTGGATTTCAGATCTGTAGCATCTATAATCAGATGTCTATTACAGTGGCTTCGATTAAGTACCTTACAATTCTCAAGGAAGGTATGGACAGACAGCCCTGCTTTATCTGCTCCTGGCAACTCCTTCGCATACTACATATTTTGACACAGGTCATCTCTGAGCAGTCCTAGGACATACCCATGGGTGTTTATAACTGATACCATTTTCATGGGGGGATGAGGGATGCCTACAAAGTAAGAAAACAGCACTGAAACAGAACAGCAAAAGGCTAGTTTGAATAGTGCCAAGTCTTCAAGGTCCTGGAAAGGTCAGTCTTATTTACTTCCTTCTAAAAGTTCTTCCACCTGTATAAAAATTTTACATTGCATTAAAGCCCAACCCAGTGGCAATACCAGCCTACCATGGGGATCAACTAAAAGAGACTGTGCAATGCAGAGATTAAAAAAAGAAGCTCATATAGCTGGATCTTACTTCACCTACCCATCACCCACATCCACAACTCAAGGAATATATTAAAATAAGTACAGTATTATTAATATACACTGAATAGGCACAGGTATCAGTGTAAGATCAGAGCGTGACTATCTAATTTATACTGCTCAGGGAAGCAGAGATAACAAGGAATGTATTTTAAGAACACTCTGGACTATGATCCTGAAACCTCCTGAAACATATAGCAGTTAGCTGCAAAAACATCGCTTCCAGTGCTCAGACAGCTGTTACAGCTGAAATCTATGATGTTTCTTAGAACTGTGATTAAGTGTGCAGTTCCTGCTAGTCTCCATGGAGACTGATGTTGGCTCAGCAAAAAGTCACCAAGTGTTTTAAAATAATTCCTGTTCGTTTTGAAATTTCAAAGCACTTAACTCGTTTTTGCCTATCAGATGTTATTTCCCCAACGAAAATTGCAGCAGTAAAAGCAACCAAAAGCACTAGCAAAACTACACAAATATTTTTACAGCTCATTTCACATGCAGCTGGAAATTAAACACCAAAATATACATTAAAAAAGAAAAAAGGAATCTCCAAAACTAGAAATCAAGCAGTCAGTTGTACAATCTTCACATTACATGTATTTGTGCACTGAGTACATTACATTTAACTGCAAAAGAATAGGTTTTGGGATGATACAATACTGTACTCTGTATTTTGGCTTGTATAATTAACTCTCGCCCTTTTTATCTAAAGGCTATTCCTTTTGGGAAGTACCTTATCTGACACGCTCTTAATTGTCTAGTACCATGACAATAACTAGAACAGTCTTAAAGCAAGAGTGCATCCTCAAAGCACCTCCCTCCTCTGTCCAGTTTTATTTTTCCTTTAAGAAAACAGAAGACATTTCACTACAGCAGACACCAGCAAGTTCTACCTTGCACAAAAGTTAACTTGAAGGATTTAGGCTTCCCAGATATGAAGATAAAACAGCATCTCACAACATGTGCAATTATAAAGCTCTTTTAAAAGGTTCTCTGTAAATATGGTAAGTTTAATGGTAAAAATATTACAGTGTTTACACAGTATCCACAGATAAACAGGCAAATACTGTTTACGGTCTCAATTTAGCACTGTAATTTTTTTAAACCCTAAACTTCACCATAAACTTATATTGGCACAAAATGTTTTTTATACATGTATACACTTTACCAGAAATCTTTAGATAGAGTTTACCTAGAGTAACTTGTACTTTTGCATTGGTAAAGATTCCCAAATAATTTCACCTAATTGACTTCAAAAGCTCTTTGAAATTACACCCTGTAAAAAGCAATAAAAAATTGTCATACAGGGTTGTTTTTTTTTCAATTTTCAAAGAACAGTTGAGGTTGGCAGGGACCTCTGGGGGTCACCTTGTCCAACCCTCCTGCTCAAGCAGGGCCATCTAGAACAGGTTGCTCAGGACCATGTCCAGATGGCTTTTGAGTATCTCCAAGGACAGACACTCCACAACCTCTTGGGACAACCTGTTCCAGTCCTCGGTCACCCTCACAGTAAAAACGTGTTCCCTGATGATCAGACAGAACCTCCTGTGTTTCATTTTGTGCTCACTGCCTCCTGTACCGTCACTGGACACCACCAAAAAGAGCCTGGCTCCACCTTTTAAACAATTCTTTCAGATAGTTGTACACACTGATGAGATCCCCCTGAGCCATCTCTCCTGTAAGCTAGTCACAGTGCTCTCAGCCTTTCCTCCTAAGAGGTGTTCCAGTACCCCCACTATCTTTGCGGCACTTTGCTAGGCTCCCTCTAGTACCTCCAATCTCTCTCTTACTGGGTAGCCCAGAACTGGACACAAGATTCCAGATGTGGCCTCATCAGCACTTACCAATTTCAGATGTCTTCTCATACTAGTACATTTCATTTTTTCCTCTTGTGAACTTATCATTTAAAGTACAGCTATCTGTGCTTTAGTTTATACTGAATATTGCTGCCTACCTTGACATCAAGAATTATCATCATGTCACTCTCAAAGACGAGCAACTTAATAAATATTATGGATATTCAGTACTATTTTCCAATATTCTATTTTTCCAAGGCATTTACAAACTTAAGCTATACTGCTATGGAGCCTAATTTTTTTCTTTCTTGATACATATGGAGGAAGAAACTATAACAATTTGCTGTTTTAAATAATCTTTTCCATAAATAGTAAACTTACACACCAGTTTCTTAAGCACAGGAGTACACAGCACTGTTGGCCTTCTGGAGCATCTTTGTCTTCATGGAAAATACACTTATTTCCATAAGCACTTAGGATAAATTAAATAACAATGGTGGCCACACTGGTCAAGAAAAAAATTATTCCATGAAATAATGCCTTTTTTCCTGTTTCTTATATCACTCCACCAGGAACGTATTTTCATTTGAAGAAAAATTAAGTGTGTTGTACACCAAGCAAAATTGTATACAACCATTATGACACAACCAGAATTTTCATATAAAATGATCAGGATTTTGCATTATAACTCTAAAATGTTGTAAAGAACACGTAATAAGTAATTTAAAACAAAACTGAATGCTTTTGGTGTTGAAGATTATGTAGCACTAAAGCTGACAGAATAGAATTTGTAGGCATTTTACCAGTGTTTTTGAGGCAGTTGAGGGAAAGGTACTCCATATCAGTTAAACTGTTTTCTTATTATTTAGGTTATTGACCCCACTGGAAACAAGAAGCCAAGACAGGAAAAAAAAAAAACAAAAAAAAAACCAAAAAGCACCCAACACCAAAACCTTAAAAGTTTAAATAATTCTGATTGTCACTTGATTAGTCCTCTTTGTGATAGGAATGATGTTTTTTTCCTTAGCAAGAACAAAGAAGTGAACATGACCTCCTGAAAAAAAGTTCACCGAAATAAATGCCCTAGTTCAAGGCACTAAACCCACCATTTTTCACACTTTGCAAAAAAAAAAAAAAAATCTGGCTACACACATTTTTATTATTTTCCCCTACATATAACATTAATTCATAAATACTAAGATACTAAACCATAATAATTCAAATTTTAAAGTTGTGAAAAAAAACTTATCTGTGATGCAGTGGAAGCTTAAGCACCAAGTTTAAAATAATGCCACTAAACTAACCCAAAACACAAATAAAATTTATCTCCCTGACTAATGAGGTAGCTACAAGAAAATATCACCTTACTGGCCTGGAATTGACAGGGATAATAGAGCAAGTTAAAAAGCACCATTGAGTATATCGGGATGACAGCTTACCTAAATTGTGTCGCTTTGTCTTTGCGTGCTCGTGAATATGTTTCTTTGTAAAACAGCCAAAGAAGACACAGTAGAGGCAAGAGTGGAGTCTGTTGAGGTGGGCACCACACATATGACAAATGCACGACTTTGCCTGAAATAGAGAAACAAACACGGAATGAGTGACAGAAACATATCTCCAAGTCCAGCTAAATGGACACAGATGTAACTGCTAGGTTTCTCTTTTACTCAGTGCCTGCAACTCAGTGTTGCAGACCATCAGGGGAACAGTTCTGCCCTCATGTGACAAAAACACCAATTAGACATATTAATGGAGAAAAATCTTCCATTCATCCAATACATTTCCACGTCATAGAGAACAGGTGTCATCTCAGAGCAGACGATAGTCAACCCATTTACAACTCAGCCTGTAATTTAATGAACATTTCAAGCCAGGGTAAGCAGGCACTGCTGCCAGAATACACAGTCCTACCACTCCCTCAACTCCACCTGTGCATCTCTATTCCAATACCAACCAGGTATCAGCAGAAAGACCTACACAGCCATCACAGCCATGTGCTCAAGCTGGGAAATAGATGTGTTTGAAATGAATCTGCCACTCCCCCCCAGATTAATCTGTATCGGTTCCTCAATCCAGCTCACTATGAGCCACACAAACATTCATTGCTGGTGCGAAACCTTTGGGCATTACGGCTAGCGCAGCACACGCTTAACATTACAGCGGTACAGATGCTGATTACGAGGGGAGCGAGGTCTCGATACATCTCTTCTTGCTCAGTTCTTCAGAATCGCCCCCCACTCACAGTCCCTACCTTGAAGCAGTGGGCTTTGCTGCTCAACAGGCCCTTTGCTAAGCTGGTTCAGCTCGCTAACCTGGAAGTTGAAGCTAGTCTAAAACTAATCTTCTGTCAGGTTAGTAAGCCTATGGGGAGATGAAGTAGACTCAGATGAGCATCAGAGCTCTGGGAGAGCAGATGCCCAGCAGGGAGGGAAAAGTGGTAGAGAGGCAGGAGTTTTGGGTGGTGGGACCACGGCAAGAACTCTGCTCTTTCACAGCACTGAGCTCCTCAATCCACTCAAAAGCTATAATATAACTTGAATATTAAAATGTTTGTGGGTATATGGCATTTCATTTCTCCACTGGGAGATTCTGCCAGATTCATTCATTAGATTTTATACCAGCCCATGAAATAGTGGTGCAACATCAAATCTATACCAGTCAAAGAGTTACAAAAGTCACTTTTGCCACTCTCAGACTGCCTTTGAATCAAGTTTGGAAGGTGATGTGCTGACTGTTCCCCAGAGTGACCCAGAATGGGGAGGAATGTCATGAAAGTTACCATGATTCATTGGAAATTAATAAGCATGTAAGCCTGACATGATGGCTTGCATTCCTATGAGAGCAATACATTTTAACAAGAAGGCCTGGAGGAAAAAAAAAAAAAAGGCAATTAGAAAGTTAAGTAGACTTTTTGACTCTCAATCATATTTGAACCACTTTAAGCCAACGACACCCAAAACCTTCTCTTGGCATTAAACTCAGGTACTTCAACAAATCTGTTGAAAAATTACTCTGTCTAGTAAGAGACTTTTTCTAAGAGAGTTTGAGGGATAAGTCTTTTGCTCAACACCACCAAAAACAATTCAGGTCCAATACCATCTGATTGGAAGATACAGGCAGAAGAAATTCCTCACAGTAAATTCACTTTTCATCTCAGACAACAGCAACTGCATTCAGACGTATGTTTAAGAGTAACTGATCTTCTTTAACAGCTCAGAGCTACAGAGATCACTTACAGAGGTATGCCTTATTTTACAGACTAATCTGAAAATACAATTCCTTTGCTTGTCAATATAGAAGCACCTTTTTTCCTTCACATTAAAAAAATAAGAATTGGAATTACTAAAATGCTAAGCTATCATCTAACCCAGGCAGTGCATTTCATCAAAAATAACCCCCAAAGTTCTTCAGTAATATTTGCCCAGTCTGCCACAACTTAAAATTAGTGCTGAATAAATGATGCATGATCCTGTTGTCTAGTCTGGCATTTTTCTTTCAGAATACTTATGGCTGTTAAAAAAATAATCAACAAAGCAGCTTGCAATATGCCGCACCATGTAATTTATTTTCAAGCTTCTACAAATTAAGACTTAAATCCTGAATCTCACATGTTGTATATTCAAAGTTCTCTTGAGTTCTGTTAGATGAAAACATATTGGTTGAATCAAACTCCACACACCTACAGAAAGAAATATTTTAAAGTAGGACCAAAAAAAATTCACCACCACCAGCACAATTTCCATCTTTAGAAAAATACTGCAGAACTGTCAAACTGTTGCCTAACGGTCGCTCTTTGGCTGCAAAAGCTAAATAGGATCAGCCTATCTGTTAAGATTGCTGCTATGACAACAACTCTAGCAACTAGCTATTTTACTTAGCCAGCTAAAAATAAATCTTTTAGCATTAAATGTATTGTAAACAGATGACATAACAAGCACGTAAAACCCAATCATTTTAGGCTAAAAGGCAGAAAATTCATACCCTAAGAGTTTTTATTTCAATGAAAGTTAAGAGAAATTGAAGAATGTAAATTAAAAGAGAAGTTAAATCACTTAAAGGAAGCTATTTATCCATATCCTCTATTTGTTCAGTATAGCTCAAGATGGTTTTTCTAAAATTATAAGAAAACAAGGTTAAAAGACAACAGAGTGAAAAAAGAAATCAATATCAAAAAAACATAGTGGCTATTCTTAAACAGATTAGCTGTTTCCTTTTCATCTGTCTGTGCTTTTAAACAATTTGCTAAGTTAAAACAAAGCTGCCACCCTCCCACCCCACCCCAAATAATCAAATTACTTTGTTTCGTAATACTCCCACCCCTGCTCACATCTCTTGAGGCTACAAGTCTAAGATGAAACAGAATACTGCAAATGAGTAATCAAAATCAGTCGGATCCATAAAGTCACAAGCTTGCTTTAAAACACGACTCAACTTTTTTAAAAAGCAAGTTAGATCTTGCTTATGGTCTAGACGCTTTAGGGAAGTCAAGCAGCATTTTGGCTGCAGAATCAACCTGCCGCTTCTCCTTTTCTCTAGATACAAGAGCACCCCTTCCTTACCCTAAGACATAAATGTAGACATAAATAAGACAAATTCCTCCATACCCTCCCCCATTATTTTTCGGCTCCTCTCATCATTTTATTCTGTTCCCTGCTTGCTTCTCTCCTTTATTCTCCTCACCCTCAAGTACTCCACTCTCCATCTTTAACCCTGTTCTCTCTCCCCACACGCTCAGTTCCTCATCTTATGTCCCCAGTCACTCTTTCTTCAGTCCATACTGAACCTCTGTCTATCCCATTTAATTTTGCTTTGATATTCTAACAAACAGCACAGAGAAGCCAGAAGAAGCCCTGAGCGTTTTCTTTCTGGAAGATCAAAATCAGTTTTTTAAATGACAGAAAACTGGAAAGAATGGTCCTGTACAATATAAACAGTGTATGCACACATAGACAGTAACTGACAATATTTCTGACAAAGCTGCAGGAATGAGCAACATTAGATACCCCAACTCCCTCTTCAGTGTTTTTTCCTCTACTAACCTCCTTCATTGCTACTAAGACAGTGGTAACTCACACGCCCAGACCCCCAGCAATGGTTCTGTACCTTCCTGAAAGGAGGTTTAAACAGCCTAGCAAGTGAGGGTGTGAAGTCTAGTGCACAACACACAAATGGGACCTGTAACACAGGTCAATGGAGTCTCATCTCGAAAAGGCTACCTGCTCTTGATTATTGTTAATAGCTGGGATATGAAGTGAGTTAAAAAGAAAGCAGCAGGCATCAGGAGGTCAAATAAACTAGACTGCTGACACTTCAAGTCTTTCCAAATTGTCGGAATAGCCTATTATTAGTTTATCATCCTACCATCAAAACAGTGGTGGAGAAAATTAATGCATCCAGCTGGCAGTTCACTCTCCAACAGTTCCCATTCCTCCTCTCCTTTCCTGGACCAGCTCAGGCTCCACCTAAAGCAAGAAGGTTACACTGGGCACGTAGCATCAGTTATTCCAAAAACCTACAAACACGTTTCAACTTCATGTAATACTGGCTCCTCAAATCACTGAATGGCAGTTTCGAGTGGCAATATACTATCCCTGCAAAGCAAACTGTGCGGAAAAAGCAAGAGGCATACAATAGACCTTAGCTACTGCAAACCATCCTTCCGTATTTCCAGCTATTTCAGAAGTAGCTTTAGAAGCTCATTTTTTATTTAATTGTACATGAGAGGAAAACATCTTTTTAGAGAAGTTTTCCATTAGGGTACTGAAGGAGTCTCGCCTCTTATGCTCACACTAAATATATCAAAGCACTTTCAGAACAGAGCTGTTTTCAGTTACAAGCTTACAAGCCAAAGACCTCCTACCTTTCACACTCTGCAAACCATATTCACCACAAAAGGTTCACGGGAAAAGATGAACTAGGTAACACTAACAAGACAGTGGGAGGCTTGGGAGGTTAAAAGATCATAAGGAAGGTGTTGCCACACTGTACGTGTTCACAAGTAACTCAAAGAAGCAGATTCTTAAGGTACTCTTAAAGCAAATACACCAGCTATTGATCCCTGCAAGTGTTTGATCATGTGCAAATCCTTAGCAATAGGAAAGTAAAAACTTCCCAATACAAATCTACTTCAATTTCCCCACCTTTTAAAGTAAGTTTTTGTGTAAAACAGACATAACTATTTAGACACATCAGAAGGAAGAAGACAAAGTATTTAATTTTCTAATACTTTATCATCATTACTGAAAGTCTTTGGAGGGGTACACTTCACTTTCCAGCTCAAAACCGAAGTCTAATTCTTCAGAAAGAACTTTAATCTCAGTTTACATGGATTAAGGTGTTTGTTGTGCACCTCTAAATATGCCTACCTACAGAATACAGGTGTATGTGGGAAATTCTCCCTCCATGCCTAAGTTTGTCACCATAATCTGCTTTGTTCCCAGGGAGAAGCATTTGTGCTCCACAAGCATTACTTCAGCTCAGACAAACTATTCCTTACTAGGTAGTACTTAAGTGGACTTGAAAGAAGGGGAACTCCAGGCACAAGGAGACACTGAGAAGTCCCACTTATGGTTGTTGAATTTTGAAGTAGGATTTCTGTGAGAAATTGAGAAACTTATTTCAAAGTTCACCTTGGTACAATCACCACAGCAGTTATTTAGGCAGGAGAAGCTGCTAGCCCTAACGTAGAGAGGCAAAATTTAGCAATCCTATGAGATGCCTGGAAGCAGAGTACCTGTAATTCTCAATACTTTCTCTCTCATTACGATTTTATGTTTCTATGTTTAAACTTGCTTTAAGTTAAAACTAGATACTATGAGATAAACAAATACACCCTTTCAAGTCCCATCCCCTTTTCCCAGTGATGCTTCCACACGTTGGTGGGAAAGGCAAGTAAGAGAAAGCAACAAATGAGGGTCCAGCCACCCAGAGCCTTAGGAACCTGTGACAGCTTCCGCAATAAAACTCTGCTTTCTTGAATTCTTAATCCCTTACAGACACACGAACAAAAGTGAAGAGATGGATTTAAAGTTTGCAGTGTTCAGTAGTTTAACAGCAGAATATGGGAAAGGGAAAAAACAAAAACAAAAACAAAGCCAAACAAGAAAAGTTAGATTTTTCAACTGAAACTTTTCAGATACAAAGTGCAACTGCCCTCACTGGGCCACAGATCAAGACATTTAAGGGAAATTTAATGATTTCCTCACATATTCACAGTTCCTGGTCTTAATACGCACATTTTAAGTACAGTTAATCCTCTTTGTCAATTTTTGCCTTTCCTATTCACCTTGCCATGTCTAGATCATAGCTTAGGCACAGACTTTAATTTTTATTCTTATCCATCCGTGTTGCAACCAATTCTTGTCCAAATGTAATGTAGACACAGCAGCACATGTTGAGTGACGAACAGCATGTTTCCCTTAGCTTATTTTTTGAAAGAAAAAAGGACAGATAATCACAAAAGGTCATGTAAATGACCACTGCTTCTTTCTTTGCTGAAGATGGAGACCCTACAGTTATTCCAACAGCAGCCTTTCTTCTGGCTTGTGGGAGGAGAAAGCCAGTATATTAAGCCACAGCTGACGAGATTTATTACTCAAGTACCCTTTGCACCTCAAGAGTAACAAATTTATCAAATCTGCCTTAGGACATTTCTATCACTTCTTAGTCTACATTTACTTCGAGATTCACAGTACTGCTTTCCTAAGGCAGGCATGCCACAGACCCATCATTCATTAGTATAGTGGCTGGAAAATTTCATAAATGTAAATACTTAAAACTTCAAAGCCATGTTCTTAGGTTTCAAGAAACAAAAAGAGGGAATTGATTCTACAGTTCTCCGTGCTATGGCATATAAATCACTCCTCCACATGCTGATAGGATGATTCAGAGTTATTCTGAGTCAGCACACATTTCTGACACATCAGCTTTAAAAAAAAAAAATCAACTTAAGTATTGTTCACTCACTTCCTGCACCCAAGTCTTCATTATGATATTGTCCCATTAGAAATGTCAATTATTTTTTTAAAAAGAGTATTCCATCAATACTGTAAATTTTCTTTCCAGCCCCACTAAAGTCAGGGGTACTAGTAAAGGTTTTATTAGTACTAGCAAAACTGTGTGCTAGTTACAGAATTTTGTGGCTTGGTAAGTGTTCAGAAAGTCATCTTAAAAAAAAAACCAAGTACAGGTAACTACTTAAACTGGGTTATTCTAAATGTTTGTTTAGACAGCAGCAGAAAAAGACAGTTAACTATTTCAGCTCTGTTCAATGGTAAATATTAAATCTAAGGCACACCGATGTATTTACTGGCTCCCGTATTGCCATTGGGTGCGGCAGAGAGAAGCTGTCTACGCAGCTTTCCTAGTCTGCGAACAGGACGTTTGGCTCTGACCATCTGAGTGCAAGCTTGAAGACAACAATATCACAATTTATAATTAAAGATTAAACAGCCTAAGTTGTTAAATAACACCACAGTTCTCAAACAGAGTAAATAAAAATATACCATTATGACCATCTGAGCAGCTTGCTGTCCTTCTGTGTATTAGATTAACCCATGACTAATTCCAACAAATCCTATTTCTGGCTGTAAGTGAAAAAAAACTGTGAAAGAGGGAAAAATGAAAGTACTGAACATGCTACAAAAGATGCTAGAAAGCAACTTGAGGAAACTTTTTTTTTTCCCAAACTGATAAAAGTTTTCCATTACACCTTATTCAAGATGCTGCATCCCAGCAAGGGCACAAACTACCTGTCTTTTGCTAAGGCAAACTAACATGAACATTAAACTCACCTGTTCGAACGTCAGAATCATTTTATCTTAATTTAACCCTGATTTTGAAAAAAAAAAAAAATTAGTTGCACAGTACCTACTGCTAGAGAAAGAATGATTAAATATTTTCTGCAATTCAAATTCTGAAGGCAATTTTTCCCCCACCTTTACTTTTCCAGGGTTTCCCCCCACCCCCCCTTATCTCCATGGAAGATACACTAGCAACCACACACAGAAAACGAGACTTGTAGTTTTTGAAGCCAGTATCAGAATATTTTGAATGATCTGCTTAATTAATACTTTTTGATCTAAAAGTTTTAAAAGCACACCAATCCTATTCCTTTTTCAGTTGTATTTTTTGGTTTTGACAAATTATCTCAAGTTCTTCATCTGGCAATGAGAAGCCTCTGCTAAGTGTTCTGTGGCGCTCTGATGCCACGCTGACAAATTCTCCAGAGGCTAGGGAGAATGGGAGTTTATCCTAATTAATAAAGCAGCCTGACCTTCTGCAGGATTGACGGCTTGCCACAACAGCAGTGTGGCTAACCCATCAAGAACCAAAGCACAGTTGGACAAATGTTTTGATTGGACCAGGATCTGCATCCAGAGAAATCCTAATGGTAGAAATGAGGCGAGAGAAGGAGCAAGCGTGAGAGATAAAAGCGAGAAGAGAAGGGGGGGGGGGGAAGAGACCAATTAGGTTGTTTCCAATTCCTGAACAGGTCTTCTCAAGTGTAAAATTAGCCACCAAAATGACTGTGGAAACCTGACAGTATTTTGTCTTGTGCCTTTGGACATAGTAAACAATTGTTTTTATTCTCTGCTTGACAGGTGGGAAGAAGACAAGAGAGGTACCATGTTTTCAAGAGTTAGCTGAACACTAGAAAAATGCTCTGTACAAAAGTGAATTGTTAGTAACAAAGAACGAACACTGATCCCAAGACAAGACATGAGGACCACGCAGGTAAACCCTTCAAGTTCACAAGGCATAAGCAATACAGAGGAGCTTTTTCATAACAAGTGAGAAAAGAGGCCATCTATAAAAGCATCTTCTAGACACATCAGCTGGAAGCAACAACATTCAGAATAAGCCTGAAAGAACCACAAACATCTTCTGAAATACCACTATCCGTTCTGCTGAAGGATGAAAAACCTGGATTAAGCTATCCCAGAAACTTTCACAAAGCAGGTAACATCCCAGCGTCCACTGTCTTAGGAATCAATAGCCAGAGTATTCACTTTCCTTCTCCAAACTGTACCACAAAATGGGAATGGATATTACGGAGCAGTTCTGGAGCAGAGTGAACAGTTACGTAACTCATTTGCATGGCAGTACTGTTCCAGCCCTAAACTGGCAGGGGTTCATTCCCTATCACTGTTAAGGAAAATATGGGTAATTTTTCACTAAGCAGCAGTTGGAAAAAGGTGCAATATAAAATAAGGAGACTCACTGATCTGAACTGAAAGAAGCAAGTTTCAAATAGCTTTGTGTCCATTGGGAAAAAAAAGACAGACGGCAAACAGGTTCCACATAAAAAGCTTTAGAAATGCTTCTATAGATACTAAGTGTCAAATAATATAGTAGGTTTTTTTATGGCTCCACATGCTTTTCTGAATTCTTCAGTGCATTACAGAGTAGCGTTAAAGACCATAGTCCACTCTGTCCAGACATACTACATCGGAGACCAGTTAAGGGAGAGAGAAAAGAAGAAAAAAAAAAAAAATCATTGAAAGTTATTTCAGAGGAGATAACCTCCTTTTCCCCCCTTCCTTATCCATAAATACTGGATTAATACATACAAAAATTGATCTATAGGACTCCGAAAAGCCTTTCTAGAGCCCTTTTTCCAGAAAGAACCAGACCTCTTGAGGACAGATACTTATAGTTGTCATCTACTAAACTCGATCTGGTAGTTGCTAGCATTACATGCCATTATACACTAGGATCACCCTATCCTAGAGCGACCTTTCCCATTCTTAAGTGAGCTACTTCAAGTAAGTAATTTTTTCCCAAGGATTCAGAAAAAGAATAATGACTTGCTTTCAATGCGGTCTTTCATTCAGTAAGATCAAAGCTCCAGTGAGGCTCTGCACTGAACGGCAGGATGGAAAACATCAGTGAACTCATCTTATTTGTCCCCTTCCCACTGGAAGGAACTGGTTTAAACTGTTCTGCTTCATCTTGTACAATTTGCACCTAACATGTATTTTTCTAAACTAAGACAGGTGACTTCATGCTGATGAGGAGCACTCACATTATCTGTTCCACTGGCTCAATTGTCAGTGGAACCATCCCCAAATGAGGGGCAATGACACACATTTAGAACAACCGCTGCTGTTTGTGCAGTAATCACGCCTTCCTGCTCTAAAACAATTAGACTGTACAGCTGAAGAGTTACTTCTGTTGACAATCTGTGCTACCTTAAGCCTGGAGCGGTGCAAGTCAATCTAAAACTAGAGAACTTTGATGAAATTAAGAATTGTATTTGGGGGTGCAACAGAGATCTGACTAGTTATCATTTAACCTCTACATACAGATTTTTTTCCTGCCCTCCTCACTCTGGAGGATATATCATGCCAAAAGCTGGACATTAAATCAGACTTAAAAAAACCAAAAAAAAAACCCACAACTTTTTCCAATTTTTGTTTCACACAAAATTCCACAGCAGGTACAAGGCTGAAGTGAAACTTGGGAGGAAAAAAAAGTTGCACAATTCAAAAGACAGGCAGCACAAGCTGGAGGAGAAAATAGGAGGATGCTCTAAAGATGTAATTTTGGTTTTCCCATATATAGTCACAGTAGTAAGAAGTTGTATTTCAACAAGAACAAAGCAATTCTCCGAATTCAAATGACTATGCTAAAATTACTTATTTGCTTCCCCTTTGGTAGGTGCTCATCTCCACCACTAGCATTTACAAATGTAAATGATTTCTCAAGTACTCTATAAAAGATGCATTTAAGAGCCTATTGTGTTCTTAAACCATTTAAATAACGGATCTTGTTCAAATTAAATTGCATGTCCTTCTATAGTAAGATTCTTTTAAAAGTGGAAAGCCTATTTGCCTTGTTAAAACACGTAAGCTGCTTAAGGTTCAAATGCATGTCTCTCTCCCCGAATATATATGATGCACGGATATGTTCTGTGCGTTGATTTTTATCTATTTCCTGCAATGCACCACTGCAGTAGCGAATTTCACATGAGAACAAGGGGCTTGCCAATACCGCAGTAGTGTATTCTAAGATCTAGTACAAAATCTATTACTTTACCTCACCATTCCCCCATGTCAGCAAATCATGGAAATGTTTTTAAACGTCCTATTAGGTAGTGTATTGATCTAATCTGTGAGCACGTGACTTGGGAAGCAATTCAAGGAGCAAGCTAAACAGACAAACCTGCCTGATGCTGTGCAGAGTCTTAATTCAACCCTGCCCATGCTGCAGAGATTGTATTTTGCCCTGCGTAAAACTAAGAAACTGGATTCTTCATATGAAAACAGGTATGTTCTTGGGAAGTCTGCCATACTGCTTTGATGGAAATACTCTAGGTAGTGTCCTTTCAGAAAGAAAAAAGAGACTTCAGTATACATAGGATCAAAGCCCTAACAAGTTCTACAGCCTCATTTAGAAAATCACAGATATTTCAGCTATCTTTTCTTTAACTACTCTAAGATGTCCATAAAAATATGTGAACTTAATTAGTCCACATCAAAGTCAAAGCAATCTTGCTAGTAGGAAAGATAGATGGGATGATGCTACAGCACAGATTCTCTGTGGCATGACTTATTTATGAGACAAATACTTTCAGCAAAAAAGGAGCCTAGTAGAAAATGAGCAGCAACAGAGTGACAGAGTGCATCTATTAGTGGCTATTTGTTTTATTAAAGAAAAAAAAAAAAAACCAAAACACAACCAAAAAACAATGCTGCACTAAACAGGGTAGATCCGTTGTTGAGCCTAACCAAAAAGCCTTAGTCTGGTAGAAAACATTTCTGCTTTTAAAAGCTTCCTATGAGTTATGGACCATTCTGTCAAGACTTTAAGAGTTATTATACATGACATTTTTATATTTACTGTAGCAAAGCAAGCCAATTGGTAGTACAGAAATTAACCCCATTGCTTACAACTTTTCTGACAATTGTGGGTTTCAATGATGATACATATAACAAACAAATAAGGCATACAAGCCAAACTGTCTTCTTGCCATAAGAATAAAACTTTCTCTTTGCCTAATAGGAGCTCAAGACAAGTTCTAGTCCCCTCACAGAGCCTACAAGAAAAACCATTACAGAACAATAAAATAAACTTCCCTTTTGGTTTTACAAGAGCTATACAGAACATTTGCTGATTCTCCTTCCGAAGACCGATTTGCCCAAAGCACCACAAACCATTCCCAAGAAGCACATTCCCCCTTAAAAAACATGCCAGAAAAATGTGCTGACACAGAAAAAACCATTAACTCATACACACTAAATAATCTTCATCACAGAAAAAGTGCATCCTCTAAAATTACACAGCAGGGTCTCAAACAACAGTGCTTTCACTAGCACGAAGCATAAAATGGAACTATAATGAACAAACTAGAAATTTTGGTGGTCTAGTTCCACTTATGACATTAAGACATGAGCATCTGAGGGCATATTGCTGTTCACCTAGCTGTATACGTACAGGAATACTCTAAGCTAACTAGCACACTGCTGCCTAGAACAGCCAGAGAATGAAAACAAATTCTCAGTATGCTTACACAGAACATACTTTGATATCTAGTAAGGTGTAGCTTACTACTTCCTCATACCTCAGTACAAAACAAATTAATAATTCATTTTACTAGAGCAAAATAAGAGGTCTTTCATTCACTAGAAAACTTTTATGCAAATTTACAAATCTAAAGTTATGGAGATAAGACAGAGGTGATCAGAACTGCAATTTACCCTTTAGAAGATTTAACATTTAGACAGATGGATATTCTGAACTCTACAGACACGCAAGTCAGCCTAAAAAAACTGTTATTAAAGCAATATGAACACAAAATACCTTTTGGAAGAGAAAAGTAGTTTGGATTTCTCACACTAAAACTGGGAAGATGAATGAAAGCATCTTCAGAAAAAAAAACCTGGGAAATAAGCATTTTCGTGAAAAAAATTTATTCCTTTATCCTTCTAAAGAGTTTGCAAATTGCTGCGGTCCCACAGAATAATCATTAATCACAATGTGTGTAGGAAGGTGGGTGATAGTTTCTTAGCAAAGAGCTTCTGTCTTTTTACATAGGATGTACAGCCAATTATTATGTTTTAACACTTCATGCTGCATTTGGAACATTAACTTGTTTTGCAAAATAAGTTCATTTTACCTGCCTCTCAAAGGAATGAATTGGGAGAAGGGGTGCAGTTAAATCGTTACTGCCTCTCAAGATCAGGGCACATGAAATTCTAGCTCCTGTTGGTCAGGAGGGCTTGGGAAGGAGTCATTTCCAAGTAGAGAAATTTGGAATCACCTAAATGGAATCAAGAAGCAACCAAAAACCCTTCAACCTGCCCCCCCCCCCCAAGAAACAAAGAACACCCCCAAAAACCCAACACAAAACAAAAATATATCACAATACATTCTCAACTTGGCGCTTCGCTAACAGGACTCAGTTCTTGGAGCTGAGTTGAGAGCATCTTGTCCACATGTTAAGAAAAAAAAAATGCTGCCATAACAAATACTTGCCTTTTTTGTAGAAACATGGAACTACAAAGTTCCAGCTGTCTGCTCCTTTCCTCCCCACCCCCGAGATGCTACCCAGCACTTTGTCAATTATCCCAAAGCCAAAGTTCCATTAAGACAGGAAAGAGCATTTTAAGTTTGTTACATTTGAAGTATCTCTAACCTCACCTAGTTGTGTTTCAACTGAATGTCTAGTTTAATACACAATCTCTGTATTTTGTGGTTGAAATCTCTATTCCTCCCATACTATAGAACTTGAAATATCCACCAGAAGCAAATACAAAAAAGCAAGGACACCATTCCTTGATGGTTTCAGAGTGTTACTGAGAAGCTGGGATAGCAATCCTTGGACTGGTTTAATACCAAAAAGGTCACAGTGGCTGTGAAGTACTTTCTGAATTTCCATCACTGATGTCAGGACTGTTAAGGACACTACTTTTTTTTTTAAATGAAGTTTCAGCTATAATGCTGAAGCTTTCAGCTATAATGCTGAAACCTTCCCCTGAGAAGTGTAGGATGACAACCTCGCAGGAGAAATTCTCACTTCTTTCCTCTTTTTAGTTTGTCGATTACAGCTAAAGAGATCTCTTTCTCATACTATGATTTTTTTTCCAGCAATATCCAACCACTCAACAATATTTTGTTCGGGTTTTTTATGCATCAAACAATAGCATTATGTAGAAATTCATATATTCCCTTCTCACAGATGCCTGTAAGCCATTAGCAGATTATATTTCATGTATTAGTGTCATTGCTTTGATCAGAAGACCTAAACAGACAAATTTCTGAATTGAGAGTTTTAAATAGAGTGTAGAGAAATTCATCCCAATATTTTTAATAGTCTATTCTGTATACTACTAGAAGGAGTACTATTAGCAAAACAAGATTTTTTTTTTTTTTTTTATATTTAGTCACATGCAAAAGTTTGCCCTTTTTTAATAGTGTAATTACAAACACAATTATTTGTATCTTCCTGATGTGTCATCATCAGTAGTTTTGACTTCAGGAAATTTACTTTGATTCTGATCAGTCACAGTTTTATAAACACGAGGCAAACCTATAAGTGAACGGAGTTGACATCCAGGCCCTAAATCTGTCCACTGGCATTTGTGTAAAGAAAAAAATAAAAGGTCTAGAGCCTCACTGCAATGCAATTCTTTGAAGAGCAACATGGAGAACCATCAAATAGATTCAAATCTTCATCCTGACCCAGCTCAGACTGCTCGCCTACCATGAATACGAGAACAGGAGAGCATTTATGTGCAGGTCAGATGTCACTCACTTTAGCAGCAAAGGGAGAAGCTTCTACTCACAGCAGCTTTAAACTACATGAATTCACTAGAAGAAAAAAGTCTGTCCTTATTACTGTGAGAATAAATATCCAAACAGGGTTAAAGATGGGGGTGGGGTGGGGTTTTTTGTTTTTTTGTGTTTTTTTTTTAATTGTTGTGGGTTTTTTCTTTTAACTTCCAAGCAGCTGCTGCATCTTATTAAAAAAAAAAACAAAAAACAAAAACCAACTCCTCTGGCACCTAACAGCAGAGTGGGAAGTGGCCAGAGCTTTGTATATTTGACTGGTACTATATGAAAAATTTTCATATTCAGCAATAAAGCCAGAGAAGAGGCAAGCCTATGTCTCTTGTCCATGCTTACAATTGCACTGTGTGTGGCAACTGCAGCTGTAAACCAGGGCCCAGCATGGACAGTCTGGAGGAGAGAAAAAGCAAGAACGGTGCACAGCTCAAACTGACAGTGAAAGGGGCTGAGGAGCGGAGGGGAACTGTGCCGGAACCCAAACTGTTGCTGTGACCCACAAGGCCAGACAGGCAGAAGCAGAGAATCAGCGCTACCTAAAAGAGCACTGAAGACGATGGAGCGCTAGCCTGACAGCTAAGGCTCTGCATCTCTTGAGACTGAAGCCCACATTGCAATAATGCATCTATTACAGGTATCAGCCACAGTAAGTCTGTCTTTGTCTACAGCTAAGGACATATGATCCAACAGTCTCAAAATCTGTGAGCAATCACAAAAGATACAAAGAAGTATTCCTTTTCCCATTTGCAAATGTTTTCCTAACAAGAGAACACCTCACATCACTCACAACTACAAAAACTGATAGACAAGAAGAAAAAGGGGCATAAACCAAAAACATTTCATTTCCACAAATACATGAAGGACAATCTTGCAGCAACAATTCCAGTGTCACTGTTGTAGACTCGTAAATTATGATTCATTACTATTTTAAAATAGAATTTGTATTCAATGCTTCATCTTCTAACATTTATTCTGTTCATTCATAATTTGGACCAAACCGGAAAGATACATGGCTGAATTTCAGAGAGTTTGAGTACGTGGAACTTTTATCAACTTCAGACTGCAGCAACCCTGAAAATCAACCCATCAGTAGACTCCAGCTACGTGCTACATGTTAATGGCATGCATAATCTCCTACAGCAAAAGATATTAAGATTTGACAAAAGCATTTTGTGCTGACCAGCCAGACCCTGCTCTCTTCACTTGTCTTCCCTGTTTACAAGAGGAAGTGCTAAACCCTTAAGTCAATAAACATTCCCTTCAACAAAGGCTGATCACTTTAGTTTAGCACTATTTACATGGCACCAGTATTATTTCCACATCTTCTTTTTTAGTAGGCTGCTTGATTACATAATGCTGCACATTGAAAACAAAAATTAGTAGATTATAGTGTTTGGTTTCATTTATGGACATTGTGCTTGGTTTGTCATTTAATGCAAAAAGTGTTAGTTTAATTTAAAGCATGGCTATAAAAATTAGTTAAGACAAAACAAATACAGACTGCAGCAGCCAGCTGGGCTCAATGGCTAGGAAAGCTTATTAGGCAAAGCACATGCTTTTAGCTAGAACACACCTCTGCATTCCAAAAAGAAATCCCAGCAGGACAGCAAGCTTTCGCAACACGGGGATAAGAAAAGCAAGCAGAAAAATTCCCAGGCTGTTAATTACAGCAAAGGCCTATTTCATAATATCAGCCACAGATCCTTCTTCCTATTTTCCTTGCTCTTTAAAGGACAAAATAAAGCAAAAACAAGGCACCTCCACTTTTGCCATTTTGTTAGCCATGTTTTAAAGACAAGCCTGACTCTGTAAAAGCTTCACCTACCCTCTACTGTTCCAAAGGAAGATGTTGGAAGGGCTGCAGAAGAAAGGGTGAAAACGCAATTAAGTGCAGATAACATTACTTTCAGGACCTAAAACATCCCCTTCTTCCTTGATATCAAGCATGAGAGCACACCCAGAGCCATAAGCATTATACAATCTGCGTAAACACCAGTTTCTTTCTGAATTAGTTAGGTTTCATAAAATTCTAATACCCCTACTAAAATACGGAAGATGGAAAGGAAGAAGACATTTCAGCCCAAGTGCTACCCAATCCTGGCGAGATAAAAGCCAATCCATCCTCACACTACCAAATACGGCAAATGCTAAGCCCCCTTTTAAGTACCTTCAGAAGAGAGTGAAAAATAGAAAAACAAAAACAACAACAAAAAAAAACCACAACACAAACACAAAAAACCAACAACCATACACACCAAAACAAACAAGAAACCATAACAACAATACAACACTTTTATGGGATAAAAACTTATGTTACAAAGCAATTGGGGAGTTCTGAGAACCACTTCTGGTAGCCAGCTCCAAACAATTATTAGTGACCTTTTGAAAGGAACACAGCTTTTACTTAAATAATTGAAAAGCTGAGGCTAATAACTTAAAAAAAATCCTAAAAGTATTCCAGTTCTTGAAACTATTCTGCATTCTGCAGAACAGGAATCGTCAAGACAGAATGCTTTTGACACAATGCCATTGTTTCATTCCACAATGCATCTTTTTGACAATACTTCAGAACGCATAAGATGCACGTTGCTTCACATTCTCACAACAGAACACTCTTTAAATTTAAATACTGGAACTAAAGTTACGAGACAGCAAAGAAAAACATTCAAAGGTGCCTAAGAACATCTTAAAACTATATTAAAAAAATTATAAGTCTCAGTGAAAGACAAAGACCTGTTTTCAAAACGAAACGCAAATGGATTCACCTTCAGCAGTTTTAACTACTGCCAGATCTACTACATATCAGATCAGTGAAGTATTCAAGACCCAATACTCTCACCTTTCAGATGCTCTACTAGCCGTTATGTCTGTGCCCTGTAAGCAAGAAAAAGTAACATGCTACATAACATTTTCCACTTCTTTTTGGTGAAGACATTAAGGATTTCTATTAAAGATTTAATTTTGTCCACTGCCAGAGAGCTAGAAGAACAGTACTTTGATGCAAAGACAATTTGCCTGTCAAATCTAATGAATTACTCCAGTTATTCTTTGATTAATCACACAGAAATTAAGAAAGCAAAAGAAAAGGTTCTCTAAGAGAAGGGAAATTTTTCTGAAAGTTTGTAGGCAAGTTCAAGTGTTTTTCATCAGTACTGTGAACCCATGTCCGGGCATTTCTTTCTCAGTAATGAAATAATTCTTGGAATTAAAGTGCCAAAAGACTTAATTAGACCAGGATTTCCTGACATCCCATTTCTGATAACCAAGCGATAGCAGTGGTAACTGATGAGGGAAGTGGGGGAACAGTACTACCTACATGCGTTTAGCCCAAGATCTGCATTAGGACTCCCCAGTTCACCAATCCCAGGTAAAACTTATCTCCTAAGAAAAATGAAGAAAAGATTTATCAAATATTTTCATACTCCACATGACCCTTTGGACAAGTGTTTTTGCACAGCAAACTCATCATTATAGTTTTGCTAGAGAAAAGTCAAATGATGACACTAAAAAGAGACAGGAGAAAAAAATTCACATAGTGGACGGGTCAGCAACGCTATGAAGAAAGGAGGAAAACAGAACTCTAGTGAATATGACAACTTCTTAGCTATTGCAGGCAACTCCTTTAGCACTTGGTACAAGAAACATGAAGTATATATAAACGCTGTTCTGCGCGGTGACCAACTACTAGAACATTTAAATACGCAAGCATTTAGTGCAGCTAAAAGTTCATTTTACCATTCATGTAAAGATTCACCTTCAGTTTTACGTAAGACGTACAGCTTGTCCTCCAAACTTTAAACTATTTCATGAAAACAAAGACAATAATCCCCCCAAATAACATCCATGATAACAAGTAAGCAGGAATAGCTATTTGTACATATCTTTTCAAATTCTGTAAACCAGCGCAGTTTTTATGTTTCAAGAAAAGAACTATGGTTCTCCGCTCTATATCTTGCAAAACAGGAGTATTGCAAATAAGATCAAAATTGTTTCAGCCCGCTTCATTCACGTCTCCCTTTTCCTCCACTGTCTCTTGGGAAACTTTAGCTTCTGAAAAGAACTGTCCCATATATGAATCTTCTTCGTCAAATTCAAATACAACTTATGTACATATATATACACACACACACGTGTTAAAAAAGTGTAACCATTCTACTTCGAAGAAAGAAAAGGGAATTTGAATCTCAATTTCCTGTAAAGATGGTTTCAGAATGTACTTTATGCACGCTTAATATTGAGTACATATTGAGCTCCAGGAAGTCACTGCAAATTTTCTATCAAAAAACAATATCTGAATGCAGGTATAGTTTGTATGATGGGAAAAGATACGTTTTTTGTAGAGGCCTTGCTCTATTTATGTCTACTTATATTAATGCCATAGACATTCAGTAGTTAGCATCACACACTTGGACAGAAGCATCTCAGTTTCTGTAAGAGCAGCGAGACCTTTAAAAAGAGATAAATGCACAAGGAGAAACTACAAGACATTCATCAGGTACAGAGAGCATTCTGGAGCACGTGCACCTGACAAATTAGTAGCACGTGGCATTTTAGTAATAACAGTGCCTGCAGAAGATGCTTCAAAAAAGGGAAGAAGATAAGTCTGCTTATGCATTACAGGTGACTGCCAGCAACTACTCATCCACATGCCACTGATTCATTCAGACAAGATAGCAAGAACTACTGTTACTGTCATATTTGTCAAGCATAAAAAGACATAACTTAGATTCTACCTGACATTAGCAAATATTGGGCCCAAAGCATGTCCATTAAGACTAATAATTAAGATATGTAGTGTTTCATTTACCAAGAGAGCATCTGTACAGTAAAGCTGCAGACTGCTTTCAGAAAAAAATTACTCAGATATAATTTACAGTTTATCTTATCAGAGGAGTTTAAGGGTACTTGGGTGCATGCGCATTTTCATGTAAAGCAGAACACAGAAGAGACAACTTCAGTTACATAAATATAATAATCGTGTGTTTTAAATAATCTATTTAGAAAGCAAAAATCATAGATCTGAGGACTCCCAACTGAAAAAAAGACACAACTCGAAATTGGAACATGCATTGGTGGAACAAATTGCTTTTTAACTCCTATAGCAAACATGATTAAGCTATTTGCAGACAGCAATTGTGACAAAATCAAATCATCTTTTTTGATCTTGCAAACAAAGATTGGGTGTCACTGGCATCTACAAAGCCAGACTGGGCCATAGTCAGTGACCTTGTAATTCTGTTTAATGGAATCTCACTTTAACACGACTGCCACGATTCAAACGAGCTACAACAAAAGGCAGTCTCCTCTTTGCCTGCTAAACTCCCATAGTCTGTCTGATGATGAAGCAGAACCCACTATTCCTCAGGACACTTGCTCGAGGACAGAACTTACTCAGAGCTGCGAAGGAAATACCTGCTTGAGTCTGAAAACAAGATGGGAAAGCAACATCCAAGCACCCTTCCAAGTACAGCTTCAGATTTGAAATAATGCTCCAAAATGGATGGGAAAAGAAGGCGCCAGCATTCGTGTACCTGGTAAAAGATTACTGCCGTGTCTATGGTAGAAAATACTGACATCTTGATGATAATCCTAAAATATGGGGCTTGCGCACATGTGGAGTTAGTTACACCAACATCAGTGTAACTATTCTGTATACCAATGTTTAACTGCCTGCAGTATGAGATTTTATTAAAAGATTCAACTGAAAACCAGCAACAAAGCTAGATCACCAGATCTTCTAGATTCTCAAAAAAACCCAAAAAGCATTACTGGAAAAAAGCAGTAGCTGGGAAGTCTTACAATCCACTGTGCAAACAAGTTGCTCTGTTATTTGGTTTAAAACGTAAGGTGGTCATCTGAAACAGAAGGACTTTTACAGTTCATACAAAAAAAATATTCCTGGACTAGCTCTACACTCCTCCGTAAGGTGTAGTTCTTTGAATACCAGAAGTTCAAACTCGCAGGTCAATATGTAAACAGAAGAGGTAAGCAAAATCCTGTTTATTTGCAAGGGGGGCAGTGCGGGATGCTAGGTAAAGAGGAGAGGAGGAAGATAAAGCAGTCCTATAAAAATGAATTCCAGTTACCCAAGACTTCTGGGCAAGCAGATTATGGGTTGAAATAACTAGAAGTCCATTTAGAGATAAGAAATCATTCCGCAGTTCTTCAGAGAAGGGATTATTACCATTCAGGCTTTGCAAGCATTACAAGATGGTCAGCTGCAGCACCTTAAAATACAGATTTGCTACGTTTGATAAATATTCAAAATACAGTCCATCCTCACAGCCATTGCACTGCACATACAGTATAGAACAGGGGTTTGGAGAATTTACAACACATCCTCCACTATTTTAGTCATAAATTAACTAAAAAAGTGGGTCCTTTCATATTTTACATATTGGTCAGACTTCACCTCTAACAGTCAACATAATAACGAAGAATTTGCAAACTTAAAATCGACTAAAATATTACAAGAACAGGCCTGGAAACATTGCCCACCTCCTCTGGTTTTTTTCCTAACATGTTTTTGACAGACAGAGACTGAAGAGCAGCGCTCTATGGTAGTGACAGTCTTTCAAAAGTGGCCACTATTTCCATCATTCTTCAACGAGACTTTTGGGGAGGGAGCAGAGGAATGGTGTATGCATTTACAAGAACACTACCATCTCCATTCACCTGTTCTTTGTAGCAGTTTCATCTTTTCATCTTTACGGCAAAAGAAGACACTCTCTCTCCTTGGGCAGCTAGATTCTGCTTCTACTGAGGAAAAAAAAGTCAGAAACAGTAGCTATTTCAAGGGACAGCAGTTCTTTATTCCAAAGGTTTTATGCAGCTCTTTTGCTGCCAAGTATTCTCTTAGAAAATGGGGAAAAAAATTCAGAATAACCATTAATACTGTACATAATTAAAAGAACTACTAAATTCCTCTTTTAATCAAAGAGGAGGAGACAGGAACACTGATAGCCATGCACATCCAAAGAAATTACCAAAAAAACATAAAGGGAAAAAAAGCTATGCACGTGGTCTAGCTGTGCTGCTCTAACAAAACACAGCAGACCTTGAATCTTCTTTAATTGATCACTGAATTAGTGAACCTGATCCTTAAAAAGGCAGAGAAGAAACGGATTCTGTACTATACTGGATACCACACACCTTGAAGTATCTCATATTACCATTCTCCACTTTTCCTTCCCAACATTAAGTAAGTTACCATTGACTATATATATGTTATGTATTTTAATATATATATACACACACACAAAAAAACCTAAAGTCAAAAATCCACGGCAATGATATTCTGTGCAATGAAATGAAGTATTAAAATCTCAAAATTCAAATTGAGACTTTAAAAAGTTAAGATTTGGAAACACATTTGTATTGGCCAAAAAAAAAAAAAAAAAAAACCAAACCAAACCCTGAGCTCTACCCAACAGCAACATCACAAAAAAGAAATAAGTGTTCTTACAGGCTTCTAAACACCAGAACACATTTTCTCATCACACAGTTCTGGTCTCTCACGATACAAGATAAAGTTCAATAAGAGTTTTCCATGAGACACTGGGATTTAAATGAGAAATAAATTTTAAAACTATTTACAATAATTATTTGCATTTTTAGTAAAACAATGTAGATTAAGTCACTGTATGATTAACCGTAATACAATGGAACAGTGACTATTCAGTGTACCAGTACTTAATAACGGAACATAAACCGACTGGAACAACCTAAGTGACATTTTTCTTCTTTTATGGTTAAAACAACACCATGGAGAAGGGGAAAGTTTTACAAAAAGTAACTACTAAGCCAGTCTTTGTGTACATTGTTTGACTTTTTTTTTTAATTAATTACCTACAGATATGCATACATCTACATATAAAACACCAATTCAATTCAAGAGACTGCCTGATAGGCAAGACTGAACAGTGCAAAAAGTTTAATGAGGCACAGGCATAAGAAAGAACCAAGCACACACTTCAAACACAGAGACTGCTAGCAAAACTAATAAAATTAATGCTTTGTTTGTTGATCATACATGAATTACAATTACAGTTTTATTGCTCTGTATTTTCTTCAAATATACCCCAGTGTACCTTGGCACAAATCTATGCTTCAAAAATCAACGGAATAATTAGAAAAGCCGTAGAAAATTAGTACATCAAGTATTTCCATAATTTCTCCTAAGAAATTATTAACAGACATTAGATACCATGAGCAGTGCTTTTGAGGGACGTAAGAGTATACTCATTTAGTCTTCCAATTAGAAAAAGTTATTATTTCCAACTGGCTTCTCAGCAGCCAATATAATGGTACTTCAGGATTCTCTCTAAAAAACAAAGAATGGTGGTAGAAGCACAAGATCTTATATGCTGCCACAGCACAAAAGTGACAGGTTCTTGTTTTTTCAGACTGATAGAAAAATTTTCTTTTGTTAAGTGGTTTTAAATTTGAATTTCAACACATGCATGCACTAACAGACAAAGTTATCAGTTACATTTAACGTGCAACTACAGACTTTGCACAGAATTTAAGCATTTAAAAGAAATACAAAAAAGCAAGAAGGTCCATCCATATGAAAAAGCTATGTTCATGCAAATGGGGAGTTCAAGTCTACACAATAATTTATGCTGACATTATAACGTCCTTCAGGGAAATGAAACTTGGCCAACGGTGTCTGCTCCAGAGCCTCATGTTATCAATCTTGTATGAGAGAACACATTGCTGGGATGGACAGAATCAGCTATACCACCAAAAACCACTTTGACAGAATCAAGCCAAAATCGTATTTCACCTTTGAGACAGAGGGATAGTTACACCTGAACAGCATTCTGGCCTGTTCTATGCTGCTTGAGTATCTAATCACTAGTTACTTCCTTGGTGTATCCTCACTGCTTAACCAGGCGTTTCCTGAACCATCCATATTATGACACTCTTCCCCCATCATCTCCCCACCCAAAACAAGAGGCTTTGCTTCCAACTCTTCTACCTTCCCTCACTTTGTGTTAGACGTTGTATGGGCTTCCATCTCTCATCATTTTCAGTTTACTTACTTTCCATACAGGAAATGAAAAGTGTTTTTGTTGAGGTAGACGGTAATAATTTATATCAAGTGGATATAAGTGGAAAATTGAATTGCAGAGAAGTCTGAACAAGCCAAAAGACAGATGGCGTGGGTTCTGTGTGTCCTGCCTTCCCTTCTGAATTTCAGTTCTCTCCCCAAATCAACATGGATGGTCTGCTGGTATCCACAGCTTCCCCTTAAGTAGGGAATCCATCTGATGCAATCGCAAAAGTTACCACATTGCATTCCAACAGGGAAACATCATCAAAAGGTAGGACTCCACAAGCTTTGCCCCAAAGCTGCAAATGACTGAGGTCTGAAATCAATCAGTGCAAGCAAACAGATAAGCTTAATGCTTCTTGTCTCCCAACTGAACAATTGAATTTGGGAGGGGGGGAACAGCTGCTTTGGACTTGAAGATCTGAAACTGCAGTCTCACTGGAAAAGAGAGAACTAGGGTATTTATCATTATTTGCTTTCCTTGTTCTTCCCCATACTACAGGAACATTAACAGTTTTCAGAAACTCTTATTTTATTTATTGCTCCCAACATACTAAGAAATATTCTTTGGCAGATGAGGCGTACCTTTTAGTATGCTCTTCCATTGATCTAGCTCCTCCCTGTTTCCAAAACTAAGATAGATTTACCAACAGTTTGTGCTGGTTAGGGCATTAGCTGGTATACTAACAGCTCACTACTGCTCCAGACCCCTTACCAAAGTTAACATAATAGCAGAAGTTTGCACACACTTGGCATTGGTTAAAAAAAAAAAAAAAAAAAAAAAAGAAGTTGCATTTGCTATTAAAAATAACAGTGCAATCCGCATTTTGGTAAGAACAGAGAACTCATCTTGCAATTCGATCTAAACAATCCCTGTTTCCACACTCACAGAAATGCTACCAGTAATAAATTCAACATCTATAACGCGCATATCAAGACAGATTCAGCCTCAATCTATCATTTACTCAGACATGTCAGTGGAGGCCAGAAATATGACAGAGAACTCAACCTTTCTCTAGTCAGCCTCAAAGAGCTGTGCAGGCTACCCCAGCAACAGGATAAAGTTGTCTGGGCTCTTAAAGCCCCTGTATACAGAAAACTGAAAGGCTAATACATATGCATAAACCACAGCATTGGGATGGGGGTCACAAGGCAAAACATGGGAGTGAAGGAGAAAGTGAATTACTAAGTTTTTTACCTGAGCAAAAACCAGAACTGCCTTGGCATGCTTCACTTGAAAAACCAGTTAAGAGCTTGAAGCAAAACCAGGGGATTCTTGAGGAAAGTATTACAATTGCAAATCACCAGTAATCTCACATAGAATAGAGCAAAAGTATTGCATGAGATCCCATACAGATTTCTAGTTCTGATCTCTTTCTTTGTTTCTATGGTTATAAACATGTGGAGTGTTTTGTGGACAAATACGTGGTCTTTATGCTTTACAGCAGGATTAGAAAAAGAATTTGACAGTAACGCCTCAGGCCTTCTTGACAGTATTTCAACTTGCTTAAAAGCTATCCCTGCCAAGTAACGAGGTGGTTTACTCAGGTCTAAAAGAAGTCCTTCCTAGTTCTGATTTTCAAGGTAATGTTTCCTATAATCTGGTAGTGCAAATAATTGAGGCACAAAGAATGAAAAGTAGGGAAGGCCGCATGACACACATAATTTGGTGATATTAGAGCAAACTTTCCGACACCACGTTTTTGCCTGGATCTTGACCTGTGGGAACGCATTCATGATAATTTAACTTCTATGGCAACTTCTCTTAAAATAACAGAGGATCAAGTTATTGGTGACACAATGCCTAGCCACTGGACATTATGAGATTTATGCTGGAAATACACTGGGAAAAGCGTATTAGCAAGTTTATGTCCAACTAAACAATAAATCTCACTTCCCTGGTAATCAAATACCACTGTGCACAAAATGTAGTTTTTCCAGAAGCTATTCATTAAATAACTAGCATTTTTCTACAGCATGTATATGACAGCAAATGTTAAGTTGTTCTGGGGGGGCCTCAGATCCTGTACCAAAAAGCCACCAATTTTCCTCTTCAGAGCTCTACAACATTTCAGACACAGAACAGCTACTGATGTAAGGGCTCATAGAAACCTTACAAGGGACTGACGTGACCAAATAACATCAGTGACCTGTACTCTGTGATCTGGCTTACAGTATCATTTTCCAGTGAGCCCAAATAACAAGGAATTTATAAGTTACAGCCATAAATACCAGGAACAGGATATGTATCCTTGGACATTTAGAGCAGCACAGAATAAAAATTGCAAGTGAGAAAATTATAACCACCTAACCTAGCTAAAGTAGTTGTAACTAAACCAAACAGCATCTTACAGGCCAGTGCCTAGATATACTGGCCATTATCAACCAAGAGTTCACAAAGTTTCTCCTTCTTTCAAAAGACTGTAAGGACACAGACGGCAGAAGTTACAGTTCTTCAGAATCAAGCCAATCTAGTCATTAGCACATGTTCTTAAAGAAAACATAAAACTTCCACCGCACCCAACTATTGCAGAGAACACAACTAAAACAGCAAGGGGGACACGGTTTAATTCCTTTTTAAATTCCCCTCACCCCACCTTAAAAGCCTTCCTTCCTTTTTAATCTGAACACAAAATAGCACTTCCCTACTAGCAAAACCAGAAAAATTAGCCATGATCAGAAGTTCATCTACCTCTTTACTAGTGCTCCACAGGAATGTGTTTCACTATATAATAGTTTTTCCTCCCTGAAGTCAGAACAGTCATAAAAAGGGGGGAGGGGAGGTTGATTGCACTCATTCTACAGCATCTGGCTATGCAATAAGACTCTTGAAATAATTTTCTCTAGTGTAGCATATAGCCAACAAATCTGGCAAGAAGCAACTTTAAGCATGTGTTGCTGTGACAGCAATGAATTATCACCCCAGTCTGCAGCAAGATTAACACTTACAACCTTGGCATGAAGAGCAGTCTGCTCAAATAGTGTGTCAGGAGTAGTGCTCCATGATCAGACTCGAAAGGGTGGGATCACGTTAAGAAATTAAGAGCACAGAAATGCAGGCATTTGCCTGAACTGTAAACAAACAGATAACTTCTAGGGAAAAAGGCAGTGTACAGCCAAAGAAGTAGGAACACCAAGAGAAACTCAAAGTATGGAAGAAAAAAAGAAAAAGCAGCCACTGAAAACAAGGTACTGGCTTTGATAGGGGGACATGCTCCGAAGAACAGTTACAGAACAAACCGAAAAATTAGAAAACAGCCCACCAGATTTCTCCCGCTTAACACAAAAACATTGAAGTATCCAGTCAAACCAACCTGACATGAAATAAGCTACTCCGAAAGCTAGGTGGAAATTACAGAAAAAAAGCAATCACCGAGTCCAACTTAGGACGTTACTCATGCCAAGTTAGAGTTTGTCAAATCTTGTGTTCTACAACAGTACGTGCCATTACCTGTGAATTAAGTGCAGATTCAAAAACAGCTTTGGCCTCGTTGGAAGGTCAAAGATTACATTACATCAAAACCAACTCTACTAAGGAGTTCTGTTTGGCAGATTCACAGTCATCCATTCTACTTTTCCAGCTAACTGACCACAAAGAGAAGAAAACTGAAAACAAAGCTCCTTACCACAAGTTTCTTAAAACAAAAACTGCAGAGGGAAGTGAAGAAAGCCATGAAGCTGAAGAAAACATGCTGGAATCTTCTTCCTGCTTGAACACTCACCATACTTACATCTTCTTTTTCATTGCAGAATTGGTAAAACTGTAAAGCATGACTTCAGCTCTTTGATCTGGTTTGCTAGAAATTTTTCTATAGATGCAGTTAGGAGATTCCATCAGCTTCACCTCTAATGCAGCTTTACTTTGCTTCATGAACCAGAAGAAACGTATAATATCAATGCTGGTAGAATTGATTTCACAGATTATGTGTTCTACTTCCAAGATCTTAACTTGAAGGAAATACTTTAAGAAGTTAAGCAGTGTGAGTTGAAGCATATGAATAGGTGAGGTTAAGGGATTCAGCACTGATGAAAACCAGGACAAAAGCATTTCATCTCTTAAAAAAAACCAGCAATCTAATTCATGAACTATTAGTAGTAGCTGGATATAAAAGTATGTTTAAGTGACAGAACAGTCTAGTAGGCATCACAATCAGTAGGGTTTTACATAGAACACAGCTTTCTGCATAACAAAAGGAAAATTTTACAATTTCCTTGAAAAGCTTTATTTCAAACACATACCTGTAAGTAGATACAATATACCTCCAAACTCTCAAATATGACAGCATGAGAGAGAATTAAAAGAAGAGTGTGTGTTGAGAATTTTGTAAGGAAGTAATTACAATTCATCTATTATCTTGCTAGGAAATTAGCTCCAATTCCCTGAGATTAGAAGCTTCTCTGTAAGTAAAAAGGTAGCAAAAACATTGTCTAGCAAAGAGGAGTAAACACTGAGTTGAAGCAGATCCTGTAACTGAAGTCAGTTTGGAAAAATCTACTTTGTAAAGAAATCAGGGAAGTGCATCTAAAACTTTTTAATACTGGCTTGTAATGATGAAATGAATGCCGTACTGGCTGGCAAGACCAACCTTCATCCAAGGGGCATAGTTTAGTATGAAGTGTCCGCAGACCAGGCTCCAGTCTTCTGGGGCACAGCGCTACCACTTCAGTTCCACTGGACTGCTCTGAAACACTAATTAATTCATACTATTCAGAGAGATCACACTTACTGCTGCCATCTATGGTTGATCACTCAGGAAAACAAAAAACCAAACCAAATCAATCCTAACAGAAACACATTACCCCCCCAACACCCATGAAACTACAAATGGGCTAAAGTACTAAGTTCTGGTTTTAATTCCCCCAGAGCAACTTGTAAATTATTTCTCGCTGTACTTTTTTTCCTAGTACTTCAAGCTAGCATATCTTCCATGATAGACACAGCCTTAAATCACTTATCTTTGCTAACAAAGACAAAATGATGACTCCCAAACCAATGTAATGTCCTATGGGATCACAAAAATACCAGCAGTTTGTCTTCAAGCGCAGAGATAGATACTATTTAGGTTGGAATATGATAGCCCCGCTTTCTGTGGTCCATTCTCCTTCTACTTCACTCCTCCAGCACAGATAATCATTGGAGCAAGGGAGCTACAGGGCACACCCTTCCTTACCTACTCCTGCTAGTATCCATACAGTTCTGGGGGTTGACGGCAGTTTTTTGCCTCAAAGAAAGTAAACTGCTGTTCTGAGAAGGGCCTTTTTACACACTATCGTGTTAAGTTTATTAGCTTATTTAAATCAGACACTTGAAATATCTGACCAAAATAGGCTTACGCGTCTCAGTTGGGTTTTTTTTCAGCTACAGTTCAGCATGTTGGGTTATATCAACTATCTGTACAGCAAATGCCACCAGAGCAAAATCCAGACTTGACAGCTATTTTGGGCTGCTGGATTAGAAGCGTTAGCTGCATTAATGGGGCAATGAGAACAAAGTCTTCGGTGGCAAGAGAGTGATAAAACACTGGGTAAGCTGGCATATCTCAACTCCTCTAAAAAATGACTACTGTTTTGAGTGGCCATCAGGTAACACGACTCTTCAAGGAGTTTCACCCATTTACTGTCTTCATCTCCACAAGACAGAAATTGTCAAATGCATGTTTTTTGTGGGGTACATCTGCAGATGAGACTATACTGCTCCTGCTGGAAGACTACTCTAACTAAGCTTGTTCTTGAACACAAAGAAGGCCACAAGGTTGAGATGGACCAGCAAGCCCACCTGAATATAATGCAGTAATACCAACAACAGATTTCACTAGTATTTGAAGAAATAAATTTCTTTCAGTAAAAACTGTAAGTCAGCTCACCAAATGAAGGGATTAAAACTTCTGATATCTTTCATTTTGAGCATGTTTAAAGTTGTCATTCTCTGGCAGTAAATTTAAAGGTTTGAGGTTTTGTTTCATTTTAATAAAAAAATAAAACCCATCAGCATTAACACGCTTTTCTTGTCTGGATATCTTACAGATAACAGCATTTTTCAGTAGTCGGGAAAAAAACAGGACAACACACCAGAAACACCATAGTTGCTCAATATTAAGACAGATTTTTGTCTATTTGATTATCTGTACAAGCTATGGAATTTAACATTTCACAGATACAGTACAGAAGCATAAAACTAGGAAAAACGAGATGCTAACACACTCAAAATGTTTCAAAAACTGAATCCTGTATTACGCATCTCCTCAAAAAAAAGAAAGACCCACAGACCCACTAGTCCAGTCCTTTCCATGGCTGCACCAGAACAAGAGTAACTGAATACCAGCACAACCACTTGCCCAAGGATGCCCTGGTGTGGTTGCAGAGCTAGCACCTCTCCTGGACCCTAGGAAGCACATTAGAGCTTTACTGGAGTGCTGCTATTCTCCTGCCTCCATCTGGCACACCAGTCCCGCAGGGCCACAGCCAGCTGGCACAGCTCAGAACAGCCTTGGGGCTGCTCTAGACTACACAAGGAAGCAGGCCAGAGGAAAACCAGTACCATAAAGAGCTAATTTACAATCCCATTATCCCATCATCCTCAACTATATGCAGCATGAGCATGATCTAGGCACATGCCCCATGACCAGATGCTTTAAACAAAACAAAACAAGAAGTTAAAACATCTTAATAGAGTTTGATTATAAAAGACAGAAATCTTAACTTCGAGACAAGCCTGTTTGAAGAGGGAAACAAGTGGCTCATAACTTGATTACTTAGGAAAACACTATTCATTTCATTAAATTAAATGTAATGTGAAAAGTGGATTTTCTGTAATAGCTGA